>NC_092039.1:5000-341120 GCF_003086295.3 Arachis hypogaea
ACACTTATAAATCCCTAGAAAATCCGAGAAAACCCTAGAAAAACCCCAGAAAACCCTAGAAAATCCTAGAAAAACTCTCGAAAACCATAGAAAACTCTAAGAAAACCACAGAAAATCCTATAAATCCATAGAAAACCCTAGAAAATTCTAGAAAAATCCTAGAAAATCCTAAAAAATCGTAGAAAACTATAAAAAACCCTAGAAAACCCTAGAAAACTCCTAGAAAAACCTAGAAAATCGTAGAATACCCTTAGAAATCCCTAGAAAACTTTAGAAAATCCAAGAAAATCCTAGAAAACCCTAGAAAAACCCCCGAAACCATAGAAAACCCTAAAAAACACTCGAAAACCACAGAAAATCCTAAACCCTAAACCCTAAATCCTAGAAAAACCCTTGAACACCGTAGAAAATCCTTAAAAATCCTCGAAAACCCTAGAAAATTCCTAGAAAACTACAGAAAACCCTAGAAAATTCCTAAAAAATCCTATAAAATCCTAGAAAACCCTAGAAAATCCCTAGAAAACCATTGAAAATCCATAGAAAAATCTAGAAAAACCCTTAGAAATTCCTAGAAAACCTTAGAAAATCCAAGAAAACGCTAAAAAACCATAGAAAATTCTAGAAAAAATCCTAGAAAACCATAGAAAATTCTAGAAAATCCTAGAAAAACCCTTGAAAACCGTAGAAATTCCTAGAAAAACCCTTGAAAATTCTAGAAAACCCTTGAAATTTATAGAAAAACCCTCGAAAACCATATAAAACCCTAAAAAACTCTCGAAACCAATAAAAAATCCTAGAAAATTATAGAAAAACCCTAGAAAATCCTAGAAAAACCCTGAAAATCCTAGAAAAACTTTTAAAAACAGTAGAAAACCCTTAAAGACTCTCGAAAACACTAGAAAACAGTAAGAAAACCTTAGAAAACACCATAAATCCATAGGAAACCCTAGAAAATCATAGAAAACTCTTAGAAATTCCTAGATAATCGTAAAAAACCAAAAAAACCCTAGAAAACCCAACAAAACCATAGAAAACCTTAGTAAATCCTAGAAAAACCATAGAAAATTCTAGAAAATTATAGAAAAACCCTCTAAAGCCATAGAAAACCCTAAAAAACTCTCGAAAACCCTAGAAAACCTTAAGAAAAGCTTAGAAAACCATAGAAATCCCTATAAAACTCTAGAAAAACCTAGAAAATTCCTAGAAAATCCTAGAAAATCCTAGAAAAACCTAGAAAACACCTAGAAAATCCCTAGAAATCCCTAGAAAATCTAGAAAACTCTTAGAAATTTCTAGAAAACCCTAGAAAATCCAAAAAATCCTAGAAAAACGTAGAAAATCATAGAAAAATCCTAGAAAACTTTAGAAAATCCTAGAAAAAGCCTTGAAAATCGTAGAAAATCCTAAAAAACCCTAGAAAACCTAGAAAAACCCTAGAAAACCTGAGAAAATCCAAGAAAAACCACAAAAAACCCTAGAAAATTTTAAAAAATTATAGAAAAACCCTTGAAAACCAACGAAAACCATTAAAAACTCTCGAAAACCTAGAAAACCCTAGAAAACTCCTAGAAAAACCCTCAAAATCCCTAGAAAATCCAAGAAAATCCTAGAAAATCCTTAAAAATCCTAGAAAATCCAAGAAAACCCTAGAAAAACCCTAGAAATCCCTAGAAAACCCTAGAAAACCCAAGAAAACCTAGAAAAACCCCAGAAAACCCTAGAAAATCGTAGAAAAACCCTCAAAAACAATAGAAAATCCATAGAAAACCCTATAAATCCATAGAAAACCCTATAAATCCTAGAAAATCCTAGAAAAATCCTAGAAAATCCTAGGAAATCGTAGAAAACCCTAGAAAACCCTAGAAAAACCCTAGAAATCCCTAGAAAACCCTTAGAAATCCTTAGAAAATAGTAAAAAACCCAAAATAATCTTAGAAAACCCAAGAAAGCATTAGAAAACTCGAGAAAATCCTAAAAAAATCACAGAAAACCCTAGAAACTATAGAGAATTATAGAAAACCCCTCAAAAACCATTGAAAACCATAAAAAACTCTCGAAAACCTTAGAAAACCCTAAGAAAATCTTAGAAAAGCCCTAGAAATCTCTAGAAAACTATAAAAAAAACCCTAGAAAATCCCTAGAAAATCCTAGAAAACACTAGAAAATTCATGAAAATCCACAGAAAAATCTAGAAAACCATTAGAAATTCCTAGAAAACTCTAGAAAATCCAAGAAAACCCTAGAATACTATAGAAAATCCTAGAAAAACCCCAGAAAACCCAAGAAAAACCTAGAAAATCTTAGAAAAACATTTAAAAAGCGTAGAAAACCCTTAAAAATCCTCGAAAACCCTAGAAAACAGTAAGAAAATCTTTGAAAACACTATAAATCCATAGAAAACCCTAGAAAACCAAAGAAAACCCTTAGAAATTCCTAGAAAACCGTAGAAAACTAAAAAAACTCTAGAAAACCCAAGAAAACTCTAGAAAACTCTAGAAAATCCTAGAAAAACCATAGAAAACCCTAGAAAATTATAGAAAAACCCTCTAAAGCCTTAGAAAACCCTAAAAACTCTCGAAAACCCTAGAAAACCTTAAGAAAATCTTAGAAAACCATAGAAATCCCTATAAAACTCTAGAAAATCCTAGAAAATTCCTAGAAAATCCTATAAAATCCTAGAAAAACCTAGAAAACTCCTAGAAAATCCCTAGAAATACCTAGAAAAATCTAGAAAACCTTTAGAAATTCCTAAAAAACCCTAGAAAATCTAAAGAATTCCAAGAAAATCGTAGAAAATCCTAGAAAATACTATAAAATCCTAGAAAAACCCTTGAAAATCGTAGAAAATCCAAAAAACCCTAGAAAACCCAGAAAACCCTAGAAAACCTGAGAAAATCCTAGAAAAACCACAGAAAATCCTAAAAAACCTTAGAAAATTATAGAAAAACCCTCGAAAACCATAGAAAGCCATTAAAAACTCTCGAAAACCCTTGAAAACCCTAAGAAAATCTTAGAAAAACCCTAAAAATGCCTTGAAAACTCTAGAAAACCCTAGAAAATCTCTAGAAAATCCTAGAAAATCCTAGAAAACCCTAGAAAATCCCAGAAAACCCTTGGAAATCCCTAGAAAAATCTAGAAAACCATTAAAAATTCCAAGAAAATCCTAGAAAAACCCAAGAAAACCCTAGAAAATCCTAGAAAATCCTAAAAACCCTTGAAAACCGTAGAAAACCCTCGAAAACCCTGGAAAATCCTAAGAAATCCTTAGAAAACCGAATAAATGCATAGAAAACCCTAGAAAAACTTATAAAAACACTAGAAAATCCTAGAAAATCGTAGAAAACCATAAAAAATCCTAGAAAATCCTAGAAAACTCCTAGAAAAACCCTCAAAAATCCCTAGAAAACCCAAGAAAATCCTAGAAAACCCTTGAAAATCCTAGAAAACCCAAGAAAACCCTAGAAAACCCCTAAAAATCCCTAGAAAACCCTTAGAAATCCCTAGAAAACCCTAAAAAATAGAAAACCCTAATAAAAATATAGAAAACCCTATAAATCCATAGAAAACCCTAAAAATTTCTAGAAAATCCTAGAAAAACCCTAGAAAATCCTAGAAAATCGTAGAAAACCATAGAAAACCCTAGAAAACCGTAGAAAACTCCTAGAAAATCTTAGAAAATCCTAGAAAAATCCTAGAAAATCCTAGGAAATCGTAGAAAACCATAGCAAACCCTAGAAAACCCTAGAAAAACCCTAGAAATCCCTAGAAAACCCTTAGAAATCCTTAGAAAATAGTAAAAAACCCAAAATAATCTTAAAAAACCCAAGAAAGCACTAGAAAACTCGAGAAAATCCTAAAAAAATCACAGAAAACCCTAGAAACTATAGAGAATTATAGAAAAACCCTCAAAAACCATTGAAAACCATAAAAAACTCTCGAAAACCTTAGAAAACCCTAAGAAAATCTTAGAAAAACCCTAGAAATCTCTAGAAAACTATAAAAAAAACCCTAGAAAATCCCTAGCAAATCCTAGAAAACCCTAGAAAACACTAGAAAATCCATGAAAATCCATAGGAAAATCTAGAAAACCATTAGAAATTCCTAGAAAACTCTAGAAAATCCAAGAAAACCCTAGAAAACTATAGAAAATCCTAGAAAAACCCCAGAAAACCCAAGAAAATCCTAGAAAATCTTAGAAAAACATTTAAAAACCGTAGAAAACCCTTAAAAATCCTCGAAAACCCTAGAAAACAGTAAGAAAATCTTTGAATACACTATAAATCCATAGAAAACCCTAGAAAACCAAAGAAAACCCTTAGAAATTCCTAGAAAACCGTAGAAAACTAAAAAAACTCTAGAAAACCCAAGAAAACTCTAGAAAACTCTAGAAAATCCTAGAAAAACCATAGAAAACCCTAGAAAATTATAGAAAAACCCTCTAAAGCCTTAGAAAACCCTTAAAAACTCTCGAAAACCCTAGAAAACCTTAAGAAAATCTTAGAAAACCATAGAAATCCCTATAAAACTCTAGAAAATCCTAGAAAATTCCTAGAAAATCCTATAAAATCCTAGAAAAACCTAGAAAACTCCTAGAAAATCCCTAGAAAAATCTAGAAAACCTTTAGAAATTCCTAAAAAACCCTAGAAAATCTAAAAAATTCCAAGAAAATCGTAGAAAATCCTAGAAAATCCTATAAAATCCTAGAAAAACCCTTGCAAATCGTAGAAAACCCAAAAAACCCTAGAAAACCCAGAAAACCCTAGAAAACCTGAGAAAATCCTAGAAAAACCACAGAAAATCCTAAAAAACCTTAGAAAATTATAGAAAAACCCTCGAAAACCATAGAAAGCCATTAAAAACTCTCGAAAACCCTTGAAAACCCTAAGAAAATCTTAGAAAAACCCTAAAAATGCCTTGAAAACTCTAAAAAACCCTAGAAAATCTCTAGAAAATCCTAGAAAATCCCAGAAAACCCTTGGAAATCCCTAGAAAAATCTAGAAAACCATTAAAAATTCCAAGAAAATCCTAGAAAAACCCAGGAAAACCCTAGAAAATCCTAGAAAATCCTAAAATCCCTTGAAAACCGTAGAAAACCCTTAAAAACCCTCGAAAACCCTGGAAAATCCTAAGAAATTCTTAGAAAACCGAATAAATACATAGAAAACCCTAGAAAAACTTATAAAAACGCTAGAAAATCCTAGAAAATCGTAGAAAACCATAAAAAACCCTAGAAAATCCTAGAAAACTCCTAGAAAAACCCTCAAAAATCCCTAGAAAACCCAAGAAAATCCTAGAAAACCCTTGAAAATCCTAGAAAACCCAAGAAAACCCTAGAAAACCCCTAGAAATCCCTAGAAAACCCTTAGAAATCCCTAGAAAACCCTAAAAAATAGAAAACCCTAATAAAAATATAGAAAACCCTATAAATCCATAGAAAACCCTAAAAAATCCTAGAAAATCCTAGAAAAACCCTAGAAAATCCTAGAAAATCGTAGAAAACCATAGAAAACTCTAGAAAACCGTAGAAAACTCCTAAAAAAACCTAGAAAATCCCAGAATACCCTCAGAAATCCCGAGAAAACCCTAGAAAACCTTAGAGAATCCTAGAAAACCCAAGAAAATCCTAGAAAATCCCTAGAAAATCGTAGAAAATCCTAGAAAAATCCTAGAAAACCATAAAAAATCTTAGAAAATCCTAGAAAAATCCTAGAAAACAAAAAAAACACTAAACACCCTAGAAAATCTTAGAAAAACCACAGAAAATCCTAGAAAATCTTAGAAAATTTTAGAAAAACCCTCAAAAATCATAAAAAACCATAAAAAACTCTCAAACACTAGAAAACCATAAGAAAATCTTAGATAAACCCTAGAAATCCCTTGAAAACTATAGAAAACCCTAGAAAATCCCTAGAAAATCCTAGAAAATCCTAGAAAACCTTAGAAAACCCAAGAAAACCATTGAAAATCCCTAGAAAAATCTAGAAAACCCTTAGAAATTCCAAGAAAACCCTAGAAAAACCAAGAAAACCTTAGAAAATCCTAGAAAACTCTAGAAAACCCAAGAATACTCCTGAAAATCCCAAGAAAAATCTAGAAAACCCTTAGAAATTCCTAGAAAACCCAAGAAAATCCTAGAAAACCCCCAGAAAATCCTAAAAAATCCCAGAAAAACCCTTGAAAACCGTTGAAAACCCTAAAAAACCCTCGAAAACCCTAGAAAACAGTAAGGAAACCTTATAAAACACTATAAATCCATAGAAAACTCTAGAAAACACTTAGAAATCACTAGAAAATCGTAGAAAACCCAAAAAACCCTAGAAAACCCAAAAAAACTCTAGAAAACTCTAGAAAATCCTAGAAAAATCACAGAAAACCATAGAAAACCCTAGAAAATTATAGAAAACCCCTAGAAAACCATATAAAACCTTAAAAAACTCTCGAAAATCCTAGAAAACCTTAAGAAAATCTTAAAAAACAATAAAAATCCCGAGAAAAATCTAGAAAACCCTAGAAAATTCCTAGAAAATGCTATAAAATCCTAGAAACCCCCTAGAAAACCCCTGAAAATCCGTAGAAGAATCTAGAAAATTCTTATAAATTCCTAGAAAACCGTAGAAAATCGAAGAAAACTCTAGAAAACCATAGAAAATCCTAGAAAAACCCTAGAAAACCATAGAAAATCCTAGAAAAACCCTTGAAAACCATAGAAAACTCTTAAAAACCCTCGAAAACCCTAGAAAACCATAAGAAAACTTTAGAAAACCGTATAAATCCAAAGAAAACCCTAGAAAATCTTAGAAAATCGTAGAAAACCATAAAAAACCTAGAAAACCCTAGAAAATTCCTAGAAAAATCGAAAAAAACCCTTAGAGATTCTTAGAAAATGCTAGAAAACCTAAGAAAATCCTAGAAAACCCTTAAAAATCCTAAAAAACCCTTAAAAACCCTAGAAATCCCTAGAAAACCCTTAGAAATCCTTAGAAAATCGTAGAAAATCCAAAATAACCCTAGAAAACCCAAGAAAACCCTAGAAAACCCGTGAAAATCCTAGAAAAACCACAGAAAACCCTAAAAACCTTAGAAAATTATAGAAAAACCCTCGAAAACCCTAGAAAACCATAAAAAACTCTTGAAAACTCTAGAAAACACTAAGAAAATCTTAGAAAAACCCTAGAAATTCCAAGAAAATCCTAGAAAATCTCTAGAAAATCCTAGAAAACCCTAGAAAATCTAGAAAACCATTAGAAATTCCTAGAAAACCCAAGAAAATCCTAGAAAATCCTAGAAAATCCTAGAAAAATCCCAGAAAATCATAGAAAATCCTAGAAAAATCCTTGAAAACCGTTGAAAACCCAAAAAAATCATCGAAAACCCTAGAAAACAGAAAGGAAACCTTATAAAACACTATAAATCCATAGAAAACCCTAGAAAATCCTTAGAGATTCCTAGGAAATCGTAGGAAATCCAAAAAACCCTAGAAAACCAAGAAAACTCTAGAAAACTCTAGAAAATCCTAGAAAAACCATAGAAAACCATAGAAAACCCTAGAAAATTATAGAAAAACCCTCAAAAACCATATAAAACCTTAAAAAACTCTCAACAACCCTAGAAAACCTTAAGAAAATCTTAGAAAACCGTAGAAATCCCGGGAAAACTCTAGAAAACCTTAGAAAATTCCTAGAAAATCCTATAAAATCCTAGAAAACCCTAGAAAACCCCTGAAAATCCGTATAAAAATCTAGAAAACCCTTATAAATTCCTAGAAAATGGTAGAAAATCCAAGAAAACCCTAGAAAACCATAGAAAATCCTAGAAAAACCCTAGAAACCCGTAGAAAATCCTAGAAAAACCATTGAAAACTGTAGAAAACCCTTAAAAACCCTCGAAAACCTAAAAAACCCTAAGAAAACTTTAGAAAACTGTATAAATCCATAGAAAATCCTAGAAAAACCCTAGAAGATCTTAGAAAATCGTAGAAAACTATAAAAAAAACCTAGAAAACCCTAGAGAACTCCTAGAAAAACCTGGAAAACCCTTAAAGATTCCTAGAAAACGCTAGAAAACCTAAGGAAATCGTAGAAAACCCTTAAAAATCCTAGAAAACCCTAGAAATCCCTAGAAATCCTTAGAAAATCGTAGAAAATCCAAAATAACCCTAGAAAACCCAAGAAAACCCTAAAAAATCCGAGAAAATCCTAGAAAAACCACAGAAAACCCTAAAAAACCTTAGAAAATTATAGAAAAACCCTCGAAAACCATAGAAAACCATAAAAAACTCTTGAAAACTCTAGAAAACACTAAGAAAATCTTAGAAAAACCCTAGAAATCCCAAGAAAACCCTAGAAAATCCCTAGAAAATCCTAGAAAACCCTAGAAAATCTAGAAAACCATTAGAAATTCCTAGAAAACCCAAGAAAATCCTAAAAAACCCTAGAAAATTCTAGAAAAACCCCAGAAAATCATAGAAAATCCTAGAAAAACCCTTAAAAACTGTTGAAAACCCTAAAAAATCATCGAAAACCCTAGAAAACAGTAAGGAAATCTTATAAAACACTATAAAACCCTAGAAAACCCTTAGAAATCCCTAGGAAATCGTAGAAAATCCAAAAAACCCTAAAAAACCAAGAAAACTCTAGAAAACTCTAGAAAATCCTAGAAAAACCACAGAAAACCAAAGAAAACCCTAGAAAATTATAGAAAAACCCTCAAAAACCATATAAAACCCTAAAAAACTCTCGAAAACCGTAGAAAACCTTAAGAAAATCTTAGAAAACCATAGAAATCCCGAGAAAACTCTAGAAAACCCTAGAAAATTTTTAGAAAATCCTATAAAATACTAGAAAACCACTAGAAAACCCCTGAAAATCCATAGAAAACCATAGAAAACCATAGAAAATCCTAGAAAAACCCTAGAAACCCGTAGAAAATCCTAGAAAAACCATTGAAAACTGTAGAAAACCCTTAAAAACCCTCGAAAACCCTAGAAAACCCTAAGAAAACTTTAGAAAACCATATAAATCCATAGAAAATCCTAGAAAAACCTAGAAAAACCCTAGAAAATCTTAGAAAATCATAGAAAACCCTAGAAAACTCCTAGAAAAACCTGGAAAACCCGCAGAGATTCCTAGAAAACCCAAGAAAATCCTAGGAAACCCTTAAAAATCCTAGAAAACCCTAGAAAAACCCTAGAAATCCCTAGAAAACCCTTAGAAATCCCTAGAAAATCGTAGAAAATCCAAAATAACCCTAGAAAACCCAAGAAAAACCTAGAAAACCCGAGAAAATCCTAGAAAAACCATAGAAAACACTAGAAAACTTTAGAAAATTATAGAAAAGCCCTCGAAAACCAAAGAAAACCATAAAAAACTCTAAAAAACCCTAGAAAACACTAAGAAAATCTTAGAAAAACCCTAGAAATCCCTAGAAAACCCTAGAAAATAATAGAAAACCCTAGAAAAATCTAGAAAACCATTAGAAATTCTTAGAAAACCCTAGAAAATCTAAGAAAACCCTAGAAAACCATAGAAAATCCTTGAAAAAACTCAGAAACCCTAGAAAATCCTAGAAAAACCAGAAACCCTAGAAAATCCTAGAAAATCCTAAAAAATCCTATAAAATCCTAGAAAACCCTAGAAACCCTTAGAAAATTCTTGGAAATCCCTAGAAAAATCTAGAAAACTTTTAGAAATTCCTAGAAAACTCTAGAAAATCCAAGAAAATCCTAGAAAATCATAGAAAATCCTAGAAAAATCCTAGAAAACTGTAGAAAATCCTAGAAAATCCAAGAAAAATCCTTGAAAACCGTAGAAAATCCTTAAAAACCCTAAAAAACCCTAAGAAAACCTTAGAAAACCGTATAAATCCATAAAAAACCTAGAAAAAACTATAAAAACCCTAGAAAATCCTAAAAAACTCCTAGAAAAACCTGGAAAACCCTCAGAGATCCCTAGAAAATGCTAGAAAAACCCAAGAAAATCCTAGAAAACCCTAGAAATTCCTAGAAAACATTTAAAAATCCTTAGAAAATCATAGAAAACCCAAAATAACCCTAAAAAATTCAAGAAAACCCTAGAAAACCCGAGAAAATCCTAGAAAAACCACAGAAAACCATAGAAATCCTTAGAAAATTATAGACAAACCCTCGAAAACCATAAAAAAACTCTCGAAAACTCTAGAAAACTCTAAGAAAATCTTAGAAAAACCCTAAAAATCCCTAGAAAATTCTATAAAACACTAGAAAATCTCTAGAAAATCCTAGAAAACCCAAGAAAACACCAGAAAACCACTGAAAATCCCTAGAAAAATCTAGAAAAACATTAGAAATTCCTAGAAAACCCTAGAAAATCCAAGAAAATCCTAAAAACCTTAGAAAATCCTAGAAAACCCTCAGAAAACCTTAGAAAATCCTAGAAAATCCTAGAAAAATATTTGAAAACTGTTGAAAACCCTTAAAAACCCTCAAAAATCCTAGAAAACCCTAAAAAAACCTTAGAAAACCATATAAATGCATAGGAAACTCTAGAAAACCGTAGAAAATCCAAGAAAAACTCTACAAAACCCTAGAAAATCCTAGAAAAACCCTTGAAAACCATATAAAACCCTCGAAAACCCTCGAAAACCCTAAGAAAACCTTAGAAAACCGTTTAAATCCATAGAAAACCATAGAAAAACCTAGAAAAACTCTAGAAAATCTTTGAAAATCGTAGAAAACCATAAAAAAACCCTAGAAAACTCCTAGAAAATCCTAGAAAACCCTAGAAATTCCTAAAAAACTTTTAGAACTCCCTAGAAAACCGTAGAAAATCCAAAAAACCCTAGAAAACCCAGAAAAACCCTAGAAAACCTCAGAAAATCCTAGAAAAACCACAGAAAATCCTAGAAAACCTTAGAAAATTATAGAAAAACCCTCGAAAACCATAGAAACCCATTAAAAACTCTCGAAAACCCTTGAAAACCATAAGAAAACCTTAGAAAAACCCTAAAAATCTCTTGAAAACTCTAGAAAACCCTAGAAAATCTCTAGAAAATCCTAGAAAACCCTAGAAAATCCTAGAAAACCCCTGAAAATCCATAGTAAAATCTAGAAAACCATTAAAAACCCTAGAAAACACCTAGAAAAACCCTCAAAAATCCCTAGAAAACCTAAGAAAATCCTAGAAAACTCTTGAAAATCCTAGGAAATCCTAGAAAATCGTAGAAAATCCTAGAAAACCCTAGAAAATCCTAGAGAATCGTAGAAAACTATAAAAAACACTAGAAAACTACTAGAAAAACCTAGAAAATCCTAGAATACCCTCAGAAATCCCTAGAAAATCCTAAAAAACATTCGAAAACCATAAAAAACTCATGAAAATACTAGAAAAACCATAAAAAACCATCGAAAACCCTAGAAAACCCGTAGAAAATCCTAGAAAATCATAGAAAACCATAGTAAATCCTAAAAAACCCTAGAAAACTCCTAGAAAAACCTAAAAAACCCTAGAATACCCTCAAAAACCCTCAAAAACCATAGGAAACCCTAAATAATACTCTAAAACCCTTGAAAAACCCTAGAAAACCCAAGAAAATACTATAAAAACCCTAAAAAACCCTCGAAAACCCTAGAAAATCCTAGAAAAACCCTAGAAAAACTTAGAAAATCTTAGAAAATATTAGAAATCCCTAGAAAATCGTAAAAAACCAAAAAAACCCTAGAAAACCCAAAAAAACCCTAAAAAACCCTAGAAAATCCTAGAAAAACCACAGAAAGCCCTAGAAAACCTTAGAAAGTTATAGAAAAACCCTCGAAAACCATAAAAAACTCTTGAAAACACTAGAAACCCTAAGAAAATCTTAAATATACCCTAGAAATCCCTAGAAAACTCTAGAACACCCTAAAAAATTTCCTAAGAAAATCCTAGAAAACCCAAGAAAACCCCTGAAAATCCCAAGAAAAATTTAGAAAACCCTTAAAAATTCCTAGAAAATCCTAGGAAATCCAAGAAAACCTTAGAAATTCCTAGAAAACCCAAGAAAACCTTAGAAAATCCTAGAAAATCCAAGAAAACCCCTGAAAATCCCTAGAAAAATCTAGAAAACACTTAGAAATTCCTAGAAAACCCTAGAAAACCCAAAAAAACTATAGAAAACCTTAGAAAATCCTAGAAAAACCCTAGAAAACACTAAAAAATCCTAAAAAAAACCCTTGAAAACCGTAGAAAACCCTAAAAAATCCTCGAAAATCTTAGAAAACACTATAAATCCATAGAAAATCCTAGAAAACCCTTAGAAATTCCTAGAAAATCGTAGAAAACCTGAAAAACCTAGAAAACCCAAGAAAACCCTAGAAAACCCTAGAAAATCCTAGAAAAACCATAGAAAACCATAGAAAACCCTAGAAAAACTCTCGAAAACCCTAGAAAACCTTACGAAAATCTTAGAAAACCATAGAAATCCCTAGAAAACTCTAGAAAACCCTAGAAAATTCCTAGAAAATCCTATAAAATCTAAGAAAACCCCTAGAAAATCCGTGGAAATCCGTAGAAAAATCTATAAAAGCCTGAGAAATTCCTAGAAAACCATAGAAAATCCAAGAAAACCCTAGAAACAACAACAACAAAGCCTTGTCCCACTAAGTGGGGTCGGCTACATGAATCAAATGACGCCATTGTGCTCTATCATGTATCATGTCTACAGAGAGACTGTTTACATGTAGATCTTATTTGACCACCTCATGGATGGTCTTCTTAGGTCTTCCTCTGCCTTTCGCCCTTTGTCCATCTTCCATCTCATCCACCCTTCTGACTGAATGTTCTATCGGTCTTCTTCTCACATGTCCAAACCACCTGAGACGCGATTCAACAATCTTTTCCACAATGGGTGCTACTCCAACTATCTCCCTTATATCTTCATTCCTTATTTTATCCAATCGCGTATGACCACTCATCCATCTCAACATCTTCATCTCTGCCACACTCAGCTTATGTTCGTGCTCCCCTTTAGCCGCCCAACACTCCGTACCATACATCATAGCCGGTCTTATAGCGGTGCGATAGAATTTACCTTTAAGTTTTAAAGGCACTTTTTTGTCGCATATAAAACCAGATGCACTCCGCTATTTTGACCAACCTGCTTGGATCCTATGATTTAAAACCTAGAAAACTGTAGAAAATCCTAGAAAAACCATAGAAAACCCTAAAAATCCTAGAAAATCCTAGAAAAACCCTTGAAAACTGTAGAAAACCTTTAAAAACCCTCGAAAACCCTAGAAAATCTTAAGAAAACCTTATAAAACCGTTTAAATCCATAGAAAATCCGAGAAAAACCTAGAAAAACCCTAGAAAATCCTAGAAAATTGTAGAAAACCATTAAAAACCCTAGAAAACTCTAGAAAATCCTAGAAAACTCTTAGAAAAACCTAGAAAAACCTTAGAGATCCCTAGAAAACGCTAGAAAACCTAAGAAAATTGTAGAAAACCCTTGGAAATCCTAAAAAACCCAAGAAAACCCTAGAAAACTCTAGAAATCCCTAGAAAACCTTTAGAACTCCTTACAAAACTGTAAAAAACCCAAAAAAAACCTAAGAAAATCTTAGAAAAACCACAGAAAACCCTAGAAAACCTTAGAAAATTATAGAAAAACCCTCGAAAACAATAAAAAACTCTCGAAAACCCTAGAAAACCCGAAGAAAATCTTAGAAAACCCTAGAAATTCCTTGAAAACTCTAGAAAACCCTAGAAACATTCTAGAAAATCGTAGAAAACCCTAGAAAACGCCAGAAAACCCTTGGAAATCCCTAGAAAAATCTAGAAAACCAATAGAAATTCCTAGAAAACCGTAGAAAATCCTAGAAAAACTCTAAAAAACTCAAGAAAATCCTAGAAAAATCCTTGAAAACCCTTAAAAACCCTCGAAAACCCTGAAAAACCCTAAGAAGACCTTAGAAAATCGTATAAATGCATAGAAAACTCTAGAAAAATCTAAAAAAATTCTAGAAAATCCTAGAGAATTGTAGAAAACCCTAGAAAACCCTAGAAAACTCCAAGAAAAATCTAGAAAACCCTCAGAAATCCCTAGAAAATCTTAGAAAACCCAAGAAAATCCTAGAAAACCCTTGAAAATCCTAGAAACCCTAGAAAACCCTAGAAAAAAACCTAGAAATCCCTAGAAAATCCTTAAAAATTCCAAGAAAACCCTAGAAAACAAAAAAAAACCTTAGAAAACACTAGAAAAATCACAGAAAACCCTAGAAAATCTGAGAAAAACCCTTGAAAACCATAGAAAATCCTAAGAAAATCATAGAAAACCCTATAAATCCATAGAAAACCCTAAAATATTCTAGAAAATTCTAGAAGAACCCCAGAAAATCCTAAAAAATCGTAGAAAACCATAGAAAATCCTAGAAAATCCTAGAAAACTCCTAGAAAAACTAAGAAAATCCTAGAATACCCTTAGAAATCTCTAGAAAACCTTAGAAAACCCAAGAAAATCCTAGAAAACCCTAGAAAATGCTTAGAAATCCCTAGAAAACCGTAGGAAATCCAAAAAACCCTAGAAAACCCAAGAAAATTCTAAAAAACCCTAGAAAATTCTAGAAAAACCACAGAAAACCATAGAAAATCCTAGAAAATTATAGAAAACCCCTAGAAACCATAGAAAACCCTAAAAAACTCTTGAAAACCCTAGAAAATCATAAGAAAATCTTTGAAAACCATAGAAATCCCTAAAAAACTCTAGAAAACCCTAGAAAATTCCTTAAAAATCCTATAAAATTCTAGAAAACCCTAAAAATCCTTAGAAAATCTCTGGAAATCCCTAGAAAAATCTAGAAAACCCTTAGAAATTTATAGAAAACTCTAGAAAATCCAAGAAAATCCTAGAAAATCGTAGAAAATCCTAGAAAAACCCTAAAAAACTGTAGAAAATCCTAGAAAAATCCTTGAAATCCGTAGAAAACCCTCAAAAACCCTAAGAAAACCTTAGAAAACCGTATAAATCCATAAAATACCCTAGAAAAAACTATAAAAATCCTAGAAAATTCTAGAAAATCGTAGAAAATCATAAAAACCCCTAGAAAACCCTAGAGAATCCTAGAAAACTCCTAGAAAAACCTAGAAAACCCTCAGAGATCTCTAGAAAACGCTAGAAAAACCCAAGAAAATCCTAGAAAACCCTAGAAAAACCATAGAAATTCCTAGAAAACCCTTAAAAATCCTTAGAAAATCATAGAAAACCCAAAATAACCCTAAAAAATCCAAGAAAACCCTAGAAAACCCGAGAAAATCTTAATAAACCACAGAAAATCCTAGAAATCCTTAGAAAATTATAGACAAACCCTCGAAAACCATAGAAAATCATAAAAGAAACTCTCAAAAACTCTAGAAAACCCTAAGAAAATCTTAGAAAAACCCTAAAAATCCCTAGAAAATTCTATAAAACCTTAGAAAATCCCTAGAAAATCCTAAAAAACCCTAGAAAACCCTAGAAAACTGTTGAAAATCCCTAGAAAAATCTAGAAAACCATTAAAAATTTCTAGAAAACCCTAGAAAATCCAAGAAAACCCTAAAAACCGTAGAAAATCTTAGAAAACCCTCAGAAAACCCTAGAAAATCCTAGAAAATCCTAGAAAAATATTTGAAAACTGTAGAAAACCCTTAAAAATTCTCGAAAATCCTAGAAAACCCTAAAAAAACCTTAGAAAACTATATAAATGCATAGAAAACCATAGAAAAACCTAGAAAAACCTTAGAAAATTCTGAAAAATCATAGAAGATCATAAAAAACCTTAGACCCCTAGAAAACTCCTAAAAAAACCTAGAAAACCTTAGAAAACCCAAGAAAATCTTAGAAAACTCTTGAAAATCCTAGAACACCCTAGAAAACTCTATAAAACCCTTATAAATCCCTAGAAAATCCTAGAAAAACCTTAGAAAATCCTAGAAAATCGTAGAAAACCATAGAAAACCCTAGAAACCTCCTAGAAAAACCTGGAAAATCCTAGAATAATCATAGAAATCCCTATAAAACCTTAGAAAACCCAAGAAAGTCCTAGAAAACCCTAGAAAATCCTAGAAAAACCCTCGAAACCATAGAAAACCCTAAAAAACACTCGAAAACCCTAAAAAAACTCTAAAAAACACTAAAAAAACCCTAAAAAACCCTCGAAAACCCTAAAAAACCCGAGAAAACCTTGAAAAATCGTAGAAAACCATAGAAAATCCTAAAAAACCCTAGAAAACTCTTAGAAAAACCTAAAAAACCTTAGAGTACCCTCAGAAATCTCTAGAAAATCCTAGAAAACCAAAGAAAATCCTAGAAAATATTAGAAAAATTCTCAAAAACCATAGAAAACCCTAAATAACCCTCTAAAACCCTAAAAAATCATAGAAAACCCTAGAAAATACTATAAAAACCCTAAAAAATCCTTGAAAACCCTAGAAAACCCTAGTAAATCCGAGAAAAATCCTAGAAAAACTTAGAAAATCCTAGAAAACCCTTAGAAATCCTTAGAAAACCGTAGAAAACCCAAAAAAAACCCTAGAAAACCCTAAAAAGACCCTAGAAAATCTTAGAAAAATCACAGAAAACCATAGAAAACTTTAGAAAATTATTGAAAAATCCTCGAAAACCATAGAAAACCATAAAAAACTCTCGAAAATACTAGAAAACCCTAAGAAAATCTTAGATAAATCCTAGAAACCCCTAGAAAACTCTAGAAAACCTTAGAAAATCCTAGAAAATCTTAGAAAACCGTAGAAAACCCAAGAAAACCCCTGGAAATCCCTAGAAAAATCTAGAAAACTCTTAGAAATTACTAAAAAAACCCTATAAAACCCAAGGAAACCTTAGAAAATCCTAGAAAACCCAAGAAAATCCCTGGAAATCCGTAGAAAAATCTAGAAAACCCTTAGAAATTCCTAGAAAATCCTAGAAAACCCAAGAAAACCCTAGCTAGAAAACCCTAGAAAATCCTAAAAAAACCCCAAAAAATTCTAGAAAATTCTAGAAAAACCTTTGAAAACCGTAAAAAACCCTAAAAACTCTCGAAAACCCTAGAAAATAGCAACAAAACCTTAGAAAACACTATAAATACATAGAAAACCCTTAGAAATTTCTAGAAAATCGTAGAAAACCCAAAAAACCCTAGAAAACTCTAGAAAATCCTAGAAAAATCACAGAAAACTATAGAAAATCCTAGAAAATTATAGAAAACCCTAAAAAACTCTCGAAAATTATAGAAAACCCTAGAAAATTATAGAAGAACCATAGAAAACCATAGAAAACCCTAAAAAACTCTCAAAAACCCTAGAAAATCGTATGAAAATCTTAGAAAACCAAAAGAAATCCCTAGAAAACTCTAGAAAATTCTTCGAAAATCTTATAAAATCCTAGAAAACCCCTGAAAATTCCTAGAAAAATCTAGAAAACCCTTAGAAATTCCTAGAAAACCGTAGAAAACCGTAGAAAATCCTAGAAAAACCTTAGAAAACTGTAGAAAATCCTAGAAAATCCTAGAAAAATCATTGAAAACCGTAGAAAACCCTTAAAAATCCTCGAAAACCCTAGAAAACCCTAAGAAAACCTTAGAAAACTATATATAATCCATAGAAAATCCTAGAAAAATCTAGAAAAACCCTAGAAAATCCTAGAAAGTTGTAGAAAACCATAAAAAACCCTAGAAAACTCCTAGAAAAACCTGAAAAACCCTCAGAGATCTATAGAAAATGATAGAAAAACCCAAGAAAATCCTAGAAGACGCTTGAAAATCCTAGAAAACCCTAGAAAACTCTAGAAAAACACTAGAAATCCATAGAAAACCCTTAGAAATCCTTAGAAAATCATAGAAAACCCAAAATAACCCTAAAAAATCCAAGAAAATCCGAGAAAAACCACAGAAAACCCTAGAAAACCTTAGAAAATTTTAGAAAAACCCTCGAAAATCATAGAAAACCATAAAAAAACCCTCGAAAACCATAAAAAACCATTAAAAAAACTCTCGAAAACCCTAGAAAACCCTAAAAAATCTTAGAAAAACCTTAGAAATCCCAAGAAAATTGTAGAAAACCCTAGAAAGTCCCTAGAAAATCCTAGAAAACCCTAGAAAACCCCAAAAAACCCCTGAAAATCCCTTGAAAAATCTAGAAAACCATTAGAAATTTCTAGAAAACCCTAGAAAATCCAAGAAAACCCTAGAAAACCGTAGAAAATCTTAGAAAAACCCCAGAAAACCCTAGAAAATCCTAGAAAGACATTTAAAAACTGTAGAAAAACCCTTAAAAACCCTTGAAAATCTTAGAAAATAGTAAGAAAACCTTAGAAAACACTATAAATACATAGAAAATCCGAGAAAACCCTTAGAAATTCCTAGGAAATTGTAGAAAACCAAAAAAACCCTAGAAAACCCAAGAAAACCCTAGAAAACTTAGAAAATCGTAGAAAAATCATAGAAAATCCTAGAAAATTATAGAAAAATCATCTAAAGCCATAGAAAATCCTAAAAAACTCTCGAAAACCTAGAAAACCTTAAAAAATATTAGAAAACCATAGAAATCCCTATAAAACTCTAGAAAACCCTAGAAAATTACTAGAAAATCCTATAAAATCATAGAAAAACCTAGAAAACCCCTAGAAATTCCCTAGAAATCCCTAGAAAAATCTAGAAAACCCTTAGAAATTCATAGAAAACCCTAGAAAATCCAAAAAATTCCTAGAAAACCAAAGAAAATCCTAGAAAAACCCTAGAAAACCCTAGAAAATCCTATAAAATCCTAGAAAAACCCTTGAAAATCGTAGAAAAACCAAAAAACCCTAAAAAACCCAGGAAAAACCTAGAAACCTAAGAAAATCCTAGAAAAACCACAGAAAACCCTAAAAAACCTTAGAAAATTATAGAAAAACCCTTAAAAACTATAGATAACCATTAAAAACTCTCAAAAACCCTTGAAACCCTAAGAAAATGTTAGAAAAACTCTAAAAATCCCTTGAAAACTTTAGAAAACCCTAAAAAATCTCTAGAGAATCCTAGAAAACCCTAGAAAATTCCAGAAAACCCTTGGAAATCCCTAGAAATATCTAGAAAACCATTAAAAATTCCTAGAAAACCCTAGAAAACCGTAGAAAATCCTAGAAAAACCCAGGAAAACCCTAGAAAATCCTAGAAAATCCTAGAAAAACCTTTGAAAACCGTAGAAAACCCTTAAAAATCCTCGAAAACCTTGGAAAATACTAAGAAAACCTTAGAAAACCGAATAAATGCATAGAAAATGCTAGAAAAACCTATAAAAACCCTAGAGAATCCAAGAAAATCGTAGAAAACCATAAAAAACCCTAGAAAACCCTAGAAAACTCCTAGAAAAAACCCTCAAAAATCCCTAGAAAACTAAACAAAATCTTAGAAAACCCTTGAAAATCTTAGAAAACCCAAGAAAACCCTAGAAAAACCCTAGAAATCCCTAGAAAACCCTTAGAAATCCATAGAAAACCCTAGAAAATCCAAGAAAACCCTAGAAAATCCTAAAAAAACCCCAGAAAACCCTAAAAAATCCTAGAAAAACCCTAAAAAACCTTAGAAAATTCTAAGAAAACCATAGAAAACCCTATAAATCCATAGAAAACCCTAAAAAATTCTAGAAAATTCTAGAAAAACCCTAGAAAATCCTAGAAAATCGTAGAAAATCATAGAAAACCCTAGAAAACTCCTAGAAAAACCTAGAAAATCCTAGAATACCCTCAGAAATCCCTAGAAAATCCCAGAAAACCCAAGAAAATCCTAGAAAACCCTAGAAAATCCTAGAAAATCCCTAGAAAATCGTAGAAAATCCAAAAAACCTAGAAAACCTCAAAAAATCCTAGAAAATCCTAGAAAACCCATAGAAAACCATAGAAAACCCTAGAAAAATTTAGAAAAACTCTCAAAAACCATAGAAAACCCTAAAAAACCCTCGAAAACCCTAGAAAACCTTAAGAAAATCTTAGAAAACCATAGAAATCCCTAGAAAACAATAGAAAACCCTAGAAAATTCCTAAAAAAATCCTATAAAATCTTAGAAAACCCTAGAAAATCCCTAGAAAACCCTAGAAAATCCAAGAAAACCCTAGAAAACTGTAGAAAATCCTAGAAAAACCGTAGAAAACTGTAGAAAAACCTAGAAAATCCTAGAAAACCCTTAAAAACCATAAAAAACCCTTAAAAACCCTCGAAAATCCTAGAAAACCCTAAGAAAAACTTCGAAAACCATATAAATCCATAGAAAACCCTAGAAAAACCTAGAAAAACCCTAGAAAATCCTAAAAAATCATAGAAAATCATAGAAAACTCTAGCAAACCCTAGAAAACTCCTAGAAAAACATGGAAAACCCTCAGAGATCCCTAGAAAACGCTAGAAAACCCAAGAAAATCCTAAAAAACTCTTGAAAATCCTAGAAAACCCTTGAAAACCCTAGAAAAACCCTAGAAATCTCTAGAAAACCCTTAGAAATACTTAGAAAATTGTAGAAAACCCAAAATAACCCTAGAAACCCCAAGAAAACCCTAGAAAAACCTGAGAAAATCCTAGAAAAACCACAAAAAACCCTAGAAAACCTTAGAAAATTATAGAAAAACCCTTAAAAACTATAGAAAACCATTAAAAACTCTCGAAAACCCTTGAAACCCTAAGAAAATGTTAGAAAAACCCTAAAAATCCCTTGAAAACTCTAGAAAACCCTAGAAAATCTCTGGAGAATCCTAGAAAACCCTAGAAAATCCCAGAAAACCCTTGGAAATCCCTAGAAATATCTAGAAAATCATTAAAAATTCCTAGAAAATCCAAGAAAACCGTAGAAAATCCTAGAAAAACCCAGAAAAACCCTAGAAAATCCTAGAAAATCCTAGAAAACCCTTGAAAACCGTAGAAAACCCTTAAAAACCCTCGAAAACCCTGGAAAATCCTAGGAAAATATTAGAAAACCGAATAAATGCATAGAAAACGCTAGAAAAACCTATAAAAACCCTAGAAAATCCTAGAAAATCGTAGAAAACCATAAAAACCCTAGAAAACCCTAGAAAACTCATAGAAAAACCCTCAAAAGTCCCTAGAAAACCAAAGAAAATCTTAGAAAACCCATGAAAATCCTAGAAAACCCAAGAAAACCCTAAAAAAACACCAGAAAACCCTAAAAAAAACCAAGAAAAACCCTCAAAAACCCTAGAAAATCCTAAGAAAACCATAGAAAACCTTATAAATCCATAGAAAACCCTAAAAAATCTTAGAAAATTCTAGAAAAACCCTAGAAAATCGTAGAAAATCATAGAAAACCCTAGAAAACCCTAGAAAACTCCTAGAAAAACCTAGAAAATTCTCGAATATCCTCAGAAATCCCTGGAAAATCGAGAAAACCCAAGAAAATCCTAGAAAATCCTAGAAAATCCCTAGAAAATCGTAGAAAATCCTAAAAACCTAGAAAACCTCAAAAAACCCTAGAAAACCCTAGAAAATCCTAGAAAACCCATAGAAAACCCTAGAAAATTATAGAAAAACTCTAAAAAACCATAGAAATCCCTAGAAAACTATAGAAAACCCTAGAAAACCCCTAGAAAACCCATGGAAATCCATAGAAAAATCTAGAAAATCCTAGAAAATCAAAGAAAAACCCTAGAAAACCGTAGAAAATCCTAGAACAACCGTAGAAAACCGTAGAAAAACCTAGAAAATCCTAGAAAAACCCTTGAAAATCGTAAAAAACCCTTAAAAAACCCTAGAAAACCCTAAGAAAACCTTAGAAAATCATATAAATCCATAGAAAACCCTAGAAAAACCTAGAAAAATTCTAGAAAATCCTAAAAAATCGTAGAAAATCATAGAAAACCCTATCAAACCCTAGAAAACTCCTAGAAAAACATGGAAAACCCTCAGAGATCCCTAGGAAACGCTAGAAAACCCAAGAAAATCTTAAAAAACCCTTGAAAATTCTAGAAAACCCTTGAAAACCCTAGAAAAACTCTAGAAATCTCTAGAAAACCCTTAGAAATACTTAGAAATTGTAGAAAACCCAAAATAACCCTAGAAACCCCAAGAAAACCCTAGAAAATCTGAGAAAATTCTAGAAAAACCACAGAAAACCCTAAAAAACCTTAGAAAATTATTGAAAAACCCTTAAAAACTATAGAAAACCATTAAAAACTCTCGAAAACCCTTGAAACCCTAAGAAAATGTTAGAAAAACCCTAAAAATCCCTTGAAAACTCTAGAAAACCCTAGAAAATCTCTGGAGAATCCTAGAAAACCCTAGAAAATCCCAGAAAACCCTTGGAAATCCCTAGAAATATCTAGAAAATCATTAAAAATTCCTAGAAAATCCTAGAAAACCGTAGAAAATCCTAGAAAAACCCAGAAAAACCCTAGAAAATCCTAGAAAAACCCTTGAAAACCGTAGAAAACCCTTAAAAACCCACGAAAACCCTGGAAAATCCTAGGAAAATATTAGAAAACTGAATAAATGCATAGAAAACGCTAGAAAAACCTATAAAAACCCTAGAAAATCCTAGAAAATCGTAGAAAACCATAAAAACCCTAGAAAATCCTAGAAAACTTATAGAAAAACCCTCAAAATTCCCTAGAAAACCCTTGAAAATCCTAGAAAACCCAAGAAAACCCTAAAAAAACCCCAGAAAACCCTAAAAAAAAACCAAGAAAAACCCTCAAAAACCCAAGAAAATCCTAAGAAAACCATAGAAAACCTTATAAATCCATAGAAAACCCTAAAAAATCTTAGAAAATTCTAGAAAAACCCTAGTAAATCCTAGAAAATCGTAGAAAATCATAGAAAACCCTAGAAAATCCTAGAAAACTCCTAGAAATCCTAGAAAATCCTCGAATATCCTCAGAAATCCCTAGAAAATCCAGAAAACCCAAGAAAATCCTAGAAAATCCTAGAAAATCCCTAGAAAATCGTAGAAAATCCTAAAAACCTAGAAAACCTCAAAAAACCCTAGAAAACCCTAGAAAATCCTAGAAAACCCATAGAAAACCCTAGAAAATTATAGAAAAACTCTCAAAAACCATAGAAATCCCTAGAAAACTATAGAAAACCCTAGAAAATTCCTAAAAAAATCTTATAAAATCCTAGAAAACCCTAGAAAACCCCTAGAAAACCCTTGGAAATCCATAGAAAAATCTAGAAAATCCTAGAAAATCAAAGAAAAACCCTAGAAAACCGTAGAAAATCCTAGAAAAACCGTAGAAAACCGTAGAAAAACCTAGAAAATCCTAGAAAAACCCTTGAAAACCGTAAAAAACCCTTAAAAAACCCTCGAAAACCCTAGAAAACCCTAAGAAAACCTTAGAAAATCATATAAATCCATAGAAAACCCTAGAAAAACCTAGAAAAATCCTAAAAAATCGTAGAAAATCATAGAAAACCCTAGCAAACCCTAAAAAACTCCTAGAAAAACATGGAAAACCCTCAGAGATCCCTAGAAAATGCTAGAAAACCCAAGAAAATCCTAAAAAACCCTTGAAAATTCTAGAAAACCCTTGAAAACCCTAGAAAAACTCTAGAAATCTCTAGAAAACCCTTAGAAATACTTAGAAATTGTAGAAAACCCAAAATAACCCTAGAAACCCCAAGAAAACCCTAGAAAATCTGAGAAAATCCTAGAAAAACCACAGAAAACCCTATAAAACCTTAGAAAATTATTGAAAAACCCTTAAAAACTATAGAAAACCATTAAAAACTCTCGAAAACCCTTGAAACCCTAAGAAAATGTTAGAAAAACCCTAAAAATCCCTTGAAAACTCTAGAAAACCTTAGAAAATCTCTGGAGAATCCTAGAAAACCCTAGAAAATCCCAGAAAACCCTTGGAAATCCCTAGAAATATCTAGAAAATCATTAAAAATTTCTAGAAAATCCTAGAAAAACCCAGAAAAACCCTAGAAAATCCTAGAAAATCCTAGAAAAACCCTTGAAAACCGTAGAAAACCCTTAAAAACCCTCGAAAACCCTGGAAAATCCTAGGAAAATATTAGAAAACCGAATAAATGCATAGAAAAACCTATAAAAACCCTAGAAAATCCTAGAAAATCGTAGAAAACCATAAAAAACCTAGAAAACCCTAGAAAACTCATAGAAAAACCCTCAAAAGTCCCTAGAAAACCAAAGAAAATCTTAGAAAACCCTTGAAAATCCTAGAAAATCCAAGAAAACCCTAAAAAACCACAGAAAATCCTAAAAAAACAAAGAAAAACCCTAGAAAATCCTAAGAAAACCATAGAAAACCCTATAAATCCATAGAAAACCCTAAAAAATCTTAAAAAATTCTAGAAAAACCCTAGAAAATCCTAGAAAATCGTAGAAAATCATAGAAAACCCTAGAAAACCCTAGAAAACTCCTAAAAAAACCTAGAAAATCCTCGAATACCCTCAGAAATCCCTAGAAAACCCAGAAAACCCAAGAAATCCTAGAAAATCCTAGAAAATCCTTAGAAAATCGTAGAAAATCCTAAAAAGCTAGAAAACCTCAAAAAACCCTAGAAAACCCTAAAAAATCCTAGAAAACCCATAGAAAACCCTAGAAAATTATAGAAAAACTCTCAAAAACCATAGAAATCCCTAGAAAACTATAGAAAACCCTAGAAAATTCCTAAAAAAATCTTATAAAATCCTAGAAAACCCTAGAAAAACCCTAGAAAACCCTTGGAAATCCATAGAAAAATCTTGAAAATCCTAGAAAATCAAAGAAAAACCCTAGAAAATCCTAGAAAAACCGTAGAAAACCGTAGAAAAACCTAGAAAATCCTAGAAAAACCCTTGAAAACCGTAAAAAACCATTAAAAACCCTCGAAAACTCTAGAAAACCCTAAGAAAACCTTAGAAAACCATATAAATCCATAGAAAACCCTAGAAAAACCTAGAAAAATCCTAGAAAATCCTAAAAAATCGTAGAAAATCATAGAAAACCCTAGCAAACCCTAGAAAACTCCTAGAAAAACATGGAAAACCCTCAGAGATCCCTAGAAAACGCTAGAAAACCCAAGAAAATCCTAAAAAACCCTTGAAAATTTTAGAAAATCCTTGAAAACTCTAGAAAAACTCTAGAAATCTCTAGAAAACCCTTAGAAATACTTAGAAATTGTAGAAAACCCAAAATAACCCTAGAAACCCCAAGAAAACCCTAGAAAATCTGAGAAAATCCTAGAAAAACCACAGAAAACCTTAGAAAACCTTAGAAAATTATTGAAAAACCCTTAAAAACTATAGAAAACTATTAAAAACTCTCGAAAACCCTTGAAACCCTAAGAAAATGTTAGAAAAACCCTAAAAATCCCTTGAAAACTCTAGAAAACCCTAGAAAATCTCTGGAGAATCCTAGAAAATCCTAGAAAATCCCAGAAAACCCTTGGAAATCCCTAGAAATATCTAGAAAATCATTAAAAATTCCTAGAAAATCGTAGAAAATCCTAGAAAAACCCAGAAAAACCCTAGAAAATCCTAGAAAATCCTAGAAAAACCCTTGAAAACCGTAGAAAACCCATAAAAACCCTCGAAAACCCTGGAAAATCCTAGGAAAATATTAGAAAACCGAATAAATGCATATAAAACGCTAGAAAAACCTATAAAAACCCTAGAAAATCCTAGAAAATCGTAGAAAACCATAAAAACCCTAGAAAATCCTAGAAAACTCATAGAAAAACCCTCAAAAGTCCCTAGAATACCAAAGAAAATCTTAGAAAACCCTTGAAAATCCTAGAAAACCCAAGAAAACCCTAAAAAAACCCCAGAAAACCCTAAAAAAACCAAGAAAAACCCTCAAAAACCCAAGAAAATCCTAAGAAAACCATAGAAAACCTTATAAATCCATAGAAAACCCTAAAAAATCTTAGAAAATTCTAGAAAAACCCTAATAAATCCTAGAAAATCGTAGAAAACCCTAGAAAACCCTAGAAAACTCCTAGAAATCCTAGAAAATCCTCGAATATCCTCAGAAATCCCTAGAAAATCCAGAAAACCCAAGAAAATCCTAGAAAATCCTAGAAAATTCCTAGAAAATCGTAGAAAATCCTAAAAACCTAGAAAACCTCAAAAAACCCTAGAAAACCCTAGAAAATCCTAGAAAACCCATAGAAAACCCTAGAAAATTATAGAAAAACTCTCAAAAACCATAGAAATCCCTAGAAAACTATAGAAAACCCTAGAAAATTTCTAAAAAAATCTTATAAAATCCTAGAAAACCCCTAGAAAACCCTTGGAAATCCATAGAAAAATCTAGAAAATCCTAGAAAATCAAAGAAAAACCCTAGAAAACCGTAGAAAATCCTAGAAAAACCGTAGAAAACCGTAGAAAAACCTAGAAAATCCTAGAAAAACCCTTGAAAACTGTAAAAAACCCTTAAAAAACCCTCGAAAACCCTAGAAAACCCTAAGAAAACCTTAGAAAATCATATAAATCCATAGAAAACCCTAGAAAAACCTAGAAAAACCCTAGAAAATCCTAAAAAATCGTAGAAAATCATAGAAAACCCTAGCAAACCCTAGAAAACTCCTAGAAACACATGGAAAACCCTCAGAGATCCCTAGAAAATGCTAGAAAACCCAAGAAAATCCTAAAAAACCTTTGAAAATTCTAGAAAACCCTTGAAAACCCTAGAAAAACTCTAGAAATCTCTAGAAAACCCTTAGAAATACTTAGAAATTGTAGAAAACCCAAAATAACCCTAGAAACCCCAAGAAAACCCTAGAAAATCTGAGAAAATCCTAGAAAAACCACAGAAAACCCTATAAAACCTTAGAAAATTATTGAAAAACCCTTAAAAACTATAGAAAACCATTAAAAACTCTCGAAAACCCTTGAAACCCTAAGAAAATGTTAGAAAAACCCTAAAAATCCCTTGAAAACTCTAGAAAACCCTAGAAAATCTTTGGAGAATCCTAGAAAATCCCAGAAAACCCTTGGAAATCCCTAGAAATATCTAGAAAATCATTAAAAATTCCTAGAAAATCCTAGAAAATCGTAGAAAATCCTAGAAAAACCCAGAAAAACCCTAGAAAATCCTAGAAAATCCTAGAAAAACCCTTGAAAACCGTAGAAAACCCTTAAAAACCCTCGAAAACCCTGGAAAATCCTAGGAAAATATTAGAAAACCGAATAAATGCATAGAAAAACCTATAAAAACCCTAGAAAATCCTAGAAAATCGTAGAAAACCATAAAAAACCTAGAAAACCCTAGAAAACTCATAGAAAAACCCTCAAAAGTCCCTAGAAAACCAAAGAAAATCTTAGAAAACCCTTGAAAATCCTAGAAAATCCAAGAAAACCCTAAAAAACCACAGAAAATCCTAAAAAAACAAAGAAAAACCCTAGAAAATCCTAAGAAAACCATAGAAAATTCTATAAATCCATAGAAAACCCTAAAAAATCTTAAAAAATTCTAGAAAAACCCTAGAAAATCCTAGAAAATCGTAGAAAATCATAGAAAACCCTAGAAAACCCTAGAAAACTCCTAGAAAAACCTAGAAAATCCTCGAATACCCTCAGAAATCCCTAGAAAACCAAGAAAACCCAAGAAAATCCTAGAAAATCCTAGAAAATCCCTAGAAAATCGTAGAAAATCCTAAAAAGCTAGAAAACCTCAAAAAACCCTAGAAAACCCTAAAAAATCCTAGAAAACCCATAGAAAACCCTAGAAAATTATAGAAAAACTCTCAAAAACCATAGAAATCCCTAGAAAACTATAGAAAACCCTAGAAAATTCCTAAAAAAATCTTATAAAATCCTAGAAAACCCTAGAAAAACCCTAGAAAACCCTTGGAAATCCATAGAAAAATCTTGAAAATCCTAGAAAATCAAAGAAAAACCCTAGAAAATCCTAGAAAAACCGTAGAAAACCGTAGAAAAACCTAGAAAATCCTAGAAAAACCCTTGAAAACCGTAAAAAACCATTAAAAACCCTCGAAAACCCTAGAAAACCCTAAGAAAACCTTAGAAAACCATATAAATCCATAGAAAACCCTAGAAAAACCTAGAAAAACCCTAGAAAATCCTAAAAAATCGTAGAAAATCATAGAAAACCCTAGCAAACCCTAGAAAACTCCTAGAAAAACATGGAAAACCCTCAGAGATCCCTAGAAAACGCTAGAAAACCCAAGAAAATCCTAAAAAACCCTTGAAAATTTTAGAAAACCCTTGAAAACTCTAGAAAAACTCTAGAAATCTCTAGAAAACCCTTAGAAATACTTAGAAATTGTAGAAAACCCAAAATAACCCTAGAAATCCCAAGAAAACCCTAGAAAATCTGAGAAAATCCTAGAAAAACCACAGAAAACCTTAGAAAACCTTAGAAAATTATTGAAAAACCCTTAAAAACTATAGAAAACCATTAAAAACTCTCGAAAACCCTTGAAACCCTAAGAAAATGTTAGAAAAACCCTAAAAATCCCTTGAAAACTCTAGAAAACCCTAGAAAATCTTTGGAGAATCCTAGAAAACCCTAGAAAATCCCAGAAAACCCTTGGAAATCCCTAGAAATATCTAGAAAATCATTAAAAATTCCTAGAAAATCCTAGAAAATCGTAGAAAATCCTAGAAAAACCCAGAAAAACCCTAGAAAATCCTAGAAAATCCTAGAAAAACCCTTGAAAACCGTAGAAAACCCTTAAAAACCCTCGAAAACCCTGGAAAATCCTAGGAAAATATTAGAAAACCGAATAAATGCATAGAAAACGCTAGAAAAACCTATAAAAACCCTAGAAAATCCTAGAAAATCGTAGAAAACCATAAAAAACCTAGAAAACCCTAGAAAACTCATAGAAAAACCCTCAAAAGTCCCTAGAAAACCAAAGAAAATCTTAGAAAACCCTTGAAAATCCTAGAAAATCCAAGAAAATCCTAAAAAAACCCCAGAAAACCCTAAAAAAAACCAAGAAAAACCCTCAAAAACCCTAGAAAATCCTAAGAAAACCATAGAAAACCCTATAAATCCATAGAAAATCCTAAAAAATCTTAGAAAATTCAAGAAAAACCCTAGAAAATCCTCGAATACCCTCAGAAATCCCTAGAAAACCCAAGAAAATCCTAGAAAATCCTAGAAAATCCCTAGAAAATCGTAGAAAATCCTAAAAACCTAGAAAACCTCAAAAAACGCTAGAAAACCCTAGAAAATCCTAGAAAACCCATAGAAAACCCTAGAAAATTATAGAAAAACTCTTAAAAACCATAGAAATCCCTAGAAAACTATAGAAAACCCCAGAAAATTCCTAAAAAAATCTTATAAAATCCTAGAAAACCCTAGAAAAACCCCTAGAAAACTCTTGGAAATCCATAGAAAAATCTAGAAAATCCTAGAAAATCAAAGAAAAATCCTAGAAAACCGTAGAAAATCCTAGAAAAACCCTTGAAAACCGTAAAAAACCCTTAAAACCCTCGAAAACCCTAGAAAACCCTAAGAAATCCTTAGAAAACCATATAAATCCATAGAAAACCCTAGAAAAACCTAGAAAAACCCTAGAAAATCCTAAAAAATCGTAGAAAATCATAGAAAACCCTAGCAAACCCTAGAAAACTCCTAGAAAAACATGGAAAACCCTCAGAGATCCCTAGAAAACGCTAGAAAACCCAAGAAAATCATAAAAAACCCTTGAAAATTCTAGAAAACCCTTGAAAATCCTAGAAAAACTCTAGAAATCTCTAGAAAACCCTTAGAAATACTTAGAAATTGTAGAAAACCCAAAATAACCCTAGAAACCCCAAGAAAACCCTAGAAAATCTGAGAAAATCCTAGAAAAACCACAGAAAACCCTAGAAAACCTTAGAAAATTATTGAAAAACCCTTAACTATAGAAAACCATTAAAAACTCTCGAAAACCCTTGAAACCCTAAGAAAATGTTAGAAAAACCCTAAAAATCCCTTGAAAACTCTAGAAAACCCTAGAAAATCTCTAGAGAATCCTAGAAAATCCTAGAAAATCCCAAAACCCTTGAAAATCCCTAGAAATATCTAGAAAACCATTAAAAATTCCTAGAAAACCCTAGAAAACCGTAGAAAATCCTCGAAAAACCCAGGAAAACCCTAGAAAATCCTAGAAAATACTAGAAAAACCCTTGAAAACCGTAGAAAACATTTAAAAACCCTCGAAAACCCTGGAAAATTCTGAGAAAACCTTAGAAAACCGAATAAATGCATAGAAAACGCTAGAAAAACCTATAAAAACCCTAGAAAATCCTAGAAAATCGTAGAAAACCATAAAAAACCCTAGAAAACTCCTAGAAAAACCCTTAAAAGTCCCTAGAAAACCAAAGAAAATCTAATATCATCTTAATGAATACAGTATACCACATTATGTAGTGGACAAACAAAAGAAGGGGGGGTTGACCCAACAATAAGATTTCGAATAGAAAAAGGGAATAATGATAGAATAGAATTAAGAATAGAAAACCCTTCAAAATCCTAGAAAACCCAAGAAAACCCTAGAAAAACCCTAGATATCCCTAGAAAACCCTTAAAAATCCATAGAAAACCCTAGAAAATCCAAGAAAACCCTAGAAAACCCTAGAAAACTCCTAGAAAAACCTAGAAAATCTTAGAATACCCTCAGAAATCCCTAGAAAACCCCTGAAAACCCAAGAAAATCCTAGAAAATCCAAAAAAATCCTAGAAAATCCCTAGAAAACTATAGAAAATCCAAAAAACCTAGAAAACCTCAAAAAACCCTAGAAAACCCTAGAAAATCCTAGAAAACCCATAGAAAACCATAGAAAATCCTAGAAAATTATAGAAAAACTCTCAAAAACCATAGAAATCCCTAGAAAACTATAGAAAACCCTAGAAAATTCCTAAAAAAATTCTATAAAATCCTAGAAAACCCCTAGAAAACCCTTGGAAATCCATAGAAAAATCTAGAAAACCCTAGAAAATCCAAGAAAACCCTAGAAAATCAGAGAAAATCCTAGAAAAACCGTAGAAAACTGTAGAAAAACCTAGAAAATCCTAGAAAAACCCTTGAAAACCCTTAAAAACCCTCGAAAACCCTAGAAAACCCTAAGAAAACCTTCGAAAACCATATAAATCCATAGAAAACCCTAGAAAAACCTAGAAAAACCTTAGAAAATCCTAAAAAATCGTAGAAAATCATAGAAAACCCTAGCAAACCCTAGAAAACTCTTAGAAAAACATGGAAAACCCTCAGAGATCCCTAGAAAACGCTAGAAAATCCAAGAAAATCCTAAAAAACTCTTGAAAATCCTAGAAAACCCAAGAAAATACTAGAAAACCCTTGAAAATCTTAGAAAATCCTAGAAAATCCTAGAAAAACCCTAGAAATCTCTAGAAAACACTTATAAATCCATAGAAAACCCTAGAAAACCCGAGAAAACCCTAGAAAACCCTAGAAAATCCCTAGAAAATCCTTGAAAATCCTAGAAAAACCCTCGAAAATCATAGAAAAACCTAACAAAACCATAGAAAATCCTATAAATCCATAGAAGACCCAAAAAAACCTAGAAAATCCTAGAAAACCCTAGAAAATCCTAGAAAATCGTTGAAAACTCCTAGAAAACCTAGAAAATCCTAGATTACCCTCAGAAATTCCTAGAAAACCATAGAAAACCTAATAAAATCCTAAAAAACACTAGAAAATCCTAGAAAAACCATCGAATCCATAGAAAACCCTAAAAAACACTTGAAAACCCTAAAAAACTCTAGAAAATACTAGAAAAACCCTAAAAAACCCTCGAAAACCCTAGAAAAATCATAGAAAACCCTAGAAAATCGTAGAAAACCATAGAAAATCCTAAAAAATCCTAGAAAAATCATAGAAAAACCTAAAAAACCCTAGAATACCCTCAAAAATCTCTAAAAAACCCTGGAAAACCCAAAAAATCCTAGAAAACCCTAGAAAATTCTAAAAAAAATCTCAATAACTACAGAAAACCCTAAATAAGCCTAAAAAACCCTAGAAAAATCTTAGAAAACACTAAAAAATGCTATAAAAACCCTAAAAAACCTCAAAAACCTTAGAAAACCCTGAAAATCCTAGAAAAACACTAGAAATCTTAGAAAACCCTAGAAAACCCTTAGAAATCCCTAAAAAACTATAGAAAACTAAAAAAAACCCTAAAAAACCCAATAAAACCCTAAAAACCCTAAAAAATCCTAGAAAAACCACAAAAAATCCTAGAAAACCTTAGAAAATTTTAGAAAAACCTTCGAAAACCATAGAAAACCATAAAAAACTCTAGAAAACCCTAGAAAATCCCTAGAAAATCCTAGAAAATCTTAAAAAACCATAGAAAACCCAAGAAAACCCCTGGAAATCCCTAGAAAAATCTAGAAAACCCTTATAAATTACTAGAAAACCCAAAAAATCCTAGAAAACCCTAGAAAATCCTAGAAAAATCCCAGAAAACCCTAGAAAATCCTTAAAAAATCCTTGAAAACTATTGAAAACCCTAAAAAACCCTCGAAAACCCTAGAAAACAGTAAGAAAACCTTAGAAAACACTATAAATACATAGAAAACCCTAGAAAACCCTTCGAAATCCCTAGAAAACCGTAGAAAATCCTATAAAACTCTAGAAAACCCAAGAAAACCCCTGAAAATCCCTAGAAAAATCTAGAAAACCCTTAGAAATTCCTAGAAAACCCTAGAAAACCCAAGAAAGTCCTAGAAAACCCTAGAAAAACCTAGAAAAACCCTAGAAAATTCTAGAAAATCCCAGAAAAACCCTTGAAAACCGTTGAAAACCCTAAACAACCCTCGAAAACCGTAGAAAACAGCAAGAAAACCTTATAAAACGCTGTAAATACCTAGAAAACCCTTAGAAATCCCTAGAAAATCGTAGAAAACCCAAAAAACCCTAGAAAACCCAAGAAAACTCTAGAAAACCCTAGAAAATCCTAGAAAAACCACAGAAAACTATAGAAAACCCTAGAAAATTATAGAAAAACCCTCAAAAACCATATAAAACCCTAGAAAACCTTAAGAAAATCTTAGAAAACCATAGAAATCCCGAGAAAACTCTAGAAAACCCTAGAAAATTCCTAGAAAATCCTATAAAATCCTAGAAAACCCCTAGAAAACCCCTGAAAATCCGTAGAAAAATCTAGAAAACCCTTATAAATTCCTAGAAAACCGTAGAGAATCCAACAAAACCCTAGAAAACCGTAGAAAGTCCTAGAAAACCCCTTGAAAACCGTAGAAAACCCTTAAAAACCCTCGAAAACCTTAGAAATCCCTAAGAAAACTTTAGAAAACCGTATAAATCCATAAAAAACCCTAGAAAAACCTAGAAAAACCCTAGAAAATCTTAGAGAATCGTAAAAAACCATAAAAAACCTAGAAAACCCTAGAAAACTCCTAGAAAAACCTGGAAAACCCTCAGAGATTTCTAAAAAACACTAGAAAACCCAATAAAATCCGAAGAAAACACTTAAAAATCCTAGAAAACCCTAGAAAAATCCTAGAAATCCTTAGAAAACACTTAGAAATCTTTAAAAAATCGTAGAAAATCCAAAATAACCCTAGAAAACCCAAGAAAACACTAGAAAACCCAAAAAAATCCTAGAAAAACCACATAAAACCTAGAAAACCTTAGAAAATTATAGAAAAACCCTCGAAAACCAAAAAAACCCATAAAAAACTCTTAAAAACCCTAGAAAACATTAAGAAAATCTTAGAAAAACCCTAGAAATCCCTAGAAAACCCTAGAAAATCCCTAGAAAATCTTAGAAAACCCTAGAAAAATCTAGAAAACCATTAGAAATTCCTAAAAATTCCAAGAAAACCCTAGAAAACCGTAGAAAATCCTTGAAAAAACTCAGAAAACCCTAGAAAATAGTAGAAAATCATTTGAAAGCTGTAGAATACCCTTAAAAATCCTTGAAAACCCTAGAAAACCCTAAGAAAACTTTAGAAAACCGTATAAAACCCTAGAAAACCATAAAAACCCTAAAAAATCCTAGGAAACTCCTAGAAAAACCTAGAAAACCCCTGAAAAATCCCTTGAAAACCCTAGAAAACCCAAGAAAATTCAAGAAAACCCTTGAAAATCCTAGAAAACCCTAGAAAACCCCTAGAAAACCCTTATAAATCCATAGAAAACCCGAGAAAACCCTAGAAAAACCCTAGAAAACCCTAGAAAATTCTAGAAAAACTCTCAAAAACCATAGAAAACCCTAAGAAAACTACAGAAAACCCTATAAAACCATAGAAAACACTAGAAAAACCCTAGAAAATCCTAGAAAATGATAAAAAAAAAGTATAAAAAAACCGTAAAAAACTATAGAAAACTACTAGAAAAACCTAGAAAATCCTAGAATACCTTCAGAAATCCCTAGAAAACCTTAGAAAACCAAAGAAAATCCTAGAAAACCCTAGAAAATCTTAGAAAAACCCTCGAAACCATAGAAAACCCTAAAAAACACTCGAAAACCCTAAAAAACTCTAGAAAATGCTAGAAAAACCCAAAAAAACCCTCGAAAACCCTAGAAAACCCGTAGAAAATCCTAGAAAATCATAAAAAACCATAGAGAATCCTAAAAAACCCTAGAAAACTCCTAGAAAAACCTAAAAAATCCTAGAATACCCTCAGAAATCTCTAGAAAACTCTAGAAAACCCAAGAAAATCCTAGAAAATCCTAAAAAATCCTAGAAAAACCCTCAAAAACCATAGAAAACCCTAAATAATACTCCAAAATCCTAAAAAAACCCTCGAAAACCCTAGAAAATCCTAGAAAAACCCTAGAAAAATTTAGAAAATCCTAGAAAACCCTTAGAAATCCCTAGAAAATCGTAAAAAACCCAAAAAAAACCTAGAAAATCCAAGAAAACCCTAAAAAACCCTAGAAAATCCTAGAAAACTACAGAAAGCCCTAGAAAACCTTAGAAAGTTATAAAAAAAACCCTCAAAAATCATAAAAAACTCTTGAAAACACTAGAAACCCTAAGAAAATCTTAGATAAACCCTAGAAATCCATAGAAAACTCTAGAACACCCTAGAAAATTTCCCAAGAAAATCCTAGAAAACCCTAGAAAACCCAAGAAAACCCCTGAAAATCCCAAGAAAAATCTAGAAAACCCTTAGAAATTCCTATAAAATCCTAGAAAACCCAAGAAAACCTTAGAAATTCCTAGAAATCCCAAGAAAACCTTAGAAAATCCTAGAAAACCTAAGAAAACCCCTGAAAATCCCTAGAAAAATCTAGAAAACCCTTAGAAATTCCTAGAAAACCCAAGAAAACCCTAGAAAACATTAGAAAATCCTAGAAAAACCACAGAAAATACTAAAAAATCCTAAAAAAAACCTTGAAACCCGTAGAAAACACTAAAAAATCCTCCAAAACCCTAGAAAATGGTAAGAAAACCTTAGAAAACACTATAAATCCATAGAAAACCCTTGAAAACCCTTAGAAATTCCTAGAAAATCGTAGAAAACCTAAAAAACCCTAGAAAACCCAAGAAAACCCAAGAAAACCGTAGAAAATCCTAGAAAAACCACAGAAAACCATAGAAAATCCTAGAAAATTATAGAAAAACCCTCGAAAATCATAGAAAACCCTAAAAAGACTTTCGAAAACTCTAGAAAACCTAAAGAAAATCTTAGAAAACCATAGAAATCCCTAGAAAACTCTAGAAAACCCTAGAAAATTCCTAGAAAATCCTATAAAATCCTAGAAAACCGCTAGAAAACTCATGGAAATCCGTAGAAAAATCTAGAAAACCCTTAGAAATTCCTAGAAAACCGTAGAAAATCTAAGAATATCCTAGAAAACTGTAGAAAATCCTAGAAAAACCATAGAAAACCTAAAAATCCTAGAAAAACCCTTGAAAACTGTAGAAAACCTTTAAAAACCCTCGAAAACCCTAGAAAATCTTAAGAAAACCTTATAAAACCGTATAAATCCATAGAAAACCCTAGAAAAACCTAGAAAAATCCTAGAAAATCCTAGAAAATTGTAGAAAACCATTAAAAATCCTAGAAAACCCTAGAAAACTCCTAGAAAAACCTAGAAAAACCTCAGAGATCACTACAAAACGCTAGAAAACTCAAGAAAATTGTAGAAAACCCTTGGAAATCCTAGAAAATCCAAGAAAACCCTAGAAAACCCTAGAAAACCTTTAGAACTCCTTACAAAACCGTAAAAACCCAAAAAAACCCAAGAAAATCTTAGAAAAATCACAGAAAACCCTAGAAAACTTTAGAAAATTATAGAGAAACTCTTGAAAACCATAAAAAACCTCGAAAACCCTAGAAAACCCGAAGAAAATCTTAGAAAACCCTAGAAATCCCTTGAAAACTCTAGCAAACCCTAGAAAAAACATAGAAAATCCTAGAAAACCCTAGAAAACGCCAGAAAATTCTTGGAAATCCCTTGAAAAATCTAGAAAACCATTAGAAATTCCTAGAAAACCCTAGAAAATCTAAGAAAACCCCTAGAAAACCATAGAAAATCTTAGAAAAATTAAAAAAAAACTCTAGAAAATCCTAGAAAATCCTAGAAAAACCCTTGAAAACCCCTTAAAAACCCTCGAAAACCCTGAAAAACTCTAAGAAAACCTTAGAAAACCGTATAAATGCATAGAAAACTCTAGAAAAATCTAGGAAAACCCTAGAAAATCCTAGAGAATTGTAGAAAACCCTAGAAAACTCCAAGAAAAACCTAGAAAACCCTCAGAAATTCCTAGAAAACCTTAGAAAACCCAAGAAAATTTTAGAAAACCCTTGAAAATCCTAAAAAACCCTAGAAAACCCAAGAAAAATCCTAGAAATCCCTAGAAAATCCTTAGAAATCCCTAGAAAACCCTAGAAAACCCAAGAAAACCCTAGAAAACACTAGAAAAATCACAGAAAACCCTAGAAAATCTGAGAAAAACCCTCGAAAACCATAGAAAACCCTAAGAAAATCATAGAAAACCCTAAAAAATCCTATAAAATCCTAGAAGTACCCCAGAAAATCCTAGAGAATCGTAAAAAATTATAGAAAACCCTAGAAAATCCTAGAAAACTCCTAGAAAAACTAAGAAAATCCTAGAATACCCTCATAAATCTCTAGAAAACCTTAGAAAACCCAAGAAAATCCTAGAAAACCTTAGAAAATGCTTAGAAATTCCTAGAAAACCGTAGAAAATCCAAAAAACCCTAGAAAACCCAAGAAAACCCTAAAAAACCCAAGAAAATCCTAGAAAAATCACAGAAAACCATAGAAAATTCTAGAAAATTATAAAAAAGTCCTAGAAAACCATAAAAAACCCTAAAAAACTCTCGAAAACCCTAGAAAATCGTAAAAAAATCTTAGAAAATCATAGAAATCCCTAGAAAACTCTAGAAAACCCTACAAAATTCCTAAAAAATCCTATAAAATCCTAGAAAACCCTAGAAACCCTTAGAAAATCCCTGGAAATCCCTAGAAAAATATAGAAAACCCTTAGAAATTCCTAGAAAATGCTAGAAAATCCAAGAAAATCCTAGAAAACCGTAAATCCTAGAAAAACCCTAGAAAACTATAGAAAATCCTAGAAAATCCTAGAAAAATCCTTGAAAACCATAGAAAACCTTTAAAAACCCTCAAAAACCCTAAGAAAACCGTATAAATCCATAAAAATCCCTAGAAAAAACTAGAAAAACCCTAGAAAATCCTAAAAATTCATAGAAACCCATAAAAAAACCCTAGAAAACCATAGAAAACTCCTAGAAAAATCTGGAAAACCCTCAGAGATCCCTAGAAAACGCTAGAAAAACCCAAGAAAATCCTAGAAAACCCTTAAAAATCCTAGAAAACCCTAGAAAAACCCTAGAAATTCCTAGAAAACCCTTAAAAATCCTTAGAAAATGGTAGAAAATCCAAAATAACCCTAAAAAATCCAAGAAAACCCTAGAAAACCCGAGAAAATCTTAGAAAAACCACAGAAAATCCTAGAAAACCTTAGAAAATTGTAGACAAACCCTCGAAAACCATAGCGAATAAAAATCCTTAGAAAATCGTAGAAAATCCAAAATAACCCTAAAAAATCCTAGAAAACCCTAAGAAAATCTTAGAAAAACCCTAGAAATCCCTAGAAAATTCTATAAAACCCTAGAAAATTCCTAGAAAATCCTAGAAAACCCTAGAAAACCCCAGAAAATCACTGAAAATCCCTAGAAAAATCTAGAAAACCATTAGAAATTTCTAGAAAATCATAGAAAATCTAAGAAAATCCTAGAAAATCGTAGAAAATCCTAGAAAACCCTCAGAAAACCCTAGAAAATCCTAGAAAATCCTAGAAAAATATTTAAAAACCGTAGAAAACCTTTAAAAACCCTCAAAAATCCTAGAAAACTCTAAAAAACCATAGAAAACCATATAAATGCATAGAAAACCATAGAAAAACCTAGAAAAACCTTAGAAAATCTTAGAAAATCATAGAAAACCATAAAAAACCTTAGAAACCCCTAGAAAACTCCTAAAAAAGCCTAGAAAACCCTAGAAAATCTTAGAAAACTCTTGAAAATCTTAGAACACCCTAGAAAACTCTAGAAAACCCTTATAAATCCCTAAAAAACCCTAGAAAATCCGAGAAAACCCTAGAAAACCCTAGAAAACCCTAGAAAATCCTAGAAAATCCTTGAAAATCGTAGAAAACCATAGAAAACCCTAGAAACCTCCTAGAAAAACCTAGAAAATCCTAGAATAACCTCAGAAATCCCTATAAAACCTTAGAAAACCCAAGAAAACCTTAGAAAATCCTAGAAAAACCCTCGAAACTATAGAAAACCCTAAAAAACACTCGAAAACCCTAAAAAACTCTAGAAAATACTAGAAAAATCCTAAAAAACCCTCGAAAACCCTAAAAAACCCTAGAAAACCATGGATGATCGTAGAAAACCTTAGAGAATCCTAAAAAACCCTAGAAAACTCCTAGAAAAACCTAAAAAACCCTAGAATACCCTCAGAAATCTCAAGAAAATCCTAGAAAACCTAAGAAAATCCTAGAAAATCCTAAAAAAATCCTTAAAAATCATAGAAAACCCTAAATAACCCTCCAAAACCCTAAAAAAACCTAGAAAACCCTAGAAAATACTATAAAAACCCTAAAAAATCATTGAAACCCAAGAAAACCCTAGTAAATCCGAGAAAAATCCTAGAAAAACTTAGAAAACCCTTAGAAATCCCTAGAAAACCATTGAAAACCCAAGAAAACACTAAAAAACCCTAGAAAATATTAGAAAAATCACAGAAAACCCTAAAAAACTTTAGAAAATTATAGAAAAACCCTCGAAAACCATAGAAAACCATAAAAAACTCTCGAAAATACTAGAAAACCCTAAGAAAATCTTAGATAAATCCTAGAAAACTCTAGAAAACCTTAGAAAATCCCTATAAAATCCTAGAAAATGTTAGGAAATCCTAAAAAACCCAAGAAAACCCCTGAAAATCCCTAGAAAAATCTAAAAAACTCTTAGAAATTATTAGAAAACCCTATAAAATCCAAGAAAACCTTAGAAAATCCTAGAAAACCCTAGAAAACCCAAGAAAATCCCTGGAAATCCGTAGAAAAATCTAGAAAACCCTTAGAAATTCTTAGAAAATCCTAGAAAACCCAAGAAAATCCTAGCTAGAAAACCCTAGAAAATCCTAAAAAAAACCCCAGAAAATTCTAGAAAATTCTAGAAAAACCCTTGAAAATCATAAAAAACCCTCTAAAACCCTAGAAAATAGTAAGAAAACCTTAGAAAACACTATAAATCCATATAAAACCCTAGAAAATCCTTAGAAATCCCTAGAAAACCATAGAAAACCCAAAAAACCCTAGAAAACCCAAGAAAACACTAGAAAACCCTAGAAAATCCTAGAAAAATCACAGAAAACTATAGAAAATCCTAGAAAATTATAGAAAAACCCTCAAAAATAATAGAAAACCCTAAAAAACTCTCGAAAACTATAGAAAACCCTAGAAAATTATAGAAGAACCCTAGAAAACCATAGAAAATCCTAAAAAACTCTCGAAAACCCTAGAAAACCGTAAGAAAATCTTAGAAAACCATAGAAATCCCTTGAAAACTCTAGAAAATCCTAGAAAATTCTTAGAAAATCCTATAAAATTATAGAAAACCCCTAGAAAGCCCTTGGAAATCCCTAGAAAAATCTAGAAAATCCTTAAAAATTCCTAGAAAACTCTAGAAAATCCAAGAAAACCCTAGAAAACCGTGGAAAATCCTAGAAAAACCCAAGAAAACTGTAGAAAATCCTAGAAAATCCTAGAAAAATCATTGAAAACCTTAAAATCCCTCGAAAACCCTAAGAAAACCTTAGAAAACCGTATCAATCCATAGAAAACCCTAGAAAAATCTAGAAAAACCCTAGAAAACCCTAGAAAATCGTAGAAAACCATAAAAAACCCTAGAAAACCCTAGAAAACTCCTAGAAAAACTTGGAAAACCCTCAGAGATCTCTAGAAAATGCTAGAAAAACCCAAGAAAATCCTAAAAAACCCTTGAAAATCCTAGAAAACCCTAGAAAACTCTAGAAAAATACTAGAAATTCCTAGAAAACCTTTAGAAATCCTTAGAAAATCGTAGAAAACCCAAAATAACCCTAAAAAATTCAAGAAAATCCGAGAAAACCCGAGAAAATCCTACAAAAACCACAGAAAACCTTAGAAAATTTTAGAAAAACCCACGAAAACCATAGAAAACCATAAAAAAAACTCTCGAAAACTCTAGAAAACCCTAAGAAAATCTTAGAAAAATCCTAGAAATCCCGAGAAAACTCTAGAAAACGCTAGAAAGTCTTTAGAAAATCCTAGAAAACCCTAAAAAAACCCCAGAAAACCCTGGAAATCCCTAGAAAAATCTAGAAAACCATTAAAAATTCCTAAAAAACCCTAAAAAATCCAAGAAAACCCTAGAAAACCGTAGAAAATCCTGGAAAAACACCAGAAAACACTAGAAAATCCTAGAAAAACATTTGAAAACCGTAGAAAACTCTTAAAAACCCTCAAAAACCCTAAAAAATCCTAAGAAAACCTTAGAAAACCGTATAAATGCATAGAAAATCCTAGAAAAACCTAAAAAACCCTAGAAAATCCTAGAAAATCATAGAAAACCATAAAAAATACTAGAAAACCCTATAAAACTCCTAAAAAAACCTAGAAAACCCAAGAAAATCCTAGAAAACTCTTGAAAATCCTAGAAAACCCTAGAAAACCTTATAAATCCCTAGATAACCCAAGAAAACCCTAGAAAATCCTAGAAAAACCATCGAAAACTATAGAAAACTCTAAGAAAACCATAGAAAACCATAGAAAACCTTAGAGAACCCTAAAAAAATCCTAGAAAATCTTAGAAAAACCCTAGAAAATCCTAGAAAATTGTAGAAAACCATATAAAACCCTAGAAAACTCTAGAAAACTCCTAGAAAAACCTAGAAAATCCTAGAATACCCTCAGAAATCCCTATAAAACCTTAGAAAACCCAAGAAAATCCTAGAAAACCCTAGAAAATCCTAGAAAAACCCTCGAAACCATAGAAAACCCTAAAAAACACTCGAAAACCCTAAAAAACCTTCGAAAATCCTAAAAACCCTAGAAAATCTTAGAAAATCGTAGAAAACCAGAGAGAATCCTAAGAAACCCTAGAAAACTCCTAGAAAAACCTAAAAAATCCTAGAATACCCTCAAAAATCTCTAGAAAACCATAGAAAACCCAAGAAAATCCTAGACAAAACCTTCAAAAACCATAGAAAACCCTAAGTAACCCTCCAAAACCCTAGAAAAACCATAGAAAACCCTAGAAAATACTATAAAAACCCTAAAAACCCTTGAAAACCCTAGAAAACCCTAGAAAATCCTAGAAAAACCCTAGAAAAACTTAGAAAACCATAGAAAACCTTTAAAAATCCCTAGAAAACCGTAGAAAACCCAAAAAAAACCCTAGAAAATATTAAAAAACCTTAGAAAATCCTAGAAAAACCACAGAAAACCCTAGAAAACCTTAGAAAATTATAGAAAAATTCTCGAAAACCATAGAAAACCATAGAAAATCCAAGAAAACTTCTGGAAATCCCTAGAAAAATCTAGAGAACTCTTAGAAAACCCTAAAAAACCCAAGAAAACTTTAGGAAATCCTAGAAAACCCTAGAAAACCTAAGAAAACCCATGGAAATCCCTAACAAATCTAGAAAACCCTTAGAAATTCCTAGAAAACCCTAGAAAACCCAAGAAAATCCTAGAAAACCCTAGAAAATCCTTGAAAAATCCTAGAAAATTCTAAAAAATCTTAGAAAAACCCTTGAAAACCGTAGAAAACCCTAAAAAACCCTCGAAAACCCTAGAAATTAGTAAGAAAACCTTATAAAACACTATAAATCCATAGAAAACCCTAGAAAACCCTTAGAAATCCCTAGAAAACCATAGAAAACCCAAAAAACCCTAGAAAACCCTAGAAAATCCTAGAAAAACTACAGAAAACCATATAAAACTCTAAAAAATAATAGAAAAACCTCAAAAATCATAGAAAACTTTAAAAAACTATCGAAAACCCTAGAAAACCTTAAGAAAATCTTAGAAAACCATAGAAATCCCTACAAAACTCTAGAAAATCCTATAAAATCCTAGAAAACCCTTGGAAATCCGTAGAAAAATCTAGAAAACCCTTAGAATTCTTAGAAAACCGTAGAAAATCCATGAAAACCTTAGAAAACTGTAGAAAATCCTAGAAAAAACCCTAGAAAACCGTAGAAATTCTTAGAAAATCCTAGAAAACCCTTAAAAACCCTCGAAAACCTTAGAAAACCCTTGAAAATCCTAGAAAACCCTAGAAAACCCTAGAAAAACTCTAGAAATCCCTAGAAAACCCTTAGAAATCCTTAGAAAATAGTAGAAAACCTAAAATAACCCAAGAAAACCCTAGAAAATCCGAGAAAATCCTAGAAAAACCACAGAAAACCCTAGAAAACCATAGAGAATTATAGAAAAATCCTCGAAAACCATAGAAAACCATAAAAAACTCTCGAAAATCCTAGAAAACCCTAAGAAAATCTTAGAAAAACCCTAGAAATCCCTAGAAAACTATAAAAAACCACAGAAAATTCCTAGAAAATCCTAGAAAATCCTAGAAAACACCAGAAAACCCATGAAAATCCATAGAAAAATCTAGAAAACCATTAGAAATTCCTAGAAAACCCTAGAAAATCCAAGAAAACCCTAGAAAACCATAGAAAATCCTAGAAAAACCCCAAAAAACCCTAGAAAATCCTAGAAAAATCCTAGAAAGACATTTAAAAACCGTAGAAAAACCCTTAAAAATCCTCGAAAATCCTAGAAAACAATAAGAAAACCTTAGAAAACACTATAAATCCATAGAAAACCCGAGAAAACCCTTAGAAATTCCTAGAAAACTGTAGAAAACCAAAAAAACCCTAGAAAACCCTAGAAAACCCTAGAAAATCCTAGAAAAACCATAGAAAACCCTAGAAAATTATAGAAAAACCCTCTAAAGCCATAGAAAACCCTAAAAAACTCTCGAAAACCCTAGAAAACCTTAAGAAAATCTTAGAAAATCATAGAAATCCCTATAAAACTCTAGAAAACCCTAGAAAATTCCTAGAAAATCCTAAAAAATCATAGAAAAACCTAGAAAAACCCTAGAAAATCCCTAGAAATCCCTACAAAAATCTAGAAAACCCTTAGAAATTCATAGAAAACGATAGAAAATCCAAAAAATTCCTAGAAAACCATAGAAACTCCTAGAAAAATCCTTAAAAATCGTAGAAAACTCAAAAAACCCTAGAAAACCCAGGAAAATGCTAGAAAACCTGAGAAAATCTTAGAAAAACCCTTGAAAACCATAGAAAACCATTAAAAACTCGCGAATACCCTTGAAAACCCTAAGAAAATCATAGAAAAACCCTAAAAATCCCTTAAAAACTCTAGAAAACCCTAGAAAATCTCTAAAAATCCTAGAAAACCCTAGAAAATTTCTAAAAAATCCTAGAAAACCCTAGAAAATCCCAGAAACCCCCTGGAAATCCCTAGAAATATCTAAAAAACCATTAAAAATTCCTAGAAAACCATAGAAAATCGTAGAAAATCCTAGAAAAACCCAGGAAAACCCTAGAAAATCCTAAAAAATCCTAGAAAAACCATTGAAAACCGTAGAAAACCCTTAAAAATTCTCGAAAACCTTAGAAAACCGAATAAATGCATAGAAACCCTAGAAAACTTATAAAAACCCTAGAAAATCCTAGAAAATCATAGAAAACCATAAAAAACCCTAGAAAACCCTAGAAAACTCCTAGAAAAACCCTAAAAAATCCCTAGTAAACCAAAGAAAATCTTAGAAAACCCTTGAAAATCTGAAAAAAACCCAAGAAAACCCTAGAAAAACCAGAAAATCCATAGAAAACCCTTAGAAATCCCTAGAAAACCCTAGAAAATTCAAGAAAACCCTAGAAAACCCTAAAAAACCCCAGAAAATCCTAGAAAACCCTAAGAAAACCATAGAAAACCCTATAAATCCATACAAAACCATAAAAAATCCTAGAAAATCCTAGAAAAATCCTAGAAAATCCTAGAAAATTGTAGAAAACCATAGAAAACCCTAGAAAATCCTAGAAAACTCCTAGAAAAAATTAGAAAATCCTAGAATACCCTCAGAAATCCCTAGAAAACCCCAGAAAACCCAAGAAAATTTTAGAAAACCCTAGAAAATCCCTAGAAAACCGTAGGAAATCCAAAAACCCTAGAAAATCCAAAAAAACCTAGAAAACCCTAGAAAATCCTAGAAAAACCATAGAAAACCATAGAAAACCCTAAAAAATTATAGAAAAACTATCAAAAACCATAGAAAACCCTAAAAAACTCTCGAAAACCCTAGAAAACCTTAAGAAAATCTTAGAAAACCATAGAAATCCCTAGAAAACTATAGAAAACCCTAGAAAATTCCTAAAAAAATCCTATAAAATCCTAGAAAACCCCTAGAAAACCCTTGGAAATTTATAGAAAAATCTAGAAAACCCTTAGAAATTCCTAGAAAACCCTAGAAAATCCAAGAAAACCCTAGAAAATCCTAGAAAAACCATAGAAAACCGTAGAAAATCCTAGAAAATCCTAGAAAAATCCTAGAAAACCGTAAAAAACTCTTAAAAACCCTCGAAAACCCTAGAAAACCCTAAGAAAACCTTAGAAAACCATATAAATCCATAGAAAACCCAAGAAAAACGTAGAAAAACCCTAGAAAATCCTAAAAAATCGTAGAAAATCATAGAAAACCCTAGCAAAACCTAGAAAACTCCTAGAAAAACATGGAAAACCCTCAGAGATCCCTAGAAAACACTAGAAAATCCAAGAAAATCCTAGAAAACCCTTGAAAATCCTAGAAAACTATTGAAAACCCAAGAAAATCCCTAGAAATCTCTAGAAAACACTTGGAAATCCTTAGAAAATCGTAAAAAATCCAAAATAACCCTAGAAACCCCAAGAAAACCTTAAAAAACCTAAAAAATCCTAGAAAAATCACAGAAAATTATAGAAAAACTCTCAAAAACTCTAGAAAACCCTAAGAAAATCTTAGAAAAACCATAGAAATCTCTAAAAAACTCTAGAAATCCATAGAAAATCCTAGAAAATCCTAAAAAACCCCAGAAAATCCCTGAAAATCACTAAAAAATCTAGAAAATCATTAGAAATTCCTAGAAGAGCCTAGAAAATCCAAGGAAACCCTAGAAAACCATAAAAAATCCCAGAAAAATCCCAAAAAACCTAGAAAATCCCAGAAAAACTTTTGAAAACCGTAGAAAACCCTTAAAAACCCTCAAAAACCCTAGAAAACCCAAAGAAAACCTTAGAAAATCGTATAAATGCATAGAAAACCCTAGAAAAACCCAAGAAAATCCTAGAAAATCGTGAAAAACCATAAAAAACCCTAGAAAACTCCTAGAAAACCCTCAGAAATCCCTAGAAAATCTTAGAAAACCCAAGAAAATCCTAGAAAACCCTTAAAAATCCTAGAGAATCTTAGAAAATCCTAGAAAAACCCTAGAAATTCCTAGAAAACCCTTATAAATCCCTAGAAAACCCTAGAAAACTCGAGAAAATCCTAGAAAACCCTAGAAAATCCCCAGAAAACCCTAAAAAATCCTAGAAAAACCCTCGAAAATCATAGAAAAACATAACAAAACCATAGAAAACCCTATAAATCCATAGAAAATCGTAAAAAATCATAGAAAATCCTAGGAAAACCCTAGAAAATCCTAAAAAATTGTTGAAAACCCTAGAAAACTCCTAGAAAAACCTAGAAAATCCTAGATTACCCTAAGAAATTCCTAAAAAACCTTAGAAAACCCAATAAAATCCTAGAAAACACTAGAAAATCCTAGAAAAACCCTCGAATCCATAGAAAACCCTAAAAAACACTCGAAAACCCTAAAAAAACTCTAGAAAATACTAGAAAAACCCTAAAAAATACTCGAAAATCCTAGAAAAATCTTAGAAAACCCTAGAAAATCGTAGAAAACCATAGAAAATCCTAAAAAACCCTAGAAAACACATAGAAAAACCTAAAAAAAACCCTAGAATACCCTCAGAAATCTCTAAAAAACCCAAGAAAATCCTAGAAAATCCTGAAAAATCCTAGAAAAAACCTCAATAACTATAGAAAACCCTAAATAACCCTCCAAAACCCTTCAAAGACCTTATAAAACCCTAGAAAATACAATAAAACCCCTAAAAACCTCGAAAACCCTAGAAAACCCTGAAAATCCTAGAAAAACCCTAAAAAAACTTAGAAAACCCTAGAAAACCCTTAGAAATCCCTAGAAAACTATAGAAAACTAAAAATAACCCTAGAAAACTCTAAAAACCCTAAAAAAATCCTAGAAAAATCACAGAAAATCCTAGAAAACCTTAGAAAATTTTAGAAAAACCCTCGAAAACCATAGAAAACCATAAAAAACTCTCGAAAACACTAGAAAACATTAAGAAAATCCTAGATAAACCCTAGAAATCCCTTGAAAACTCTAGAAAACCCTAGAAAATCCCTAGAAAATCCTAGAAAACCATAGAAAACCCAAGAAAACCCCTGAAAATCCCTAGAAAAATCTAGAAAACCCTTAGAAATTCTTAGAAAACCTTAGAAAACCCAAGAAAATCCTAGAAAATCCCTAGAAAATTCTAGAAAACCCCCAGAAAATCCTAGAAAAATCCTTTAAAACTGTTGAAAACCCTAAAAAACCTCGAAAACTCTAGAAAACAGTAAGAAAAACTTAGAAAACACTATAAATCCATAGAAAACCCTAGAAAACCCTTAGAAATCCCTAGAAAACCGTAGAAAACCCAAAAAACCCTAGAAAACTCAAGAAAACTCTAGAAAACCCTAGAAAATTTTAGAAAAATCATAGAAAACTATAGAAAGCCCTAAAAAATTATAGAAAAACCCTCAAAGACCATATAAAACCCTAAAAAACTCTCGAAAACCCTAGAAAACCTTAAGAAAATCTTAGAAAACCATAGAAATCTCGAGAAAACTCTAGAAAACCCTAGAAAATTCCTAGAAAATCCTATAAAATCCTAGAAAACCCTTGGAAATCCGTAGAAAAATCTAGAAAACCCTTAGAAATTCCTAGAAAACCCTAAAAAATCCAAGAAAACCCTAGAAAACCATAGAAAATCCTATAAAAACCCTAGAAAACCGTAGAAAATCTTAGAAAAACCCTTGAAAACCGTAGAAAACCCTTAAAAACCCTCGAAAACCCTAGAAAACCTTAGAAAACTGTATAAATCCATAGAAAACCCTAGAAAAATCTAGAAAAACCCTAGAAAAATCCTAGAAAATCTTAGAAAATCGTAGAAAACCATAAAAAACCTAGAAAACTCTAAAAAAACCTAGAAAACTCCTAAAAAAACCTGGAAAACCCTCAGAGATTCCTAGAAAATGCTAGAAAACCCAAGAAAATCCTAAAAAACCCTTAAAAATCCTAGAAAACCCTAGAAAAACCCTAGAAATCCCTAGAAAACCCTTAGAAATCTTTAGAAAATCGTAGAAAATCCAAAAAAAAGCCCTAGAAACCCCAAGAAAACCCTAGAAAACTCGAGAAAATACTAGAAAAACCATAGAAAACCCTAGAAAACATTTGAAAATTATAGAAAAACCCTCGAAAACCATAGAAAACGATAAAAAACTCTCGAAAACCCTAGAAAACACTAAGAAAATCTTAGAAAAATCCTAGAAATCCCTCGAAAACTCTAGAAAACCCTAGAAAATCTAAAAAAACCTAGAAAAATCTAGAAAACCATTAGAAATTCCTAAAAAACCCTAGAAAGTCCAAGAAAACCCTAGAAAACCGTAGAAAATCCTAGAAAAACCCCAGAAAACTCTAGAAAATCCTAGAAAATCCTAGAAAATCTTAGAAAAACATTTGAAAACTGTAGAAAACCCTTAAAAATCCTCGAAAACCCTAGAAAACCCTAAGAAAACCTTAGAATACTGTATAAATGCATAGAAAACCCTAGAAAAACCTAGAAAAACCCTAGAAAATCCTAGAAAATTGTAAAAAACCTTAAAAACCCTAGAAAACCCGAGAATCATAGAAAACCCTAGAAAAACTCTAAAAAGCTAGAAAAATATAGAAAACCTAAAAAACCTAGAAAACCTAGAAAACTAGAAAATAAAAACCTAAAAACCTAGAAAAAAAAAAAAAAAAAAAAAAACCCTAGAAAACCCTAAAAAACTAGAAAACCTAGAAAACCTTAGAAAATACTAAAACCTAGAAAACCCTAGAAAAACTAAAAAACCTAGAAAATCTAGAAAACCTTAGAAAACCTAGAAAACCTAGAAAATCTAGAAAACCTAAAAAACCTAAAAACCCTAGAAAACCCTAAAAAACTAGAAAACCCTAGAAAACCTAGAAAATACTAAAAACCCTAGAAAACCTCGAAAACCCTAATAAACCTTAGAAAATCCTAGAAAATCTTAGAAAAACCCAAGAAAATCCTAGAAAATCTTAGAGAAACCTAAAAAACCTAGAAAAGCCCTCGAAAACCCTAAAAAACTAAAAAACCCAAGAAAACCCAAGAAAACTCTAGAAAAACCTTGAAAACCCTGGAAAATCTAACAAAAACCCTAGAAAATCCTAAAAAAACCTAGAAAATCCTAGAAAATCTAGAAAACCTAGAAAAATCCTAAAAAAACCTAGAAAACCCAAGAAAACCCTAGAAAACCTAAAACCTAGAAAACCTAAAAAAAAAAAAAAAAAAAAAAAAAAAAAAAAAAAAAAAAAAAAAAAAAAAAAAAAAAAAAAAAAAAAAAAAAAGAAAAATATAAAAATCTAAAAAATTCTAGAAATCCCTAAAAAATCCTAGAAAATCCTAAAAAAAAAATCTTAAAAAACCCTAGAAAATCCTTAAATATCCTAGAAATACCCTAGAAAAACCCTAGAAAATCCAAAGAAAACCCTAGAAAATCCAAGAAAAACCTAGAAAAACCCTCGAATATCCTAGAAAACCCTGAAAAATCCTAGATAACTCTAGAAAAACCATAGAAAACCCTAGACCCTAGACCCTAGACCCTAAGCCATAAGCCCTAGACCCTAGACCCTAAGCCCTTAGCCCTTAGCCCTAAGCCCTAAGCCTTAAACCCGAACCCCTAAACCCTAAATACTAAACCATAAATCCTAAACTATAAACCCTAAAAAATTAAAAAAACACTAGAAAACCCTAGATAAAGCTTAGAAAACCCTAAAAAATACTAAAAACCGTAGAAAGTCTTGGAAAATCTTAGAAAAATCCTAGAAAACCCTTGAAAACCCTAGAAAACCCTAGAAAACTCTAAGAAAATTGTAGAAAAACATAGAAAACCCTAGAAAAACCCTCAAAAACCTTCGAAAATCCTAAGAAAACCCGAGAACATTCTTAAAAAATCCTAGAAAATCCTAGAAAACTTAGAACATTCTAAAAACCCATAGAAAACCCTAGGAAAACCCTAGAAAACCCTAAGAAAACCCTAGAAAATCCTAAGAAAACTCTAGAAAATCCTAAAAAACCATAGAAAATTCTAGAAAACCCTAAAAAATCCTAGAAAAACCCATGAAAACCCGAGAAAAACTTAAAAACCCTAAGAAAACCCTCGAAAATCCTAGAAAAATCTAAAAAACCCTAGAAAGCCCAAGAAAACCTAAGAAAACTCGAGAAATCCCTAGAAAACACAAAAAACCCCTAAAAAACTCTAAAAATCCTATAAAACCTTAGAAAATTCTATAAAAAAGCCTAGAAACTCCTAAAAAATACTAAAAAATCCTAGAAAACCATAGAAAAACCATAGAAATCCATAGAAAAACCTTCAAAAATCTTAAAAAATCCTTAGAAAATCTTAAAAAATTCTAGAGAAACGTAAAAAACCCTCGAAAACCCTAGAAAAAGCTAAAAAACCCTAAAAAGCCTTAGAAAACCCTAAAAACCCCTATGAAAATCCTCGAAAGTCTTAGAAAACTCAAAAAACACCTAGAAAACCATTGAAAACCCTATGAAAACGATAGAAATCCTTAGAGATCCCTAGAAAACCCTAGAAAAACCCTAAAAAACTAGAAAAATATAGAAAACCCTAAAAAAACCTTAGAAAATTCGAGAAAAACTCTAGAAAATCCTAGAAAATACTAAAAATCCTAGAAAACCCTAAAAAATACTAGAATAACCCTAGAAAATCGTAGAAAAACCTTGGAAAACCCTAGAAAATCGTATAAAACCAAAGAAAACCCTAGAAAAACCTAGAAAACACTAGAATAATGCTCGAAAACCCTAATAAATCCTAAAACACCCTAGAAAACCCTCGAAAATCCTAGAAAAGCCCTAAAAACCCTAGAAAATCATAGAAAACCTTAGAAAATCCTTATAAAATCCCTAGAAAAATCCTCGAAAGTCCTAATAAACCCTAGAATACTTTAGATAATCTTAGAAAAATCCAAAAAAATCCTTAAAAATATTAGAAATCATAGAAAACCCTAAAAAAATCCTAGAAAATCCTAGAGAAACCTAAAAAATCTTAGAAAAGCCCTCGAAAACCCTAAAAAACCCTAAAAAACCCAAGAGAACCCTAAGAAAACCCTAGAAAATCCTCGAAAACCCTAGAAAACTCTAGAAAACCCCTCGAAAATCCTAGAAAACCCTAAAAAACCCTAGAAAACCCTAAGAAAATCCTAGAAAATCATAGAAAAACCTAGAAAACCATAGAAAAACCCTCAAAAACTCTAAAAACCCCTAGAAAACCCTAGAAATCTCTAGAAAACCCTATAAAATCCTAGAAAACCCTAAGAAAACTCTAAAAACCCTAGAAAAACATAGAAAATCCTAAAAACTTCTAGAAAAAGCCTCGAAAACCCTAAAAATACTAAAAAACATAGAAAATCCTGGAAAACCCCAAAAAAACCCTAGAAAATCCTCGAAAACCATAGAAAATCCTAGAAAACCCTGAAAAACCCAAAGAAAACTTTTGAAAATCTTTAAAAAACTTAGAAAACCCTAGAAAAACCCTTGAAAATTCTAGAAAACCCTAAACAATCTAAGAAAAATCCTAGAAAACCTAAGAAAACCCTAGTAAATCATAGAAAAACCTAGAAAATCATAGAAAAACCTAGAAAATCTTAGGAAAACCTAGAAAATCCAAAGGAAATCGTAGAAACACATAGAAAACCCTAGAAAAATCTAGAAAACCTTAGAAAAACGCTCGAAAACCCTAATAAACCCTTAAAAACCCTAGAAAACCCTAGAAAACCTTAGAAAAATGCTCGAAAACCCTAATAAACCCTAAAAAACCTACAAAACAATAGAAAACACTAGAAAATCGTAGAAAACCTTGAAAATCTTAGAAAAATCCTAGAAAAACCATAGAAAATCATAGAAAAACCCTAGGAAACCCGAGAAAAACCCTCGAAAATCATTAGAAAACCTTACAAAATCCAACAAAACCCTAGAAGACCCTTAAAAATCATAGAAAATCCAAGGAAAATCTAGAAAATCAAAGAAAAACCAAGAAAATTTTAGAAAAACCTATAAAACCCTAAGAAAACCCTAGAAAACCTTAGAAATATGCTTGAAAACCCTAATAAACCTTCAAAAACCTTAGAAAATATTAGAAAACCCTAAAAAATCCTAGAAAAACCATAGAAATACCTAGAAAATCTTAGAAAATCCTAGAAAATACCTAGAAAATTCCAGAAAATTGTAGAAAACCCTAGAAAAAATTAGAAAACACTAGAAAAACCCTCAAAAAGCCTAAAAAACACTAGAAAAACTCTCAAAAATCCTAGAAAATATTAGAAAAACTCTCAAAAACCTAGAAAACCCTAGAAAATTTTAAGAAAACCCTAAAAAATTCTGAAAAATCCTAAAAAACATTAAGAAAACCCTAAGAAAATCCTAGAAACCCCTAGAAATTTCTAGAAAACCCTAGAAAATCCTAGAAATATCCTCGAAAATCCTAGAAAACCCTAAAAAATCCTAGCAAAACCCTAGAAATCCTTAGAAATCCCTTGAAACCCGAAAAAGCCTTAGAAAACCCTAAGAAAACCCTAAAAACTCAAGACAAATATAGAAAATATTTAAAAATCCTAGAAATCCATAAAAAATCCTAGAAAACATTAGAAAAATCCTAAAAAGCCCTAGAAAATCCTGGAAAATACTAGAAATACCCTAGAAAAATCCTAGAAAATCCTAAAAAATCCAAGAAAAACCTAGAAGCACCCTCGAAAATCCAAGTAAACCATAGATAAACCTAGAAAATCATAGATAATCCGAGAAAAACAATAGAAAACCCTAGAAAATCCTAGAAAATCAAAGAAAATCATAGATAATCCGAGAAAAACCATAGAAAATCCTAGAAAAACGTAGAAAACCATAGAAAAACCCTCAAAAACCCTAAAAAAACGCTAGAAACCCCAAGAAAACAATAAGAAAACCATGGAAATCCCTAGAAATCCCTATAAATCTCTAGAAAATCCTAGAAAACCCTATAAAATATAGAGAATCCGAAAAAATCCTTAAAACCCTAGAAAATTCTAGAAAAAGCCTAGAAAATCCTAAAAAATACTAAAAAACCCTAGAAAGTCTTGGAAAATCTTAGAAAAACTCTAGAAAACCTAGAAAACCTTAGAAAACTCTAAGAAAATCCTAGAAAAAATCTTAGAAAATCCTAGAAAATCTTAGAAAACCCTAGAAAACTCTAAGAAAATCCTAGAAAAACCATAGAAAAACCCTCGAAAACCCTAAGAAAATCCTAAAAATTCTTAGAAAACCCAAGAAAAACCCCTAGAAAGCATTAGAAAACCCTGAACAAACCCTGGAAAATCCTTAGAAAACCCTAGAAAATCCTAGAAAACCTAGAACATTCTAAAACACCCTAGAAAATTCTAGGAAAATCCTAGAAAATCCTAAGAAAACTCTAGAAAACCCTAAAAAATTATTGAAAACTCTAGAAAACCTTAGAAAATCCTAGAAAAATCCAAGAAAACCCGAGAAAATCCTAAAAGATCCTAAGAAAACCCCCGAAAATCCTAGAAAAACCTAAAAAAACATAGAATGCCCAAGAAAATTCTAAGAAAACCATAGATTATTCTATAAAAAGCCTAGAAATCCCTAGAAAAAACTAAAAATCCTAGAAAATCCTAAAAAAACCATAGAAAACCTTAGAAAAACCATAGAAATTCCTAGAAACTCCTAAAAAATACTAAAAAACTCCTAGAAAACCCTAGAAAACCCATAGAAATCCCTAGAAAAACCTTCAAAAATCTTAGAAAACCCAAAGAAAATCCTAGGAATCCCTAGAAGTTCCTAGAAAACCCTAGAAAAACCCTAGAAAGCCATAGAGAACCCTTAAAAATCCTAAAAATCCCTCGAATTTCCTAGAAAACCCTAGAAAACCCCCTAGAAAACCTTTGAAAACCTATGAAAACACTAGAAATCCATAGAGATCCGTAGAAACCCCTAAAAAACCCTAAAAAAACTAGAAAAATATAGAAAACCCTAAAAAAACCATGAAAATCCTAGAAAAACTCTAGAAAACCCAAGAAAATACTAAAAATCCTAGAAAACCCTAGAAAATAATAGAAAGACCCTAGAAAATTGTAGAAAACCTTGAAAAACGCTAAAAAATCACAGAAAACCCTAGAAAGCCCTAGAAAACACTAGAAAAATGCTCAAAACCCTAATAAACCCTAGAAAACCCTCAAAAATCCTACAAAAGCCCAAGAAAACCCTAGAAAATTGCAGAAAACCTTAGAAAATTCCTAGAAAATCTTAAAAAATCCTTATAAAAACCCCTAGAAAAATCCTCAAAAACCCTAAAATAAACCTTAGAAAACCCTAGAAAATCTTAGAAAAACACAAGAAAATCCTAAAAAATATTAGAAAATCATAGAAAATCCTAAGAAAATCCTAGAAAATCCTAGAGAAACCTAAAAAACCTAGAAAAGCCCTCGAAAGCCCTAAAAAACCCAAGAAAACCCTAAGACAACCCTAGAAAACTCTAGAAAATCCTCGAAAACCCTAGAAAATCCTTGAAAAACTCTAAAAAACCCTAAGAAAGCCCTAGAAAATCCTAGAAAAATATAGAAAATCATAGGAAAACTAGAAAATCTTAGAAAAACCTAGAAAATCCTATGAAAATCGTAGAAAACCCTAGAAAATCCTAAAAAAATCTAGAAAACCTTAGAAAAACGCTCAAAAACCCTAATAAACCATCAAAAACCCTAGAAAATCCTAAAAAAACCTTAAAAAATGCTCGAAAACCCTAATAAACCCAATAAAACAATAGAAAATCCTAGAAAAACCATAGAAAAACATAGAAAATCTTAGAGAACCTAGAAGAATCCTAGAAAAACCATAGAAAACCGTAGAAAAACCATAGGAAATCCGAGAAAAACTCTCAAAAATCCTAGAAAACCCTAGAAAATCTAACAAAAACCTAGAAAACCGTAAAAAAACCATAAAAATCCTAGAAAAATCTAGAAAACCATAGAAAAACCAAAAAAATCTTAGAAAAACCTATAAAACCGTAAGAAAACCCTAGAAAACCCTATAAAAACCTAGAAAACTTTAGAAAAACACTCGAAAGCCCTAATAAACCATCAAAAACCTAGAAAACCCTAGAAAAACTAGAAAACCTTAGAAATATACTCGAAAACCCTAATAAACTCTCAAAAACCCTATAAAACACTAGAAAATTCTAAAAATCCAAGAAAACCATAGAAAAACCTAGAGAAATCCTAGAAAACTCTAGAAAATCATAGAAAACCCTAGAAAACCCTAGAAAACTCTATAAAAAACTAGAAAAACCCTCAAAAATCCTAGAAAATACTAGAAAAACCCTCAAAAACCCTAGAAAACACTAGAAAAACCTTCAAAAAAATAGAAAACCCTATAAAATCCCAAGAAAACCATAAAAATCTTGGAAAATCCTAGAAACACTAAGAAAACCCTAGAGAATCCTAGAAAACCCTACAAAAACCCTCGAACGCCCTAAAAACCCAAGAAAACCCAAGAAAACCCTAAGAAAACACTAGAAAATTCTAGAAAAACCTAGAAAATCCAAGAAATACCCTCGAAAATCCTAGAAAACCCTAAAAAATCCTAGAAAATCCTAGCAAAATCCTAGAAAATCCTAGAAATCCTTAGAAATCTCTTGAAACTCGAAAAAGCCTTAAAAAACCCTAAGAAAACCCTAAAAACCCAAGGAAATCCTAAAAATCCTAAAAATCCTCGAAATCCCTAAAAATTCTAAAAAATCCTAGAAAAATCTTAAAAACCTTAGAAAATCCTTAAATTCCTAGAAATACCCTAGGAAAACCCTAGAAAACCCTAAAAAATCCAAGAAAAACCTAGAAAAACCCTCGAAAATCCTAGAAAACCCTAGAAAATCCTAGATAATCCTAGAAAAACAATAGAAAACGCTAGACCCTAGACCCTAGATCCTAAGCCCTAAGCCCTAGACCTTAGACCCTAAGCCCTAGACCTTAGACCCTAAGCCCTTAGCCCTAAGCCCTAAACCCGAAACCCTAAACCCTAAATCCTAAACCAGAAACCCTAAACCATAAATCCTAAACTCTAAACCCTAAAAAATCTAAAAAAAACCCTAGAAAACTTTAGATAAAGCTTAGAAAACCCTAAAAAAATACTAAAAAACCCTAGAAAGTCTTGGAAAATCTTAGAAAAACCCTAGAAAATCCTTGAAAACCTTAGAAAACCCTTGAAAACTCTAAGAAAATCCTAGAAAAATATAGAAAATCCTAGAAAAACCCTCGAAAGCCCTTGAAAACCCTAAGAAAACCCAAGAAAATTCTTTAAAAACCCTAGAAAATCCTAAAAAACCTAGAACATTCTTAAAAACCCTATAAAACCCTAGGAAAACCCTAGAAAACCCTAGAAAACCCTAAGAAAACTCTAGAAAATCCTAAAAAATCATAGAAAATTCTAGAAAATCCTAGAAAAACCCTAAAAACCCTAAGAAAACCCTTGAAAATCCTAGAAAAACCTAAAAAAACCCTGGAAAGCCTAAGAAAACCCTAAGAAAACCCGAGAAATCCCTAGAAAACACAAAATACCCCTAGAAAACCCTAAAAATCCTATAAAACCTTAGAAAATTCTATAAAAACCTAGAAACTCCTAAAAAATACTAAAAACCCTAGAAAACCATAGAAATCCCTAGAAAAACCTTTGAAAATCTTAAAAAATTCTAAGAAAATCCTAGAAAAACCTAGAAAACCCTAGAAAAACCCTCGAAAACCCTAAAAACCCCTAAGAAGTCCCTAGAAATCCCAAGAAGTTTCTAAAAATCATAAAAAAACCCTAGAAAGCCTTAGAGAACCCTAAAAACCCCTAAGAAAATCCTCAAAAGTCCTAGAAAACTCTAAAAACACCTAGAAAACCCTTGAAAATCCTATGAAAATGTTAGAAATCCTTAAAGATTCCTAGAAAACCCTAGAAAAATCCTAAAAAACTAGAAAAATATAGATAACCCTAAAAAAACCTTAGAAAATTCTAGAAAAACTCTAGAAAACCCTAGAAAATACTAAAAATCCTAAAAAACCCTAGAAAATACTAGAATAACCCTAGAAAATCATAGAAAAACCTTGGAAAACCTTAGAAAATCGTAGAAAACCAAAAAAACCCTAGAAAAACCTAGAAAACCCTAGAAAATGCTCAAAAACCTAATAAACCCTAAAAACCCTCGAAAATCCTAGAAAAGCCTTAAAAAAAACTTAGAAAATCATAGAAAACCTTAGAAAACCCTTGAAAACCTTAGAAAATCCTTATAAAATTCCTAGAAAAATCCTCGAAAGTCCTAATAAACCCTAGAAAACCTTAGAAAATCTTAGAAAAATCCAAAAAAATCCTAAAAAATATTAGAAAATCATAGAAAATCCTTAGAAAATCCTAGAGAAACCTAAAAAACCTTAGAAAAGCCCTCGAAAACCCTAAAAACCCTAAAAAAACCCATGAGAACCCCAAGAAAACCCTAGAAAATCCTTGAAAATCCTAGAAAACTCTAGAAAACCCCTCGAAAACTCTAGAAAACCCTAGAAAATCCTAGAAAATCATAGAAAAACCTAGAAAGCCATAGAAAAATCCTCAAAAACTCTAAAGAACTCTAGAAAACCCAAGAAAATCCTAGAAATCTCTAGAAAACCCTATAAAACCCTAAGAAAACTCTAAAAACCCTAGAAAAACATAGAAAATCCTAAAAACTCCTAGAAAAAGCCTCGAAAACCCTAAAAATACTAGAAAATCATAGAAAATCCTGGAAAATCCCAGAAAAATCCTAGAAAATCCTCAAAAACCCTAGAAAATCTTAAAAAACCCAAAGAAAACCCTTGAAAATCTTTTAAAAACTTAGAAAACCCTAGAAAAACTCTCGAAAATTCTAGAAAACCCTAAAAAATCTAAGAAAAACCCTAGAAAACCCTAAGAAAACCCTAGAAAATCCTAGAAAAACCTAGAAAATTATAGAAAAACCTAAAAAATCTTAGGAAAACTTAGAAAACCCTAAGAAAATCGTAGAAACCCCTAGAAAGCCCTAGAAAAATCTAGAAAACCTTAGAAAAATGCTCGAAAACCCTAATAAACCTTTAAAAATCCTAGAAAACCCTAGAAAACCTTAAAAAAATGCTCGAAAACCCTAATACTCCCTCAAAAACCTACAAAACAATAGAAAACCCAAGAAAATCCTAGAAAAACCATAGAAAAACCTTGAAAATCTTAGAAAACCTAGAGAAATCCTAGAAAAACAATAGAAAATCGTAGAAAAACCCTAGGAAACTCGAGAAAAACCCTCGAAAATCATTAGAAAACCCTAGAAAATCCAACAAAACCCTAGAAAATCCTAAAAAAACCATAGAAAATCCAAGAAAAATCTAAAAAATCATAGAAAAACCAAAAAAATTTTAGAAAAACCTATAAAATCCTAAGAAAACCCTAGAAAACCCTAAGAAAACCCTACAAAAACCTAGAAAACTTTAGAAAATTGACCCTAATAAACCCTCAAAACTTAGAAAACCCTAAAAAAACCTAGAAAATCTTAGAAATATGCTCAAAAACCCTAATAAACCCTCAAAAACCTTAGAAAACACTAGAAAACCCTAAAAGAATCCTAGAAAAACCATAGAAATACCTAGAAAATCTAGAAAACCCCTAGAAAACTCTAGAAAATCGTAGAAAATCCTAGAAAAAATTAGAAAACACTAGAAAACACTAAAAAAACCTCAAAAAGCCTAAAAAACACTAGAAAAACTCTCAAAAATCCTAGAAAATACTAGAAAAACTATCAAAAACCTAGAAAACCCTAGAAAATTCTAAGAAAACCCTAAAAAATATTGAAAAATCCTAGAAAACATTTAGAAAACCCTAGAGAATCCTAGAAAATTCTAGAAAAACCCTCTAATACCCTAAAAAACCTAGAAAACCCAAGAAAACCCTAAGAAAACCCTAGAAAACCCTAGAAAATTCTAGAAAAACCTAGAAAATCCTAGAAATATCCTCGAAAATCCTAGAAAACCATAAAAAAATCCTAGAAAATTCTAGCAAAACCCTAGAAAACCCTAGAAATTTTTAAAAATCCCTTGAAACCCGAAAAAGCCTTAGAAAACCCTAAGAAAACCCTAAAATCCAAGAAAAATATAGAAAATCTTTAAAAATCCTAGAAATCCGTAAAAAATTCTCAAAAACCCTAAAAAATCCTAAGAAGCCCTAGAAAATCTTGGAAAATGCTAGAAATACCCTATAAAAACCCTAGAAAACCCTAAAAAATCCAATAAAAACCTAGAAAAACCCTCGAAAATCCTAGAAAACGCAAGAAAATCATAGATAATCCGAGAAAAACCATAGAAAATCCTAGAAAAATCTAGAAAATCATAGAAAAACCCTCAAAAACCTTTAAAAACGCTAGAAAACACAAGAAAACAATAACAAAACCCTGGAAATCCCTAGAAATCCCTATAAATCCCTAGAAAATCCTAGAAAATCCAAAGAAAATCCTAAAAACACTAGAAAACAGAGAATCCGAAAAAAATTCTTAAAACCCTAGAAAATTCTAGAAAAAGCCTAGAAAATCCTAAAAAATACTAAAAAACCCTAGAAAGTCTTGGAAAATCTTAAAAAACCCTAAAAAACCTAGAAAACCTTAGAAAACTCTAAGAAAATCCTAGAAAAACATAGAAAACCCTAGAAAAACCATCGAAAACTCTCAAAAACCCTACAAATTCCTAGAAAACCCTAGAAAAAGTCCTAGAAAACTTTAGAAAACCCTAGAAAACTCTAAGAAAATCCTAGAAAAACTATAGAAAAACCCTCGAAAACCCTGAGAAACTCCTAAAAATTTTTAGAAAACCCTAGAAAAATCCCTAGAAAGCATTAGAAAACCCTAAAAAACCCTAGAAAATCCTTAAAAAACCTTAGAAAATTCTAGAAAACCTAGAACATTCTAAAACACCCTAGAAAATCCTAGGAAAACCCTAGAAAATCATAAGAAAACTCTAAAAACCCTAAAAAATTATAGAAAACTCTAGAAAACCTTAAAAAATCTTAAAAAATCCAATAAAACCTGAAAAAATCCTAAAAAATCCTAAGAAAACCCCCAAAAATCTTTGAAAAATCTAAAAAACCCTAGAATGCCCAAGAAAACTCTAAGAAAACCATAGAAAATTCTATAAAAAGCCTAGAAATCCCTAGAAAACACTAAAAAACTCTAGAAAATCCTAAAAAAAATCATAAAAAATCTTAGAAAAATCATAGAAATTGCTAAAAAATACTAAAAAACCATAAGAAAATCCTAGAAAACCCTATAAAAACCATAGAAATCCCTAGAAAAACCTTTAAAAATCTTAGAAAACACTAAAAAAAATCTTAGAAATCCCTAGAAGTTCCTAGAAAACCCTAAAAAAACCCTAGAAAGCCTCAGAAAATCCTAAAAAACCCTAAAAATCCCTCGAAATTCCTAGAAAACCCTTGAAAACCCTATGAAAACCTTAGAAATCCATAGAGATCCCTAGAAAACCCTAGAAAAACTCTAAAAAAAACTAGAAAAATATAGAAAACCCTAAAAAACCCTTGAAAATCCTAGAAAAACTCTAAAAAACCCTAGAAAATACTAAAAATCCTAAAAAACCCTAGAAAATAATAGAAAAACACTAGAAAATCGTAGAAAATATTGGAAAACCCTAGAAAATCGTAGAAAACCCTAGAAAGCCCTTGAAAACACTAGAAAAACGCTCAAAAACCCTAATAAACCCTCAAAAACCCTAGAAAATCCTCAAAAATCCTAGAAAAGCCTTAGAAAACCCTAGAAAATCGTAGAAAACCTTAGAAAATTCCTAGAAAACCTTAGAAAATCCTTATAAAAACCCCTAGAAAAATCCTCGAAAACCCTAATATAAACTTTAGAAAATCCTAGAAAATCATAGAAAAACCCAAGAAAATCCTAAAAAATATTAGAAAGTCATAGAAAATCCTAAGAAAATCTTAGAAAATCTTAGAGAAACCGAAAAAACCTAATAAACTCTCAAAAACCCTATAAAACACTAGAAAATCCTAAAAATCCTAGAAAAACTATAGAAAAACCTAGAAAATCTTAGAAAACCCTAGAAAAACCCTAGAAAAACCATAGAAAACCCTAGAAAAATCCTAGAAACCCCTAGAAAATCGTAGAAAACCCTAGAAAACCCAAAAAAAACTCTAGAAAAAACTAGAAAACACTAGAAAAACCCTCAAAAATCCTAGAAAACACTAGAAAAACCCTCAAAAACCTTAGAAAATACTAGAAAAACCTTCAAAAATCCTAGAAAACCCTAGAAAATCCCAAGAAAATCCTAAAAAATCTTGAAAAATCCTAGAAAACACTAAGAAAACCTTAGAGAATCCTATAAAACCCTACAAAAACCCTCAAACGCCCTAGAAAACCTAGAAAACCCAAGAAAACTATAAGAAAACCCTAGAAAACCCTAGAAAATTCTAGAAAAAACCTAGAAAATCCTAGAAATACCCTAAAAAATCCTAGAAAACCCTAAAAAATCTAGAAAATCCTAGCAAAACCCTAGAAAATCCTAGAAATCCTTAGAAATCACTTGAAACCCGAAAAAGCCTTAGAAAATCCTAAGAAAATCCTAAAAAATAAAAACCCAAGAAAAATATAGAAAATCTTAAAAAATCCTAGAAATCCCTAAAAAATCCTAGAAAATTCTAGAAAAATCCTAAAAAACCTTACAAAATCCTTAAAAATCCTAGAAATACCCTAGAAAAACCCTAAAAAACCCTAAGAAAACCCTAGAAAATCTAAGAAAAACCTAGAAAAACCCTTAAAAATCCTAAAAAATCCTAGACCCTAGACCCTAGACTCTAGACCCTAGACCCTAGACCCCAAGCCCTAAGCCCTAAGCCATAAGCCCTAAGCCCTAAGCCCTATGCCTAAGCCCTAAGCCCTAAGCCCTAACCTCTAAACCCGAAACCCTAAATCCTAAATCCTAAATCCTAAATCCCTAGAAAATCCTTCAAAAATCTTAGAAAACCCTAAGAAAATCCTAGAAAAAACCGAAAAAAATCTAGAAAACCCTAAAAAAATTCTCGAAAACCCTAGAAAACCCTAAGAAGTCCCTAAAAATCCATAGAAGTTTCTAGAAAACCCTAGAAAAAATCTAGAAAGCCTTAGAGAATCCTAAAAAACCCTAAGAAAACCCTCGAAAGTCCTAGAAACCTTTAAAAACACCTAGAGTTTTCTAGGATATTTTAGGGTTTTCTAGGTTATTCTAGGGTTTTCTAAGATTTTCTAGGATTTAGGGTTTAGGGTTTAGGGTTTAGGGAAATTGCAAAAGGAAAACTTCCATTGACCTACACAGTTCAACCGACGAAGACCATGTCATACCGGAAGGAAAAGGGAAACTTAGTCTTGTTGTCTGAACAGTTTACTGCAGAGACATAGCAAAAATAATTGCAAAAGTTCCTTTTTATAAAAGAAGAATAAGAAGATAAAACTCATGATCCCTAATGGCATGCAGGGTTTTAGCACTTCAGAGAATAATTTTAAAATATTTTAAAATTTCTTACCTCTTTAGAAATTGGACATATCAGTTCTTATGTGATTTTCGTTGCGCTGACTTATTCATTCAATTTTTTAATAATTTGCGAAAAGAGCTTTTATTATTTTTATTTTTTACTTTTTGTTCTTAAAAATGGTAATATTTTGTTATTAATTTATTATAGTTAACATGTGATGAAAATAGAGGTTTTTTTGTGACTAAAATAAAAGAGAATTTATCTAATTTTTTTATTTTTATGGAATTTAAAAATTAAAGATAAACCATGTACCTAAATTATTTTAACATTGACAAAAATACTCTAATTTTTTAAAACGTATTTAACAAGCCAGAAGAATTAATAGAAGTTGTGGTTAGAGTTTCAACGTTATATAATTTGACCCCAACAAATTCAAATTTCGAGATTTCACCACTTTGGTAATTGATTCACTAAAACTCGAAACTCAATGTTTTAAGTCCCTCCTTAAAAGGCCAAATGCTTGGGATGAGATTGAAATATGGAATGACTTTTTTGAGAAAAAGACATATCGAATTTGGAGGTATGTTATGGACTATTTTTCTAGACCCAACACGAAAAACCAGACTTAAGAATATCTAAAGTCCTAAGAAAATAGTTCCAATGATTATCTCGAATTCCAAAAAGATTCTATGGAAGATGTTATAACGATAATAATTCCTCTTCAATGCACATAATATCTAGTACCTCAGTTTTATGAGTTTAATGACTCAACATATAATGAAGAATCAAGTATCTTATAAAGAGAGTAATTCATGAAAAAAACAATCCATACAAGAGAGACTCATAATCTCACAATATATACGTTATTTTAAATACATGCATATAAATATGATCTCTAACTTAGTATGTGATTAAAAATAATTTTAACTGCATATTATAATTAGTAAAAATTAATATCTATATTATTACCCTTTTTGTATAGAGAAGAGAATAAAATCAAATACATTATGTCAAATATTTATTTAAAAAATGTTATATAATACCTCTCATGATTCATGCTAATTTGAGCATCGAAATTTTTGCAGATACACTTTCCACAATGAGAAGAACGAGCTCAAGACATTAATGACAACATCGTGACTTTCTCTACAAAATTTGTTCAAATAATTAGTCAATTCGAAAGAACAAAAGTACTTTTGAACAACATCAAACAAAATTTTAAAAATAAATATGAAATTTTTTTTCTCATGATAAATGGTGACTTGATAACAATCCACTTACATTGAACGATGTAGGGTACTAATACAAATTACTCATGTGGACTATTAGCAGAGTGCTTCTATCGCTCTAACAGCAATTGACCCTTGTTTCACAAAATACACCCTTGTTTAGATCGATAACTCTTGGCATATTCATCACCTCCCTCCCTCTAGTAATTTGAATATTAGGGCAGGGAACAAATTTAGCTATATATTTTCATGTTTTATAAGTGGTGTATACACCTCAACGTGTTACTGTTATGTGCTGTTGATATTATTTAGACTTGACAAACTGTCACGCAGATCTTGGCCCATAGTCTCAACAGGAAAGAACATAACACAAACTCCAGAAAGAAGAGCTACAATCTCAAACAGGAGGACAGCAAGAACTTGATGACAACCATGCACTAAACCCACTGCCACCAAAGGGCATATCATTCCACCAATTCTGCCCACTGAGCTTGCCATTCCAACTCCTGTTGTTCTAACGGAAGTTGGGTATATCTGCAGTTCCATCACGTATGACGAAGCATTATTTACTAGCCTTATTGAGTTGACATGTACTAATACTAGTAGTACACAATTTCTCTCGAGTATAATTTTTCAACAATCTCGTTTAAATTACTGTGCAATAAGTATGTTACCTCTGGTGCATATATATACACAACCGTGAACGTCACTGTGATGCATATGCGAGCACCAAATAAAAGGCTTGTTGTTAGGCCTTCAGGCTGATGGAACATTAATGGGAGAAGGAAAATGCAACACAGGAAGAACATAGTTGACATTGAGAGCTTCCGACCAAGTTTATCTACTGCAGCAGCTGACAACAGGAGCCCAGGTAGCTCTATGCACAAAGAGATGTATTAGTTGTGCGTTTTGCTTCATGGGTAGATTGAGATAATTCTGGAAACCCGTAGAAAACATACCTGCAAAACTAGCAATAAAAACATCTTTGTAGCTAACATCCGGAGACTTCCCACCGTCCAAATTATGTGGCACACATTTACTGCGCCCACTGTTCAACTCAGAGGTCAACAAAACAAGGCCATAATACGAAAAAGCATTACCAAAGAACACTGCCCATAATAGAAGGGTTGACCTTGCCAATTTTGCTGACAAAAGCATTAGAATTGATGAGACGCCACCTAAATTGGAAACCACTCCTTCAGGAGGTTCACCATCATTTTTTCCTGCTGAGAGTAAATTTGTGCCTTCTGAAGGGTTACCAGTGTCATACAGCTCAATTTGATTGTCAGAAACAAGGATCCCAGAAGGCAGTTCCCTACCATTTAATCTTGCTATTTTCTCCAAAACATTAACTGCATCAGTTGTTCTACCTTTCAAGCATAGGTATCTAGGTGACTCAGGTGTCACCTTGTAGAACAAAAGAAGGAATGATGAGGGTAGGGAAGATAGTGCAAGTAGCCATCTCCAACCCAGTTTCGGCATCACAATCTGCAAGCAACATTGCAATTGATGAACCTATCAGCTCCATGATTGTCATCTTCAACCATCATGCAACACCAATTGAAACTACAAAATAATACCCAAACTAAAATTGACAGGACATTTGCAAAATCATTATGAATTAAGATGCATACATTCCTTATGAAGGAGATATTATTATAAGGTCTAAAATAGGCTTCAAGCACAATGGAAATTTTTGGAGTCCTCATAACAATTAACAAATAAACTAAGTTAGGATTATAGGTTTTAGCTTAATTGCTAAAGGGTTGAGCTCATAATATTTATTCGATATAAATATAGAAAAAATGACATATGTATCTAGACCCATGGGCAGGGCAAAGGAGATATCTAGATTCAGGGTCAACAGCAAAACCTAGGAAAGACACATTCATAATTGGCAACACATTTCGTCTCCTTGTTTTGTTTGTTATGTGTGCTAAGGGGTTGTGAGGGTGCGGAATACAGCTTCATCATTCTAAAATCTTAAGGAGATAAGCAGAAATATACCATTAATATAAGGTAAGGCATCAACTTATTAGTGTTCTAAAATAATGAGAAATTATAAGGAAATGAACAAATTTTACCCAGGCAAGTGAAGCCTCAAAAATTGTACCAAGAGTCCAAAATGCCGAAAAGACAACCATCCAGGTACCTCTATTGGGGGCTGGAACAAACTCTAGAAACCATGATGATAATACAGGGCCCCCTCCCAAGCCAATACCCACTAGACAACGAAGGGAAATCAACAATAGGTAGTTAGGAGCAAATGCACTCAAAAAACCAGCAGCTGCAGTAACTGTTGCAGTGATAAGGAATCCTTTCCTGAAATCATTGTTGAAGCCAGGGAAAAAAAATTAACAAAAATAGTAAGTAGTAAGCTAGTGGAGAAAGAGAGCTAACAGTTACCTCCTTCCATGTTTATCTGAAACAATGCCCCATGAGTATGCCCCTATTAGCATGCCAGCAAAAACAGCACTGGTTATGAAACTCTCTTGGTGAGGGGAAAGATTCCATGCAGATTGTACTGCTGGTCCTACAAAAGAGAGTAGCATCATTTCCATTGCTTCTGAAACCCAGCCAATACCAGCATAAGCAAGCACAAGAATTTGGAAATTCCCAAAACCCAAAGCCAAGAGAGCATCGTCGACCGTGTAGCACAAGCCTTCATCCCCCATCTATAATTTAACAGTAATTGAAACTTAGTACATATTTATATTAACAAGGAAAAAAAGACTGATATTTGTATTCACAAATAGCAAACAAAAACCAAAAAGAGGGGAAGAATAGCAGCAAAATAAGGAGGAAAACACACATATGCTGCTTGTCAAAACAACAAATCTATCATAAGCAAGGAATCGAACCAAGTACTCCGTGACTGCAATCGAACAAATAAAGGAGACAGGTAAAACGGTTTCGTTTATATATCCCAAAACGCAGGCGTGATAATAACAATAATAAATCAAGTCATCTTATTTATACCATTTTCGTTTCCAAAATAAGAGAAAGTCAGAAAGGTATGGTGGAGATGTGGGATCTTCCGTTTGGTTTTAATCGGATCTTCTTAGAGTGATCATACCGCGACACCCAGAAATAATGCCGAGGAGCTATCGACCTTAGTCATGTTCTTGCTTGTTCTACTATTATCATTGTCTTTTTTTAATTGACAACCGGTTGTAATTTAATCCCACATTTTAACATTTTATTATAAAATTTAGATTTTATATATTTATTGGTTCACGCATTTTTTAACTAAATAATCAATAATTAAAATAATTAAATTTGTCATAGTAGAATAATTAAACATCTAATAGACAAATAATTAAATTGATTTACAATAATATAAAAAAATTTGAAATGTCAAATACATATTTCTATAAGTTGTAACTGATTTATTTTGCATTAGTACCATGATTGATGTTATATATATAGAATACTAGGGTGAGCATTTTTAATAGACAAATAAAAAATATGTTATATACATATAAAAAATCAGTAATCACTGTATCATCTTTTATATAAATACATATTTTGCATCTCAAATTTTTTTTATTATACTTCTATAAATAAGTTAAATTATTCTTTTATTATAGATTTAATTATTTTACTATGATAAGTTTGATTATTTTGATAGCTAATTCTTTAGTTGAAAAATATGTAAACGTAAAATTAATATATAATAACTAATTTAATGGCTAATTTTTAGTATTTACGTGATATTTTTTAATAAAAAAATTTATATTGAATCAAATGCAAGAAAAATAGTTAGCCCGTGTATATTACATACACACACGCCTTTTCATAATAAGTATCTTATATTAGAAGAAAATGTTTTTTAATACTTTTTTGGTGTTAAAAAGAATTAATAACAGATATTTGACACATTCAAGAATAAATGCTACATATCTAATTACTTGTATAAATATTATTTAATCTAACTAAAATAAAATGCAACTAGAAATGGCCAAAAATTAATATAAACGACATGATTTTAATTTTAAACATCATTAGTTCTAAATGAATTTTTTTTTTCAACCAACTCCCCAATCAAGTATTCATTTTTCAACTTTTAAACACCAGCACTTTTTGTTGTTTTTGCAAAATTTGTGTTAGTTTTCAAAATGTGTTCTTTTTTCAAGTTTTTTTAAAAATGAATTAGCTTAAAATTTAACAAAAAATAGGTGAAGAAAAAGAATTTTTTGGAAACTTGGTTTAAGATTTAATTAAAAAAATATAGTATTTCTCTTTATCAAATTAAAGAAATTATACATATCTAATTTAAGTTTTTTACCTTACATTAGTATCTATCTCTTTTCTTTTTACAAATTTTATTTAAAATAAATTAGCTTAAAATTTAACAAAAAATAGGTGAAGAAAAAAGAACTTTTTAGAAACTTTGTTTAAGACTTAATCTAAAAAAAAAACGATATTTCTCTTTATCAAATTAAAGAAATTAAACTATACTTATCTAATTTAAGTTTACTTCACATTAGTCTCTCTACTTTTGCATTTTTATTTATTTAACAAGGTCCAATTTTCCTTTTCACGTTATCAAATTATACCCTACCTAAATAAATTAAAAAAAAAAACCTCTTTTTTGGACTGGTACCTAATTTTACCTTACATTAGTCTCTTCTGTTTTGTAATTTTACTTAACATGGCCAATTCCCGACCAAAGAAAAAAGGCCAATTTCAGCAGAACAAAAATCCAAAATGATCATTATGAAAAACTAAAGACTAAAACGAAATTAACGAATCATGATTGCTGAACGAACCAAAAAAAAAAATTCAAAATATACTATTCGATTATTTGATATTATCACTCTGATCTCTCCTAGTGTTATATTTACAAGAAAAGATGTCATGTTTTACAAAATAATATCATCAAAAGCTCAAGTATTTTTACAAATCGAACCGATCCTTAATTCCTTATATATTGTATAAGATCTGGACAGGCTACTGTATACACTGAAACCTTCCATTGCGGTAAATCATAGAGGGATAATAATCAATAACAAGAAACTGATCTGCAGATGCTATCCAGCAAACAGCAATAATTGTTTATTAAATGCGAAACATGCTAAAAGATACTAAACTATTTACTTTTAAGCTTTAAATAAAGGATACTACAAACAATCAATAGAAGATGCACTATGTATTCCCACAAAAAGAAATCATCGCTGTCAGAACATAGGTGTACGGTGTACCTAATGTCTACCTCCATTTGGACTTAGCATTATCCTTCGTATCTACATAACAAATTGCTCATCCAGCGTTGTTGGCAACTTCTGCAGCTCTTTGCCTCATCATCTCCATTACAGCAGCCCTACGCCGTGAATCAGACTGTTGCTGCAATCTCCTTAAATGCTCTTTCAAATCCCTGATTTAACACATACAAGGAAAAAAGTTAACGGATGAAAAATTTGAGAGAAGGAGATAATGCCCAAACCCACAAACCTGCAACGCGGCACGTGGCATTCCGATTCCTTGCAAGCACGAGCATGGAGTTGAAGCAAATACCACATTTTCTTACAAAGAACACAACCTCCAGAAGCTCGTGTTTTGCAGTGCATCCCGTGGCGGAAAAGCCCCTTTACTTTGCGGCAATTTGGATATTGGCAATGTGCGGAACGACATTGGGATGCATGCACAAGTAGATCAAGCATTTTCCGTAGCTGTAAATACAAACACAAATTCATTTAAATCAAAAAGCATATACAGAAAGATAGTTACTATGGACAAAAGAAGCAAGCAATTTAAAAAAATCCTCTTTTTTTCTTTTTTTACCATGTAACGATTGATGAAACTCCTAAAATTCTAATAATTTTTTCCTTTAAATATCTCAATTGTTAGAATAAGGAAACCAAGTATCCAATTTTACTAGGGAACTAACAAAAAATTCAGAGGAACAAAAAATAAAAATAAATATTGTGCAATACCTGCAATACTCGAAGCTGCCTTGCTTCTTTGTTCTGAGCATCACGATCTGCCATTGATGGATGATTTGTCAACTTATGGGGATGGTCAATGCCTCCATCCTTTTGATAACAAGCATTACATACATCATACTCGGGGCAAACCTCACAGCGCCACCCTTGGCCAGTTTCTATGTCAAGATAGCATATATTACAGGTAGTCACAAATGCAGGAGCGGTTGGATTATGAAGATGATATAGAACCATCATTGATGAATGCTTGGCTCGCCTAAGTGTATCATATTGATAATGATTTCCCTGGCAGAGACTGAGAAATGCTTGTCTAGTATCAAAGAATTCACTCTCGAGAATATCATCTTTGTCCTTTGTATCAACTGGAACATCATTGATTTCAATCTGCAAGACAGTGCAAGTTATTTTTTTTAAAATATTTAAATAAAACCCAAATTCACTTCCAATCAGTTAGTGCCACACGATAATCTGTACTATTTTTTCACCCTTTTTTCTGTGAATATACAGAAAAATCTACAATTAAAATGCTCAAGGGGAAGTTGTGGCTGAAAACACAATCACTATGTGAGTTCAAATTGGAACTCCATAATGTCTGACAACTTAATACCTCCTAGTAGTAATTACTAATTAGGCAGACATTAAGGTGAGTAACAAGCAAGTACTAATAAAATTATCACATGATAGAACAAGGGAAATGTTCTAATTAGGTAGAACTCTTTACTTACTGGATAAAGGGTATGTTTCTCCCTCTGATTAATAGGATGCCTTTCTCTCTCTTCACGTTTTAATTCCACTTCATAGCACCTAAGAAACCATTTATATTAGATCAAGGTATTGAATATTTTGTAACAAGGATCAGGCAAACAACATAAGATGTTATTGACACAACTGCACAAAAACAACAACAATGGGGCTGGGGCGTCAAATAGATAATAATCAGATACAATGTTGAGAAACACAAATCTGTTATTGAAACAATATCCATATTCCATAGCACTTGCCCAGTCTGAATTAAAACTGTTTGTAATACAAGAGAGTTTAAGCATGGCATAAGGCAGCAAGCAAAAACTCTTGTCATCTAGTTATAACTCAAGACCTGAATAAGAAAAAACTGGCAACTTAAATAAATAAATCAACTATACTAATACTTTCCAGCTATCCACAATAATGAAAGTATTCCCAACTCTGCAACAAGAAAGGTTTATCCCACCAGGTGGGGGTTTGCTACATAGATCAATAGACGTGGTCAACCCATTCATATTTAAATATCTGTGATATTTCTTCCAAAGTTTCCTTGAGTTTCCAGACTAAAAGTATTACCAACTCTAATAGTGGAATTTGAAGTGGATGACTAAGTGAAATAGGATGAGTGGTGTGGCTGTGGGTGACCTTCAATGTCCATAGTCAATTGAGTTGAAAGCAAAAGGAAGAGGCTAGAAGGGAGAATACTACATCAAGGCTGGAATCACACCAGGGAAGACAGGAGGACAGAGGACTCCAGCTGCAGATAAGCATGGGCTGTTCCTCACATCAAAACCACTAGATCTTGAGGCTGCTATGACAGTTGCCTAGTCACAACAGCATACATGGGAAATAGAAAAGAATGACAGAGAAAGAGAATCTCGGAATTTTAATTAATATTTGATCAAATGGGCCAGCCCAAAAGGATGCCAGCAAGAGAATCTTATTCAGAAAGCAGAAGAGACCTGCTGAAATTTTATTTGGGATAATAGATGGTTTCCACCTATTCAATCCCAGTTGTCAGATGCAGATTTGGGGGAGGGGGAGGGGAGGTCTCTTGCACAGTCAAAAGGTTTGCATTATCCTGCACGGAGGAAAACTCAGCTATCATATTTCAAGCAGACCCCAGAGGTGCTTCAAACTGTTAACAGGACACTCAGAAGTCAGAACTTCACTCTGAAGGCAAGGAGAGAGGGAGGGAGTTTTGGCTAAATGTTGGTAAAGAAAGGTTGCGTTTGGAAAGTTAACAGCTAACTGCTTGTAAGTTGTAACTGATTGAAGTGATTACAAAATGTAGTTCATAGTTAATTACTGATTATGCAGGAGAACTCTACAAATGGGAGAATGGAGTGATAGGGAATAGTTCAAATTAGTTAGGCAGAATTCGAAGAGTGGAGCAGAGAGGAAATAAAATATTTCATTTTCCTTTCTCTGTTCTTGCATCCTTTTCTGTGGTTTTACTGTTTACCCTACAACTGTATGGTAATGCATACACTGAGATAGTATGTTTAACCAATTGCAGTCAACAGAATCATATGGCAAACGGAGATAGAAGTGAAAAATACTTACCTATCACAAATCTGAAAATTCTTGCACTGGTTGCAAACCCAACGGTTGCCAGACACCATTAGAATACAACAATGACTGCATGCATGCTGTAGATGAACCATGATAAAATCCTCCTTCATTGGGCAAATGGTTTCACCAAGCTGGAGAAAGATAAGCATTGTAGGAAGAAAACCATTATTACACATATGGATTAGATATTAAAAGCACTCAACCAAGGAACACGCCTGAACGGTTGAAGATATAATTATATCACATAAAATATCCAAATAATTTAAATTATTTGCAAGGGACGTTATTTACCCCAAAGACAAAAAATATATAAATAAACAATATATATAAGTGAATTACTTTGTGCATGAGAAGCAGATCTTTCGAGGCGTTGCCAGAGAGATCTGACTGACCAGATGCTTTTAAGGCCCTTTTTGTTATAGTTTTTTTAGTTGTTCCTTTCTTATTTTGTTTCCTTCCATCTTCCTCTTGGCGAAGCTGATAAATCAAATCCTCAGCAGCCCCAGGCCAGTAGTCACCATCAAAATATGGGAGTCTGGCAGCTGTAACCTTAGCCCTAGATTCACCAGTAGATACAAAGAAATGATCATATAAGTTGGTGAGATCAACCACAATATTCTCCTTGATAGCTTTTCTCAGCATGGACAGATACCTGAAGAAACATCCACAAAAGAAACTGAAGTTAGGGATGAATAAAAGCAGTAAAATTGCATAAGCAAAAGAGAGCCCACTTCTCTTTCATTTTGTTTATACTGAAGCTATTTTGCTCACCATTCCCTAAGCTTATCAGATTTTGGTGTTTTCTGAATTTCTGGATGGCAATATAAAATATAGTCTTCACCCTTCAATGGTGGACATGCCCATATATAGCAGCTTGTAAAACCACGTTTCTTGCAATATTCAAGGTATCCAATCTACAAAAAAATTATATTGTACACTCCTCAATTATAATAAAATATTGTTTACAGGAAGAAAATAAGAACTTGACTAAAATTTACCAGAATTTCATGGTAAACAAAAGTCCGAAGAGCCTCTCCAGTTACGGCCTTAACCTCAGGCCTAAAATACTTCACAGAGTCAAGATATGAAAGATACACTCGGCGCTGGTTGGGCAACTGACATTCAGATCCAAATTCTTGGACATACATGCCAAATAGGCAGACTTCCACACCTTCAATCTTTTGAAACAGCAAAATTACCTGGGATAGCAAGATAAGGGTGTTAAATTTAATATTTTAACAATCCCGTTATGCATACTCACCATTTTAACACCAATATTTTCTTAACCACCAACACACATTCTCTTTGTTTTATTACTTAAAACATAATTTAAATATATAATTAATTAGTAACAATTGTATTTTTATACAGGTGTCAAGAGTGTTTGGTTTACGAATAGTGTTATTCATGTTTTAATTAGCACCAGATCAACAGAACTACGAAAGCAACTCCCCATACCTTGGATTTATATGGGAATTCTGTTGGATAATTTTCTTCCTGAAAAATCTCCAAAAATCGCTGTTTCACTTCTAACTTCTTGTCAACAGATGACACAACTCTTATAACAAGCGATTCAGCTCCTGGAACCTGGCAATATCCAAGTCGAAATGTTTATTAATCTCCAGCATAACACACACCAAATAAATTTAGTAGTCCACAAATAATCAGGATTTGCTAAGAAGGAATTTCATCAGTATCAATTGAACAGAAAAGATAAGGTTTAATTCATGTAACTGACTCCGAATAATTGAACAAGGCTTGGTTATTTTATTTATTTAAAAAATAAACAACTGAAATATATTTTAAAAATATTTTAACAAAAAGGACTAGCACATTTTTCTTCTACTAATCAGTAAATGAATCACCTCTTCATAAGATTTTCCATGAAGCCTTGCCCTCTCCTGCCTTTCTTGCTTTAGTCTTTTAAATAATCGCTGTTCTATGTGGTCACTGAGAATGGTTCGCGGCAAATCTTTGGCTCCAAGAACAGCACTTTGGGGTAAAGGCTTGCGCTCTCCTCTTTCTACCTCTTGAATATAGCAGTTAGGGCAAGTGTATTCAGCTTGTCCACCGTCATTTCTTCTTCCGTTAAATAAGGCACAAATTTGATGTTGCCAGGCTTCACATTTATCACATTGAACCCACTGCACACAGAAAATATATACCGTCAATTAACAAATAGAATGCCAATCAAACAACAAAAGGACACACATGCCACGCACCCATTCCTCAGTTTCTTCATCATTCTTCTTCTTTTCCAATCTTGACTTCGGAATTGGAGTCCCGTCAACGTTAATGTTCTCTGAACGAGCATCATTATAGCATGGAATACAAAAATAATGCCGTGTATCACCAGCCCCCGTGGTATAATACATATTGTTTCGTTTAATACGAACACCACAGGTTGTACAATAGATTGGTGGGGGTTCAAAAGTAAGCTTCTCTACAGCACACAACTGACAAGAATTCTCACTCATCGAATGCTCCATTGCTTGGTTCTTCTCTGCTTTTGATTTGCTCTGTCACAAGAAAATAGATGACCAACAATAGATGCACCACAGTCAGATGTGGGTAACAGATAAATTTGAGAAATGTTATAGTTGCAATCAGGAACCCAAGTTTTCCAATAGCCAAATAAGCATAGTACAAGCTTTGTCCAGTTGATACATTTAGAGTATACCTTTTTGTTTGTTTTGTGAATTTAAATATTTCCAATGCCCTAAAAAATTAGAAAATTTCCTTTGTAGGAGAAAGGAGGCATATTCTTGTGGCAGGGTATTTTACCTGCTGTTCTTTAGTGCCTTTTGCTTTATTGAAATACCTACTACCTTTAAAAGAAAACCTTTGTCTCTAGGCATTGGATTTTTGTCTATCCATGCAAATTGTGCAGAGAATCACACCGCCAGTTTTCTAGTGGGAATGAAGTTCTAGCTTAATGTATAGTTCAGATACATTTTCTTCTCTAATGGATACCCAAAACAAATAAATAAATTTCCATTGTGATATTGAAAAACCAAGTCATATATGCCACAAAATAACAATGGATTCCCCACTTTTGTTTATTTCCGTATAATTTTTTAAAATTAAGAGACCTCCACAACTTAAAAATAACTTTGAAGTTTGAACTTTTGATCACCCAGCCATGTTCTTCAAGGAAATGATAAGCCCAGATGAATTACATGTTCTTCAAACAATAGATGCACAAACTTTAGGAAGAAACATAGAAACGAAATAAACTAAAGCAATGGAATAATTTATCATCATCATCATGTGAAAAGTTGGTATGAGAATAAATAAATAACTTACTTGACCAACCCATTGCCTTAGGCCAGTGATATGTTCCCTGACTTGCTCAGGCGTAAATAGTTCAGTTAACGAGACACCCTTTATTTTTGGCTTGCCAGACTTGGTTCCAGCTGCATTTTCAGATGGCTGCATCACATTTTCTTGCTTATCTTGTGCACTTTCTTTCTCAGTTTTAACATGTTCTGACCTACATAAATTAGCAGGTTCATCATATTTGGCAGGTTCACCACCCAACGTTTTATTATCTGAACGATTGCTATCCATTTTCATCTCACTAAGCTTTTCATGTACCAAATGTGCTGAAGCTTCAGCCTTAACTTCAGCAATCTCAGACTTAATTGAGATAGATTTCTCAGCATTTGGATAGGCCAGGGACTGTGCATCCCTGGAAATAAGAGATTCACAATTTGCAGAAATGGATGAAGAATTGTCATTTTCAGGATTCATGGATTGCATGGTGCAATGCTCAGTCTTTATACGTTTTAGAGATGGATGTAGATCTTCTGAAGTTTCAGCAGCTAATGGAGGCTTTGAGATCAATCTAGCCAACGGGGCCACAGTATTATATGTTTTACAGGACCCGTTTGCTGTAATTGGCAAACTTGATTCATGCTCTGACCGAATCTGAGACTTAAGTTGCACTGCACGTCGATAATTTCTTACGAAAACACAAACAGGGCAACAAGGATCCTTGCAGTTCATGTAATGACGAATCAAAAGCCTGGTATGATGACACCGAGCATATGAACAATGAACCTTGTTACAACCATCTATGTGCTTACATAACTTCTGTGCATTAGAACAGAAGCGTTCTGGGCACTGTCCTTCAGGGGCAGGACACCGTCGGGCATGAAGTAGAAATAAAAGCCACCTCTGCTGATTCCTGTGTTCCTTTTTGACCCCACTTCCAGAGTCTATCAGATCAACTGAAGCTCTAGGAGCAACTGCTTGACCAATAATCGATCCATCTGAAGATAAATTATTGCAGTGAGCTTCACCCTGCACTGATATTCTTTGGTGGAAATCCCTGTGGACATGCTGCTCATGTGAAATATTCGCAGGCATATGGTTACTATCTTGTGACTGAGGCCATTGATTTAGAACTAAAGATTTGGATTGCACCCCAACCGTAAGACAGTTAAGATTATTCTGAGGCTCTGCAACCAATTGGTGCATGTGCAACATTTGTTGTGAATTTTGAGGTGTTGACGAGGCTAAGTCATGTACACCAGATGGATATGCAAGATGTTGATCACTCCTAGAGCAATCTTCAGCTGAGTTCTGGTGGAAATGACTCTGCATCTCAGCCAAATGAAACTGTTCAGGAACATGAGAGCTGAGTACTTCCTTATGGTGTTCAACCCCCGGCTCAGGCTTCACTCGGTTCTCTAGATGAGAAGACAGTTGAGACTGACTGCAAGTATCGTTGTTCACCATATGCTGAGGTTGCTGATTTTGCATCTTCAATTGGCATTGCTGCTGTGCATACTGGTCTGGCTGTTGATATTGTTGGGGCCTTTGCTGATGTTGCTGTTGCGAATGCAGAAGTCCATCTCGTGAAGACAATGAAGACTGGAAACTCAACTTTTCCAGTTGATTAATTGCTTGAGACTTTATATGAGCAGCCTGCTGGATACCATGCAAATTTGAGTGACCACTTATCAATGAACTAGTTTTGGGTATTGATGGCAATTTTACTGAATTTGTGTTCTGAGCATTAATCATGGACCCAGAGGTTGTTGCAGATGCATAAAAATTTCCAGAAGCGAACGTGTCAACATTATTCAATCCATATCCATCACCTAATAATAAAATCATCACTCTTTCAGATATGTCACTTCTAAGGAGAAAAAGTGCACAGTACATGCATAAAACCGATAAACAAAAATGTGCAAAAGACCCTAAAATACATTGGTGCAGGGTGAGGTAAATGACATAGGCTAGCTCCTCCCCCCACCCAAAAAGAAAAAGAAAAACAGAGAGAGAGAGAGAGAGAGAGAGAGAGAGAGAGAGAGAGAGGAAAACAGAAGAGGTAAAAAAGAAACAACAATAATGAAGAAATAAGAAACATTACCCTGAACAACTGGTTGCTGATTTTGATCGAAGTGCTGCTGTAAGTGTTTAGGGGAATTAACGTAGGTTGGCGCATAACCATCAGTAGTTCCAGGTTCATTTGCAAGTTGCATATTGTTTCCAATCAAGCCAAGTCCACTATTTACAGCACCATTTGAGTTCCCAAATGATTTTTGCAGTAAAGCAGATCTCATTCCACTACCCATTTGGCTGCCAATGTTCTGCAAAACATGACTATTTTGCCCATGCTGCTTCGTCTGCTGCAGTGATGGCTGCGATACCATTGTAGACTCTACACCAGAAAAGGAACTGCCAGTAGTGGAAGAATCTATATTCATGTGTGAATTATTACTGCTGACACTAAAACCAGGAGTGGGAATCATTTGGCTAGCAATTCTCTGCACCCCCATTGCTGACATATTCCCCCCTGACCCAACAGAAAAGCTGGATGAAGACTGCTGATAACCATTGGACAAACCTGCAATAAATATAGACTCAATAATGCAGTAAAATAATGTAAATTGTAAAGCAACAGGGTTGGTAAATAACCATAACACCCAATATTACCATCAGATCGATTTACAGAACTTCCAAGCATACCACCAGATGGTAACATGCTTACACCATTGAAAGATGTTGATCCTATGCTATTGCAGCCACTGGTAGAAATCACTGAAGCATCCATAGAAGAGGGAACCAGCATGCTAGAATTAGGAACTTGGGACATACCAGGAGTTGGTATCATTGTACCAATTGGAGCAGAGGTAACAAGCTGTTGATACTGTTGGTTGTGATTATTCATGTGTGCTCTTCTTAGGAAATTAGATAAACGACTCTCTAGAGTTTCCAAGTTCATGTAGTCCTCCTAAATAATGAAATACAAAGCAATGTCAATGCAAAAGTAGTAACTGTTGATAAAAAAAAAAAAGCCAGAAAGTAGTACAGTCATCCTGAGAATTAACATGTTTCTGATTCCACAATGGAAAACATTGGCATTATAATAATAAATAAAATTAGGTAGAGGTACAAAAAGTATTTTAACATAAAAAACAACCTTAGAGAGAGCAGCTTTTAACATGCCCTCCTCCAAGCGTTTTGCAAGATCCTTAACTTTCCTTCTATGTACTTCTGTAACTGGATGCTGTTGTCGTTGCAATAACATATCATATCTGGGAGTAAAGATTGAATCAGTGTTAAAGTTCATGGCAGAAAAAAATACAACAAAGCTTATCCCACTAGATCGTATCAGCATCATGGATCAAATGGCAGCACAAAATAAACATTAATAAAAATAATAGATTCATAGGTGATGCAAAATATTGAGTTACAACTACATTTGCAAAAGCTGCATCTGCAACGTGAATAGAATTCCTTAACTGCTTAAATTAATATATCATATCATGTACAAGTTAACCACAGTGCATAAATTATAACTTGGACGCAAAAAGAATAGTTTCATCATGATCAAGGTCAAAGAAAATTATTTTCCTTTCCCCTTTTGATTTTTAATAATACTGTGGTTCCTCTTGTTTGTGAACTAATCAATATTACATACACTAATTTTCAGGATTTATTTATCACTAGTTGGTCGTAAGTAAATATCCATCTCCACTTGTTACCTCCACTGACAAAATTTCTCATAAGTAGTAAAGTCACCAGATTATTGAATTTGAAAGCAAATAAACAAATACAAGAACTTACATCTTCTCTTGAATAAACGATCGTGCTCTAAGTAATTCAGGGTCCATATTAATTGTTGGACGCGGAACACCACCCATAATTGGCATCTGAGGAGGAACATTCCCATTCAATTGGGTCAGTCCAGGTAACTGAGATCCTGCTTGATTAGGTACCTGACCCGATATCTGACCCGGAATATGTGCCTGTAGCTTCATCTTCTCTATTCTTCACATAACCCAAAAATGTTACAAGATTTCCACCATCAGGTAGCACTTCTCCCGCACCAAAGCTTATAATGAAGATAACAAAACAAACGCCCTTATAACTGTGAGAATTCTGCAAAGGAAAAGAAAGTAGATTCGGTTTATCTACAAATCCCCCCAAAACCACGATAAATCAAAAGTCAACAATTTTATTAGTAGCAATAACACCAAAGACTGGGAAGAAACCCTCGTAATCGCAATATACAATTCCTTCTAGGAGAAGCCAGCAAACATCGAATGCAAGAGATCATTTTAAACTTTGCCCAATTATATCAACAAAAGAAGGGGGACAGTAATAAAAAGAAAAAAAGGAAAACGTATATCAAATCACGCTAAGCTGATCCCCCTCTAGACGTTATTGGAAATTGAAAGACTAAATTCAAGTTATCCAAATACAGATTCAATCAAACACAATAACTCTGAGAAGCCGAAGGTAGCGAATCAAATCAATGAAATAATAACACAAAACCCTAATAGATTGATGATGGGTTACGACGAACCTAAACCGGCGAAAACGTGTACAAATAGCGGAACACAAGCTCAAATTCGCTATATTGAACCGGAGAAGGAACCCGAAAGCATGTACGACCGCGCCGACGAAGACTGAGAAGATTTCCCCGTAGAGAAAGATAGAAAGGCCGGTGACACCGTCTCCAACTATAGGCACGTGCGTAAATTTGCCACGAACGAACTAAAATAACGGAAATATAAAGCAGTGATTTATACCCTTCCCAACAAAATAATAATATAAAAAAAAAATTTTATATAAATATTTAATTATATATTATTATCATATTATAAAAACAATTAATTTTTAAACAACATCTAAACAAATAAATTTAATTAGATGATTATTTAAACTCCTATATATTAAAATTAAATTTTTAATTATATTTTTAAATATGAACTACTGTATCTTCTCGTACTCTGTAGAGATAATATATGAAATTATATAAAAACTTTTTAGGGAAATTTAAATAAAAAATATATATAGTAATTATTATTATAAATATTTTACAACTTAAAAATATTCAAAATAATTAATATTATTTTTAATCAATTTAAATTGGTTGAATGGTTATCTCATTTGTCCACTTAAGCAAGTATTTGGAGTTCGAATTTAGCCTTGTGCGTATAACAATCCATTGGTTAGCGAGACCCTTAATGAATAGAACATCTGGTGGATTAGTCCTCGACTTGCAGAATTAGGAAATCCGTAGAAAAAAATTATATTTGTCTTTAAAATAGATTGATTTTTCATTAATAGCAATATTTATGGACTTTTGCCTTTGTTAAAATTTATTTGGGACAATTTTATTTGTTAGTATCGTATTCATTCTGGAAGTCAAAATAATATGATCAATATTATTACTTGTTAAAACTTCATATTTTATGAAATAATTTTTAAATTTTCAAATTCATGAACTTATGTCCGTTACAAAAGTTATTAGATCGATTAATATTTTTTAGTAACATGATGTACTCAAATACCATCATTGAATATTAGTTAGTGTGAAGAGAAATCAATAACAATTTTTGTTATTTAATATATAATTTATCCTATTGAAAAATAAATTAAAATTTCTTAAACTTGTAAATAGATTTTCTTCTAATTTCTTACACTATTTTAGTTTACAAAATTTACTATTAAAAAATAGCAAATGATCATACTATCCTATAATATATATGAGATATATGAGGTATAAAGTAATTTCTTATCTTAAAATTATTTTTGGTTAGTGAGATAAAATTTAAAATATTTTTTTATTTTCTTACTCAAATTTAAATTTAAATTTAGAATTGATTAACAACTCATTTTTTTAATTTTAATAAAAAAAATAAATTGTATAGATGCAAAATATTCAACATTTAATAATTTCAATCATTTAAATTTTAATTACCAAAAATTAGATTAAAAATTAATTATAAACTTAATAATCGATAATATATATAGTATATTAGTACGTAAATAATAATATCTAACGTATTCATTTTTTTAAACAGAATTAATGTATAATTTATTGAGAATTGATTTATTATCTAAAATTTTTTTCATAAATTTTATAATATGTGAAAATAGTAATCTTATTTTTTATTATTATTTAAGAAATGATTCACAATTTTTTAATTATGTAATTAACTTAATTAATAACTTTTATTATTGGTTTTATACTAAAAAAATATCAATTTATATTATTTACATATTTTTCACTACTAATAAATAAATAAGTATTTATACTATTATATTTATTGTCCTAGATGATGACTTAAGTTATTTATTTTGTATGTTAAATTTATTAAATATTAAGATGAAAAGATTGTTCAATAAATTATATAAATAGTTATTACAGAAAAGAAAAAAATATATATCATATATAATAATCCTTGATATATATAGTGCTATGTATATATTAAGATTATCTAATTTAATTGTATGAGTGATTATTGTTATTTTCACTTTTTCGTTACAGTAGAAAATAATATTTAAAATTAAAAAAAGAGATAATTAATTTTTTTAATTTGAATTAAAAAATACCTTCCAACTTTATATATACTAAGTGTTATAATATTAAATAGTATAGTATTTGCTATAACAATGACTCAAAATATTAATTCAAGATATATTTGGACCTAGTAAGACCTCAATACAAGTAAGATCAACTAAAATCTATTGTTAGGGTCTTAAATCCGACTTAGGTTCATTATATTAAAGGCCCAATGCAGATGAAGTCCACGCGTCCTTTCTTAAATCGGCTCAGATTGGATCACCATTGTTAGTTAGATATAGTAATGAGTACTCAGGGAAGCATGAGAAGTCTCATTCCCATCCCTCACTCTTATTTAAAAAAAATGTCCCTGTAACACCCTAAATTAATATTCTACCTTTAAAGGCCTTTAAGTAGGGTGTCACACTTAATACGAAAAGGCAAAGATAACTAAATCGTTAGGTAGGAAGAGAAGGAAAATACGTGCGAAACTTTGGGTGGAAATTGAGTAGTACTAAAAGGATGAAATTGAACAAAACTCGAAGAGGTTCAAGCAAACATAAAAGAATTCCCATGAACACGGATCTAAAGGAGATAGTGCTTAAAGGTAACTATGACGAAAAGGAAACTAACGCATCCTAACTAGTTTCATCGAAGAGACTTCCATCCTTGTGTCATGTCCTATCCTTGGCTCGAGTTGTCGGATTCCTCTTCCTCGGTTTCGGAGTCAGACTCGAGGTGTACCACCTTAGATGACCGCTTCTTAGATGCTGAAGCGTTCCTATTTAGGAAGGTTACGACGGGCAGCTGGGGTTCTTCTTCTACGAACTCTCGATCTAAGTAGATAGTTTGGAGCACGGTAGTAGTGGTCGCAACTATCCACGCGTGCTTCGAGGGGTCATACTCAGAAGTTACCTTCGGGGGACACTGCGTCGTCTCTATTCGCTATGCCATGTTCCTCTGGAGACAGTATGGGAAAAGAAAGGGAGTGAGAACCTAACGTCTCAGTAGGAGTGCTATGCAACACCTCTATATCCATCTCCAGCCCACGTGCGGGATTTTTAAAAAGAGCGTATAACGTGGCATGTAATATGTATCTTTCTTGTAAAACATGTGTGCAAAAAGGAAAGTATATAGGAAAATAGAAGGATAACATCTTAAGTAACATAATCATAATTAAATCTAAAGAAAAAAACATAAACATCAAACTTTCATTCATGCTTTCTTCTTTCTTAACTTTTAACTTTTATGGAAGGTATTGAGGTCAAACCGGTATAAATGAGAGTCCCCTTCCCTTACCGAAGGTTCTTATCTCGAGTGTCTTGGCGATCACCTTCCCTTACCGAAGGATCATCTCGATCGATCACCCTCCCTTACCGAGGGATCATCTCGATATCTTGTCTTTGGGGGTCACCTTCCCTTACCGAAGGATCACTCCCTCAGTTCAATTTACAATCAAGGTTATTTAGACATATACAAGAAAAGAGTTATATCAACAAAGATATCTTATTATATAACATTGATGGGAGTTTCCTTCCCTTACCGAAGGTTCCCAAAGGTTTGCCGATCACCTTCCCTTACCGAAGGATCATCTCGATTCGATCACCTTCCCTTACCGAAGGATCATCTCGATTATCTTGTCTTTGGGGGTCACCTTCCCTTACCGAAGGATCATTCCCCAGTTCAATTTACAATTAGGTTGTTTAAACATACACGAGAGAAAAATCATATAAGAAGAGATCATGGGAACAATTGTGATAATAAAGGGATATATGAAAATCATGAGACTCTAGCATGTGTATAGATTTTCTAATTAAAAGATCTTGGTAATATAATAGCATGGATTGAAAGAGGTCATATCAAAGTGCAGAAAATAGGACATTTTAAATAATTGCACAAAATATTAAAGAAATTATGTATTCTCGATCCTAAAGGAGTAATATAATGGTGCAACGATCATATAATAAGAATAGAGTATATTATATATTTGAATAAAACATTTAAGAAAAGCATGTACTCTTGACTTTGAAAGAGTAATAATAATGATATGCACATAATAGAATAGGGTATATTAAATGTTTGAATAAAATATTTAAGAAAATATGTACTCTTGGCTTTAAAGGAGTAATAATAACATAATAATATAACAGGTCACATAGATGCACATAATAGAATAGGGTATATTAAATATTCGAATAAAATATTTAAGAAAGCATGTGTTCTTGACTTTAAATGAGTAATAATGACATAATGATATGCACATAGTAGAATAGGGTATATTAGATGTTTGAATAAAATATTTAAGAAAGCATGTACTCTTTTTAACTCATGGAAATATTAATATTAATCTAATGGTATAAAAGTCAATATAATTTCATGTAATAAAATGAGGGATATTAATTAGCTGAATAAAACAATTATAAAGAAACATGTACTCTTAACCCTAAGAAGATATTAATGATATAATGTATAAAATATAATCTAAATGCATATTGTAAGAAAGTAGGTATTTGAAATACTTGGATTAGATATTATAAGAAGCATGTACCCTTGATCTTTAAAATAAAAGAGCAATAATAACATAATGATATAAGGAGTCATTTAGTTGCATATAATAAAATAGGGTTCTTTGAACAAGACACAAAAAGGAGCATGTACTCTCAACATTAAAGGAATAATAATGATGTAACGGTATCAAAGGTCATGTAAGGCACATAGTAAAATTAGAAAATGTTAAATAATTTAATAAAACATTTTAAAGGGACATGTACTCTTAACATGAAAGGAATGAATGGTAATTAAAATGTCATGTAAATGCACATAGAAAAGATATGGGATACATATTAATGGATTCAAGAGGGTATAATTGACATAATAGATAATCATGTTCAGTGTAGACGAGAGATAAGCAAAGAATAATTCATGCCATAAAATACATGAAAGATGATAGCCATGCATGGATGGAAGAAAATAAAACAGAGCATACTACATGCCAACATAAGTAAGAAAGGCATAATTCCCTACACTTTTTCTAACGCTTCCTTATTGCCTATGAGCTTGCCTCTTGTGTTCCTTGTGTTTGCACACAGAATATATTTTTGTAGAGAGAGAAGGGAGAGGATTAGTGTTTGAGAGAAGTGATTTTCTACCTATAGGTGCACCCCTATTTATATACATTTGGTGATAGGGTGGTTGGGATAATTTTAAATTCAAACGGAAGGCGGTTATTAGATTCCTATCCATAAAATTCAAAATTCTAAGCCCAACTCCCAACTGACTTTCGAATTTCGAATTTAATTTTTGTTTCTAGAAGGGGTGGTTGTTACAGTCCCCGTTCCTTCTCTGTCATTATAAGTTATTGTTTAATTACCCCTTAGGGAATACAGATCTCCTTAGTTATCTACGAATATTCTTTGAAAACTTTTGAAAAAAATTAACACAAAAAGACATAATATAATAATCATAAAATAATCAATTCAATATAATTCAACACAATTTATAACATATTCGGTATGAAAAATAACATTTCAAAAGAAAAAAACATAAAAATATATTCCAACATAATAACATAACATAATTTTTGGAACGATACTGAATGACGTAGTGACAGACTTGAGAGGCAGAGAAAGTGAGTTAGAGAGAGAATTGAGACTGAAAATGAGTCTGAAAGAAAAGGAAGAATTTGAATTGGAGAGAAAAATTAGGGTTACTAAATTCAAGAAATGGATTGATGTATATATAAATTAGGATAAATTAATAATTGTATATTCGCATATATTTAATAAGTTCTATGGGCGGGTATTTATGTTCGTGTCCCCATTAGGGATAGCAAACGGGAAAGTTCGCCCTGTTTCGTCAAAAGCTTGCCATCTGACGGATTGGCCCGCCCCACTCTGCCTAATGGTAGGCTGGCGGGCCCTCTTTTTTTATAAACCATTAAATATTAAACAACATATATAATTTTTAAAAACATAAAAAAATTATAATTTTTAAATTCACACACATTAAAATCTTTATAATTATAAATATGTAATGAATATAATTATAAATCAATTTTTTTAAAACAAAATAATAAAACCAACATTGTCCAAAGCAAAATAAATATTGTCCAAAATATATAATTAAACATCTTTCCGTTTACAATCAATTAAACATAAAACATAATCTAAAATATAGATTAGAACATCTTTAATTATCATCTTCATCCTCTTGTAGATCAATAATATCATAGAAATTTGTAAAAAAATGGCCCTGAAAAAATAAAAGTTTGGCCCAACGGAAAAGCCCGCCCCGTCCTGCCCCGCCGAAGCCCGCCAAAGTCCATGGATTAGGCGGTGCGAGGTTGGCAGGCTTTTTAAGTTTAGCGGTCTCAAATTTTCAGATAAACTCGCCTTTTTAACGGGTTATGCAGGCCAGGCCGATGGGTTTCGGCCCATTTGCCAACCCTAGTCCCCATCCATTTTCGCATGGCAGGTCGTGAGGATTTTATGAGTCTCCGTCTAGCCCCAAAACGGGAGTAATCCCTGCAAATACACGTTTCGACTGTTTTTGTAATCATCCCTATTACTAGCATTCATTGGTTCGTGACGTGGAGCTATTCTAGCCACTTAATAAATTATCAGATAATCAAAGTTTTTGTTATATCATTTTTATAAAGTTACATGTATCCTTGTTATAACAATGTTAATAGAAAATAAATGGATAAACACTAAGCTATTGTTTAGATATAAGATGGAAAATAAGAGGAAAGAAAATAAAAAAAAATAGGAGAAAAAAAGTATATTTTTTTGTGTGTTGTTTAGATGAGGAAAAAATGAATGGAAAGAAAATAGAAAAAAAAAATTCTTTTGCTTTGATGGAAAGGAAAAGTAAGAAGAAAAAAATTATAATAGAATAAAATTATATTAATATTTTTATATATTATATATAAATTATAATTCAAATGGTAACTTTATATTTTTTCCTATGTTTACATTTCTTTGTCACTTTTCTTCTCAATTTTGAAAAGAAAAAATTTATATGAGTTCCACATACACTTTTATGTTTTTTATTTAAATTTTTTGTTGATCTAAACAATGAAAATTTGATTTTTCCATTCATTTTCTTCTCCATCATTTTATTTTCTTACAAATTCTTTTAATTCAAATAATGCATAAATAAGTCACATTTTTCATATATATAACAATAACTAATATAACATATTAGGTTAATTTACGTTGATAAACCAAAGCCACCCCAAAATTATCTAAATCTCTCAAATCCAAAAAACGTTAACTAATTGTATTCATTTATATTTTTACATAAATCGAATTCAATCGATTCGAATTAGGGAAATAAGTAGTAAATCGAATCTATAGGATTTGAATGACTTGACATGGTGATTCGAAAGTAAATTGAATTCAAATAATTCGAATGATGTCATCTTCTGCTAAATCGAATCTATAAATTTCGATTTATATGTTGTATGCTAAATCGAAACAATAAGGTTCAATTTATACTCACTTAATACCAATCCAGCTCATTATAAATTGAATCTCCTTCATTCGATTTAGTAGCATAGATAGTATCCAAGTAATTCGAATCTTATAGATTCGATTTACTACGAAAACACATAATTCAAACTCCATAAATTTGATTTACATAGATATGTAAATTGAGACATGTAGATATGTAAATTGAGACATGCGCATAGCCTTTTTTTACTTTGGGGAATACACTTAAAATTGGTTTGTAAATGATTTATAAAGGTGATTTACCCCACATATTATAACTTGTGAAATCATAATATTTTGAGAAGTGGTGTATAGACAACTTAAATATTGATAAGTTTAAAAAATTTTAGAAAAAAATATAAAAAAATTACATGTTAATCCATAATTTAAAAAAAAAGGTCCATAATCTAATTAATAACCTTAAAATTATATATGTTATTTATTTTATATATTTTTTATTTTATAGAGACTTATAATTTTCTATCGACAATATTTGTGGTCAGAGACGGACTCAAAGGGGGGGGGGGAAGTAATGGCCTTGGCCCCCAACAAATTTTAAAAACTCATATAATATTATAATGGATGTATTGTATATAGTAAACTTTAATAGTGCAGTGATAATTAAAAAGTTACTATTCTTTATGTACTAGAGTTTAAATGTCTCTACATATATTTATATTATTTATATTTTTTATTTAATTTAGAATTTTTTTTCTATTTCTTTTTTTAAGATTAATTTTAACATTTATAATTATATAAAAATATTTTAATATTATTTATGATAATATTATTTTTTTCTAATTTTATTTAGTTGATTTTTTTATTATTTTTTAATTAATTTTTACCCCTATTATTATATAAAAATACTTTAATATATTTTAAATTCACTTAACAAAATTGTTAGTGCAATTAACTTATATTATTTTATGTTATATTTTTTAGGTTTAATTATTCTGTTGGTCTTTATAGTTTTGCGAAATTTTCAATTAGATCCCTATACTTTTTTCCTTTTAATTGGATTTCTGCACCAATTTTTTTTTCAATTAGGTCCATCTTGGCAGTAATTGGCTTAATTTTATAGGGATCTAACTAAAAAAAATTGGTGTAGGGATCCAAATAAAAGAAAAAAGTGTAAGGACCCAATTAAAAAAAAATTTGGTGCCAGGACTCAATTAAAAGGAAAAAAGTATGGGGACCTAATTAAAAATTTTGCGAAACTATAGGGACCAATAGAGTAATTAAACATATTTTTTAATGATATAAAACATAAAAATAACTTACTGTGACATAAATACTTAATAAACTAAATTAATTAACAAAATATTTAAAAATATATAATTTTATATTTTATTAGATATAAAACCATAAAAAATTTTGAAAAATTTATAAAAATTGAGATAATTCTTTTATTTGACAAGTATTTATTAATTTTTTTAATTAAAAAACTAATTATAATTATATCTATTATTAAATATATAGCATTATATTTGATTATACAAGATTTTAATTTTCGCCCCTCCACTCTTAGATTTCTGAATCCATCCCTGTTTGTATTATTGATATTTCAAATATGTTTATTTACCATTTTTATTTTTTCTTTGATTTTATGTGTGTCAATTCTAGGGAGAAAAAATACATCTCTCAGTTAAAGAAGGCTCTTGTGTCTCGATTCATGAATTTGTTAAGAGAAGGAATAGTTTGTGAGTTTAAACCAGTGTACCGATGTGCAGAGACTTCTCAAATTGTCAAGTATCCTACAATATAGATTTAGTTTTGTGAGTCTTGACACTCTCAATGCTCTTGGTTTCGATTACACCTATTTAGTTTATAAGTTTGTTGTTTAAAATAATATTTAATGATCAATTTATTTAATTCATTAATAATATCGGTTGTATTCTTTTTAATAAATTTATTGATAACAAATATTTTTTATTTTAATCTATTTTTAATGTTGTTGGATATCTTACTCAAATTGGAAGTGAGAACATTCTTGAAAATGATAACAAATCTACTACGTACAATGTTGTTGAATTAGAAGTCGATGATGGATAATCAATTAGTATTTTTTAAATATAAGCACTTACACATAATAATAGATGAATAAAATAAAATCTAAAAATTTAAATATTAACTTTAATGTAAATTTATTTATTTGAATTTGTTTTAAAATTTATTCTATATATTTGAATTTATTCGTTTTAGTATTTTGTATTTAAATTATTATTCCAGTTTTATTTTGTTATAAATATTTTATAATATTAAACTTTTTTTTGTGCTAGAAGGATTTTAATTTGTTAAAAAAATTGTTTTCAATGAATAAATATTTTTCTATTTTCTTATTTAAAATTCTACAATCTCTTTTTACTTTGTAATTAGTATTATTATTAATATTATTATTCAAATTCTATAATCCCTCTCCACTTCAAGCCTTCAACAATTAATCAATGCTTTAATAGCAAGGTTAAGTAACAACAATTAATCAATTATTCAACAATTAATCAATGCTTCAAGCCTTCAACAATTAATCAATGATTTAACAGCAATGTCAACTAACAAGTAACAACAGTTAATCAATGTTTTAATAGCAGAGTTAACTAATAAGTAACAACAATTAATTAATTATTCAACAATTAATCAATGCTTCAAGCCTTCAACAATTAATCAATAATTCAATAACAAAGTTAACTAATAAGTAACAACAATTAATCAATTGTTGAACAATTATTATTACCAAAAAAAAAATAATACCTACTGCTAGAAGCTGGATCCTGAAAAACTGGAATAGCACAGAGCTGGCGATGGTGTGGAAGTGGCTGGAGACAATGGCTGGGAAGATAGTGACTGATGCAGTCGTGTGGAACAGAGCTAGCACCAACGGGAGGTGGCTGCGCGGTGGAGGCAGAAAGCGAGATCGGCAACAGAGACAAGAGGCGAGACCGATGACGGCGGCTTCGATTTTGAAGCTCAAACGGCAATGGCTAGATGTTGGTTGGACGGACGTTATGCCGATGCCTTCGAAATTTGAAGCTGGGACGGTGGTGGTGACTAGACGGACTTGCGCCGGCAACTTCAATGAGGTTGAGACGAATTGGGGCTGGAGTTTGGACTCTAGACTGTTGCTTCGCGTTGTGGAGGCTAGAGAGTAGAGGGAAGAGGTGTTAGGGAACTTAGGGTTGCCCATCCTTGCCATTCGAAACGTAGCGTTTTTGTTAAAATTCAAAAGTCGGCCGAATCATGGTTCGGTTTGATCAATTGGTTCCTGGTCGATTCGACGGTCTAACGTCAGTTTTCAAATCTGTCGATTTTGCCATCTGTTCAAACTGTATTTAGCAACGGTTTGCAATTTGATCAATTTGACCAGTCAATTCAAACCGATTTGCAAAACCTTTGTTTTAGTATTTTCTATTTAGATTGTTATTTTAACTTCATTTTGTTATAATTATTTTTGTAGTATTCAAGTTTTTTGTACTTGAAGGATTTTAATTTGTTGAAAAAAATATTTTTAGTGGATGAGTATTTTTCTATTTTTTATTTAAAGTATTATTATTGGCATATTAATATTAAAAATATAAAAGATAAGCATACTTAAAAGAAACATATTATGAAATCAAACAATTTTATAATTCCAGGTATTTCTTTACATTGGAGGCTGTGTGGAGAACTTTGACTTATGATATTCATCGAAGATGACCTTTAGTTATGAGATTAATCTTTTATTTGTCTGGAAAGCAAAATATCATCTCTATAGACGATGACAATCTTGAGAAAATCATGGATTAAGAGAAATGAAAATGCACGATGTTGTTAGCATGGATGAAGGCCAACAAAGAATTTGAAGCAAGAGAGTACTTTATCTAGAAGTTAAACTATGTTCTACCGGATACAGGTGATATATACTATATGAGAATTTTGTTAACCGTTAAAAAAAGTTGCATAACATATGAGTCTATAAGACAGTTAATGGGATTACATATCCTAACTTCCAAGATGCTTTTTATTTAGTAGACTATTACGTGATGATAGAAAATTTATTACAGCTATTAATGAGGTTTGGTGATCAATTGAGAAAACTATTTGTGATGCTATTGATATCTAATAGTGTTAGCAAACTAAATTGTATTTGGAATGTAACATGGACATTATTGGCTGACAGGATACTATAGGAGAAAAATATTAAAAAACCAAAGTATTTCACTATGTGATAAATCATTATCACATGCAGGACTTTACTTGCCAAAATTAGTGTTCACTTATGGGTAATTTTACGCTGTTTTGTCAATAGTTAAGAGTCAAAATGGCCTGAACTAGGGCTGGAAGTGAGCCAAGTTGAGTCAAGCTAGACCAAGCTCAAACTCGGCTCACAAAAATTAAGCTTGGCTCACGGCTCGGCTCATTAATAATCGAGCCTATTTCTTAAACTCAAGCTCGGCTCATCGAAAACTCATGAGCTGGCTCAAATAATAGGAACATAATCTATAATTTTATATCAATAAATTATAACTTGTATATTTAAAAAAATTAAAAAAAATTAATTATAGATGAAAACAGCAATCCAAAGTCATCAACAACAAATGACGTGTTTAAAGATATTTTTAATAATATTTAGGTAAGAAAAATGAGATTTTTATTTTAGTAACATATTATGATTTACACTTTTGTACAAATATTTGTTCTATACCTATACTTATAGGCTTGAAATAAAATGTGTAACATGGAGCACAACATCATATGCCAATTATTTTTCTAATGAGGTTAGTAAAATACTAGGTTGTCGATAAATTTTCATTAGTCTTATGATATAAAATTTAGCGTGAAATTAGCATGCTACTATTACAGTTATATATATTCTTATTTTTTCAAGTCTGATCTCTTTACTTATGGTTCAAGAATATTATAAATTTTAAACGGTTCCATTTGTATTTTACTTTAAATAAAAATAAAACAACTTATTCAATGTTGATTATATAATAACGATAATAGTATTATACTAAATTTAAAAAATTTATGATTATAAAATATTGTTCTCAATTTATCATATTAAATTAAAATGTAAGTCCATATATTGAACATATTTAACACTAATATAAAATAAATATAAAAGGGGATTAACATATTTTTTAAATTTATCTTCGTATTAACTACTAGCATCTCTTAACTAACTTTTATAAGTGAATAGTTTAAAAAAATAAAAATACATATTTAACAAGAATGAAAATAAAAATTAAACTTTTTTAGAGAAAGTTTGATTATAATTATATTTACTCTATATTTTTATTTTATTATATTAATTTATTTTGTTCTCTCTCTTTTTCTTTTTTATTTCCCTTCAATTAAATACTAATAAAAGAAGTGTGGCTACTTCTAATGTCATTTCCTGTTAATTTTTGTTTCTCTTAGAAACTTTAACTCTATTGCCTCTAAAAAAAATAGAGATGGTAAAAGATAATTTTTTATCAAATGGATTCACTTCCTTCGAAGTAATAATGCCTTTTGGAAACAAAAAAGTATAAAATAAGACTATAATATAAAATTAAGGATTAATTTAGTATTTAGAATGATAATATAATGGAAAACAAGTCAAAAATTAACGTGGTATATTTTTATCTATTTTAAAAATGTAATTAATATAAGTGAAATTTTAAAGATGATTTTAGTGTAAAAAGTTAATTTCAAAAAGGTTTAATTATTCTGTTGGTCTTTATAATTTTACCAAATTTTTAATTAAGTTCCTATATTTTTTTTTTCTTTTAATTGAATCCCTACATTACCTTTAATTTTGTAATTACATCCTTTACATGTTAAAAATGTTAAAATTAACATAATATTTTTAATAAATATATGCAATCAAATATTTAATTAAATTTTTAATTATAAATACCTTCAATTTGTAAAAAAGTATTCAGTTATCTCTAATATTTTTTGGATTTTTTATTTAAATAAATAAAATAAATCTAATAATTACCAAAATAAACAATTTAAAAAATATTTACCGAAATAAATACTCCTTATCATGTTCTATCCTTTGGAAATGCTCATCCATAGAGGATAAAACATTATCCAACACAGAAACTCTCTCTTCTAAGAAGTTAGAGTCCTTACCTCTAGGCTCACTTGAAGAACGGACCTTCTTGCCTCCCCATTGAGAAGGAATAGCATTCCTTCCCCTTTGAGACTCAACATGCTCCATGGTGATACTAGAAGCCATACCCACAAGCGACTTGTGCTCCCTCTCGAACCTTGCTCTGATACTAAATTGTCACGGCCTTGGACACACTCTAACGCTACCGTGCCGGCACTCGAACTTACTCAACCTCTTGAGTTAAGACCAAATCAGCCTAACCCCTAGTATTTAGCAAAAAAGCTAAGAACACAAGAGAAATGAAGTTTTGATGGAAAGAACACTTTATTACTCAAGTGTTCATTACAAATGATTCACACATACAAACTCTAACTCTCACCCGTATTTATAGTCATCCACCTCCTTAATGGATGGTTAAAATTAAATCTAATCCACGGTCCAAATTAATCATCCAGAATCTTCTTTACAAATATCTATATACCACAACTTTCTAAATGTTTATAGATTATTTCATACCACTCTTTATACTTCTATATACATCTACACTCTTCTAGAACCTTCTAGGGTATTATGCGACCTTCTAGGACATTCTAGAACGTTTCGGAACCATCTAGAGCATTCTCGAACACTTTAGAAAACTATACAAATACTGTTGAATTTAACCTTCTAAAATTTACCGTGACATTCTCCCCCACCTAATGCGCAAACGTCCTCATCGCATTCTGTTCATGATAGCGCCGTAGGTGTTATTGGAATTGTCACAGATCTTCACGAGTTTCTCAGCTAGTTTTGGTTATCGGGAGTCCTTTCCACTTGATGAACTATTGGAAACTTGGTGGTACCCCCTCTTCGTCGCACAATAAGATTAGCTAAGATCTTTTCAATTTTTTTATCAAATGATCTAATCACCACGGGCGGGGCACGACTCGAGTCACCTCTACTCGGTTCGTCTTGGTCTTCATGATATAGTTTAAGCATACTCACATGAAAGACCAAGTGGATCTTCATAGAGGGAGGAAATTGTACTTTGTAAGCAACCTCCCCAACACGTCCAATGATCTCAAATGGCCCTTTGTATTTGCGGATTAAACCCTTATGAACTTTGCGAAAGACTTTAAATTGTTGTGGAAGAAGTTTGATCATTACCTTGTCTCCCACTTGATAGCTTGCATGCCTCCTCTTCTTATCTGCCCATTTCTTCATCCTCTTGGCAGCTTTGTCGAGGTAAGAACGAGTGATATCTGCTTGTTTTTCCCATGACTTAATTATATGATAAGCTTCAGGGCTCGTAAATACTAACTACCACTTAAATTATACATATACAATTATACATAAATGATTTATTAAAAAAAATTAATTGATAAATTTGATATGAACTATTAGTTAGCTGAACTGTTAATCACTAAAAAAAAGCCTATGGTTACAGTTAGGGTGACTATAGATCTATGGTCACGATTTTGGACCTATGGTCACGGTTTTTTACCGTGACCTATTCTGGCGTGGCCATAGGTTTATAGTCACGTTTTTTTCATCTATGATCACGTTTTTTTTATTACACCACGATTTTTAACCGTGACCATAGGTTAATCTATGGTTATGGCGAAAACCGTGACCATAGCTTCTATGGTCACTCCACCTTAAAACCGTGACCACAGCCTTATCTATGGTTAACCTCTATGGTCATCCTTCCTTAAAACCGTGACTATAGCCTTATCTATGGTTATGGTTTTCATCGTGACCATAGCCTCTATGGTCACCCCTCCTTAAAATCGTGACCATAGCCTTATCTATGGTCACCCCTCATTAAAACCGTGACCATAGCCTTATCTATGGTCACCCTTCCTTAAAACCGTGATCATAACCTTATCTATGGTCATGATTTTCACCGTGACCATAACCTCTATGGTCACCCCTCCTTAAAATCGTGATCATAGCATTATCTATGGTCACCCCTCATTAAAACCGTGACCATAACCTTATCTATGGTCACAGTTTTTACTATGACCATAGGTTATGTATGGTCACCCTATTTTAAAATGTATTTTAAAATGGTGACTATGGGCTGCTTTATTTTATGAGATTTATTTTTTTAAGTATAATCACATCACAAAAGATGATAATCACAAAATAAATCTAAAAATAAGAAATTCAAGAAATCTAAATCATAAAAATTTCATTATAAACTATATATATTTAATTTTTAATCTAAACAACACAAATCAAAATAGATTGTAATTTATCCAATTACATATAATACGAAGTAAAGTCTCTTTTTAATAAGTAGTTAAAACACATTAAAATATTACATTTAGATAACAAAGGTCATTGTAAGCTCCATCTCATATCATATTTGATTTGGAACATATTTACTTCATCACATCATATCTTCCTCTTAGCAAAAGAAATACACATGTTAGAACGAGCAAAAATACTTTTTAATTTTGCTTTACTAAAACCATTTTTTCTTTGCATAAACCAAAACCAAAATTAGAATATTTTACAAGAATAAAAGTTCAATGTATTTTTTATACTAATAGCATAAATTTTTTTTATACATATGTTCACTTATGTGTTATTGTGTTATCTAATTAATAAAAATAATAAATTTTTAAATTTATTATTTAAAAAATAATACTAAAGAACCAACACCATTCATTCAAGAATTTAATCAACAAATCAATCAAAAAGTATTGATCTGGTTAAAAAATCATAAAATCAAAATCAAAATTTTTAAATTACTCATTTACCCATCTTCTCTTAACCTTTCTGCTAGCACTATATATTCTATATTATAAATTATAAACCCTGAATTTTAAATTATAAATCTTAAATTATAAATTATAAATTATAAATTATAAATTATAAATGTTATGTTCTAAATTGGTTTTATCTTTCTTGCTTTCAAATGCTTTTATTACTTAAGTTTTGGATGGTTTTATTATTTTTAGTTTTAGATGTTTTTTTTAATGATTAATTATTAACTACTTTAAAAAATATTGATTTTTTAATCTTTTATTTTTAGAAAATAGGTTTCGATAATATGTGAACTATGAAAAGATTACTTTGGTAAAAAATTTTAAATTTTTATTTCAATAAATATAAAACAAATATATTAAAATTTTAAACTTTTATATTTTCAATTAAAATATTTTAATTTATCATCTTAATTAATATATACTCTTAGAATACAATTTAACTCAATCTAAATATCTAAATGCACCAATATAATTGAATGAATGTATTATATGTCAAATGTATCACATCAAATCTTATAAAACTTATTGATGTCTTAACATTAACATGTAATCAATATATATATATATATATAAGCGTTAACTGTTTTCTCGTATTAAATTCACAATCCATTCACTGTTTGTTTATTTGAATTCTCGCAATTACTGTTTGAAGCAATTTAGAAATCAAAATACTCTTGTTTGTTTGTCTTATTAGTTTAATCACTTAACTATTATTGTTTAATCTATTAATTTTTGTAGAATTAATACTAATTCACATGAATCATTACTTAGTATGACTCGATATATTTGTCGATTAAGTTGTAGTATTTAAAAATCCGCAACCAAATTTTTGACATCGTTATCAAAAATTAACTGTAATTGACAATTACCCATTATTTAATTACTTAGATCAAACATTTTTTTGCTTTAATTTACTTAATTTTTTCTTTTAATTTTCGAAATCCTTGCTTAAATTTTTTCTACTCACTGCCTCTCGAGTCTTGCCACTAACATAATGTTTGGATTGGGAATATAAAAAAAAGAAAAAATGGATAAAAAATAATTTTTTTGTTGCTTAAATAAAAACAAATTGAGTAGAAAAAAAAATAATGGTATGAATCTATCAAAATTTTTTTTTTAAAGATGTGATGAAAACAAAAAAAATGCAAATATGGACAAAATTATTAAGTCACCTTTTAATTAATAAAAAAATAAAAAATATAAGAATATTAATATAATTTTACTCAATTATAAATTTTTTTAATCATTTTTTATTCAAATAAATAAAAAAATTTTCTTTATTTTTTTATTTATTTTTTATCCAAACAACACATAAAAAATTATTTTTTTTTTCTATTTTTTTCATTTTTCCTTCTATTTTTTTATTTTCCAGTATCTATTCAAACAAAGTGTAAGTTGCATTGGTTTTTGAAAATAAAATAAAACAAGAGACTGACGATAAAACACAACAACACAACAGACAAAGTCAAAAATTAATGTTTTTATATTTTATTTGATGATAAACTGAATATAAGATAAAATAAATAATAATAAGTTAAATTTATTTTACTTTTTCTTTCACACAAAATTAAAAAAAAATAAAATGTTAAAAAATGTAATTATAAAATATTGATAGTGACAATAAAAAAAAATTATGTCCCTATTCAATATCTTACAAATTATTTCTGAAAAAAAAATACAATATATATTAAGAGGAAAGGTCACATCTATGTAAATAATTCATCCAAGTTCTTTTTCCCAGATGCGCCTCTCCCACCCTTTCACTCGTTTATCATACACGTGTTACATATAATGTAAATTTTTTCTGCTGCGTGATAAACCTTTGCTCAACGTAAACCTTCTGCTACAACCTAAACCACCTCCTACTCCTCTTCCTCCTCCTCCTTCTTCTTATTCTTCAACGTAATAATCTTCGTCGTTCTCCTCTATTCGCGTTTTTTTTATTGTTCTTTTTCTTCTTCTCTACTCGCGTTCTTTCTTATTGATCTGCATTGATTTTAACGTAATAAGTTTCATTGTTCTTCTTTTTCGTTTTTTTCTTCGATCTTCACTTCTAAATCGAAACAATGAATGAATCAATTTCAAGAATGAGAGCGATTTGGATTATTCTTCCAAAACGAATTAATTTGATGAGGTTTGGATTATTCAAATTTGAATCAAATTCAATGGAATATAATTACTAATTTTATTTGAATTGAATTGAATAGACGGAGGTGTTCTGAATCTGAATCTGAATTGAATTGAATTGATAATATCTAAATTATAGATAGAGGTGTTTCGAATTTGATTTTGTATAATGGATTATGTGGTACTACACAATTGTTTCACCGTGAGTATGTGTTTCGGGTCATCATGCAGAAATCTGTTTGAATTTGATTTTATATAATGGATTATATTTTGTTCACTCAATACTATAGAATTGTTTCACCATAATGACGTTTTTGGTTCATTATGCAAAAAGTTGTTTGAATTTGAATTTATATAATGGAGTATGTTTCGTTCTCTCACTACTATACAATTGTTTCACCGTGAGTACTGTGTTCGGTTCATTATGCAGAAAGCTGTTTGAATTTGATTTTATATAATGTATTATGTTTGTTCACTCAGTACTATACAATTGTTTCACCATGAGTATGTGGTTCGGTTCATTATGCAGAAAGCTGTTTGAATTTGATTTTATATATTGTATTATGTTTCGTTCACTCATTACTATACAATTGTTTCACCATAATGACGTGTTTGGTTCATTTCTGTTTTGTACATTTTAAAACTCTTCCTCCTCACCTTCAACTACTTCTTTGTCAGAGAGAGAAGGAGGAAAAGACAAAAAAATACAGCAGCAACAACAACAAAAGAATGACGATAAGGAGAAAATACGTGAAGAGGAAGAAATGCGAAAAAGAAAGAGGAGAAATGCGAAGAAGAAGCTCCGTGCGTAAACGAGCGTGAGAAGAAGAAGAAGTACGGGGAGAAGAGAAGAAGAAGAGAAGAAGCTTTGGGTAAGAGCGGTCATTTCGTATGTGTTGAACACCTTAATTTCACGTTTCATTTAATAGTATTAGATTTTTTTGTATTAAGCCAACTTGAATGAATTTAGATACAAAATTCATGACTGATATATTAATTTAATATATCATGACACAATATTTTTTTTATATTTTATCTGTTAAACATAATTTATATTTTTTTATTTAAACATAATTTTATATTCGTTTTCATGTTTTAGTATCATGTCAAATACAACGTAATTTAATGTGCTTATTCACTCACTCTTCTTTATTAAATGTGTACAAAAATAATAAAAATCGAATTGACTGAGATAATAAGTGCTTTATAATTTAACTAAAAAAAATTTGGATTTTAATTTTAAAAATAACATTCTTTTATAAATTATATATAACAATGGATATTTTTTATTTTAAAAAGATTGGACACTAATTCTTTCAATATCTCCATTATATATAATAAATATAGTGTATATTTTGTATGATTATTAATATTTTGAATGTTTTAATTTTTAAGCATTAATATAATTTTTAAAATTAAAATGTTAAAATAATTATAAATTATATAATTCTATTAATATTTATCTAATTTCATTTTACTAAGTCATATTTTTAAACATATATAGTAATTAGTAAAGACGAAAACTATTAATTCTCTATGTTTAATCTTATATCAATTTTTATAGAATGGTTAAGAATTTAATTTTAATATATTAATGCTATACAAATTTTTAGTACTTATTCAATCAAATTTATACAATTTTTTTGGTAGAGAATTAAATTTATACATTTAAATAATTTTTAAGTAATAGATACAAGAAAATTAAATTCATGAGTAAAACTGTGCGGATTTCTTAAATTACTGACTTTGGATGAATATGAACGAGATTGGCACGGCGTGTAATGTAACCCGTGTTTTGGTGAGATTCTTGTGCGGGTTTTCGAAGATCGTTCCTCTTCGGATTCATGGCGGCAACCCAACCATCGCAGGGTCCGGATCATACCGTCGGTACGTGAAAAACGATATTCTCCTTCACTGTTTTAGTATTTAAATCTTGAGCTTCCTTAGCCTTCTTTCTCTCTTGACAAGTCAATGATTAAACTGTGAAAGTTGCATATATGTTCAATAATTCGATATGCAAGTTATTTCTTGTTAGATTGTGTTTGATGCTACGATTCCCTTCGATTAAACTGTGAAAGCTTCTTTCTTCTTCTTCTTCTTCTTCTTCTTCTTCTTCTAGATCTTGGGATCTAGGTAATGCATTAGCTTTAGGTGTTCATATGGCATTCTATTAATTTTCTGTTCTCTTATTATAATACCTGATTGGATCACTTTATTATTCATAGTTAATTGCCTCGAATAAGATTTTTTTACCTGCAAATTGACCAGTGTGATAACTTTGATAATTGAGCTACTATAAATAGTTTATCAGCATAGTAAATAAAGTTTTTTGGGTTAGAAAGTACAAGAGGTATGTTTGCCCTCTTTGCCAAGCATCTCCTTCTCTCTGATTTGGCAACCTTGGTCTAAATTGTCAACAGCAGGGGGGAACAAAAAGCTGAATGGTGTTTGTTTTTTTTATTTGGGAATTTAGCATACTTAATTGTGTTTTCATTCCGTTGAAGCATTGCGGCCAGGTTACTCACATGCCTGCTTCTAATTTTTGAAGTATATTTGTGTTCCTTATCCATCGTGTGTGCATAGGTTTGCAGCTATGGATTTGTTCGCATGTAGTTAATTGTTCGAGTTCATCCCCAAATTTTGCTTTGGTTGGTCAATAATTTGTACCACCTTTGTGTTTCTACCACTATACTAAGTCACTGAGCATACTGATCTTGTATGCAGAAGAGATATCAGCTGAATCAGATAACATGAAGGATCAGGTAGTGGTTTATAATTCCTACTCCAGTGTTCTATGTTATCTTTAATTTTTCCTTGTTCTTTCTAAAACCTGTTTCCTCTTTAATTTTTCTTCTCTTCTCTTCTCTTCTCTTCTCTTCTCTCTTGTTCAGCTTCATTCATCTATACCTGAGAGGTCAATATCTTCTAACTCCTCTCAGGGCACAGCAGCTATAGGTCATTCAAGAGAAATCACAAGTCAATCAGGACCTTTTGGTTCTGGTGGAGATCGTCCTTTGTACCCACCAAATGTGTTTGCTCCCCAGGCTCAGGCTTTCTATTACAGAGGTTATTCCTTATTTGCCTCATTTCTAATTTATATTGTTAACTGAACAGCTTCGATATTCAGCCATACTATTGCTAACTTTTTTCCCAGGCTAGTTATATTTTTTCATATATATATATGGACGGTGACTTTAGTGTTCTTCTTTTTAAAGTGTGTTGCTTGTCTTATTTTGTCCAGTAGCTGTGTGGAGTTCTGTTATTTTCTTATTTTTTGTTATTTTGCACCCAGGATTTGAAAATGCCAATGGTGAATGGGATGAATATCCCTCATATGTCAATTCTGAGGGATTGGATATTGGATCTCCTGTGAGAATCTGGAATCTTTTTCATATTTATCTGCAGCCTCTCTGTTTGTGTTCCTAACATAAGATGCATATATTTGTTTTAACTTTTATATCAGGGTGTCTACAATGAAAATCCATCTCTTATATTCCATTCTGGATATGGCTTCAACCCACAAATGCCATATGGACCGTATTCCCCAGTTACCACACCGTTGCCTTCTGTAGGTGGAGATGCACAGTTATACTCTCCTCAGCAATTTCCATACACTGGGCCACCTTATTATCATCAACTAGTTCCTCCCAGCTTACCATATCTCAATTCACCAACTCCAGTTTCACAGCCAGAGATCACCAACCTTGTAAGCATTGATCAACAGGTTGATAGCATGTTTTTTGGACCAAGACCAGGCTATCCATCAGTGGGATCTTTTGGCAGAGGCAGTTTTTCTTTAGCACCTGGCTCCTTTGGTTTTCATGAATCCCAGCAAGGATTTGATGGACCAAGATCTGGTGGAATCTGGTCAGATTGCTCGAAACCCTCAGAAAGGCACAGGTCTCTAATGCCTCTATCACCATCTGTTTCTCCACAACCAATTGGCTCGATTGGCTCATTTGGCCAGAGTGTTGGAATGGTGTGTTCTAAATTCTAATACTTGTTCATTATCTTGCAAACTGTCACATTGTTTAGTTGCTAATTTCTGAATTCAAATATCTTTCTTTCTTATCCTGTTTATAGATGTCCCACGTCCATACTGCACCCTTGTGATTTATCAGTATCTAGATTTTCTCTGTTGAAAAGCAGCTTGACTAGCAATGCGTGTTAAAGAAAACAAAATTCCAGTGGATTTTCATTGAATTAAATGGTGAAAATGGATTCTTGGTTCTGATTAATATGACATCTTAAGAGCAGTGAGGCAAGGAACAAACAAAAGAAAAAGAAGAGCAGTGATCCAGAGTGTGAATTTGTTATCAAGAAATTCTTTATAATGCTGAAACTTTAAAACTTGTCAACTACCTTGGCAACTATGTGAAACCTTAAAACTTGTCAAAAGACAATGCCATTACAATGGCACAGTGCTGAGTGCTGACTCTCCTGTTATGTGCAGGCTTCTCATCAACAACGATCAATGTATGGTTTTGGATCTGGTTCAAACTCCTATGGTAGGGGCTATCTGCCTAACCAGGTTTCTAGCTTTGCAGGCACCAATTCCAGTCTTAGCACAAATGACAGGAGCTTCCTTTTTCATGAAAATAGCAGACGGCAAGGCAGAGCAAATGCTGCTTTTTGCAATTGTAATGGTACCCTTGATATACTTAGCGAACAATATCGAGGACCTAGGGCATCAAAGCTGAAAACTCAAATTTCAGCTGAAAATAGTTCTGTTGATAATAGTAAAAGTAATGCTGCATCTACTGCTAAGTTCCAAAATGAATCAGTCAACCGACCTGATTTTGCAACAGATTACAAGGATGCCAAATTTTTTGTCATCAAATCTTATAGTGAAGATAATGTTCACAAGAGCATCAAATATGGGGTCTGGGCAAGTACACCAAATGGAAACAGAAAGCTAGATGCCGCTTATCGCCAAGCACAAGAGAAGCAAGATCACTGTCCTATATTTCTCTTCTTTTCGGTAACCATCTGATATTCGTATCTTTTTTGTCAGCGAAAATATTCTGCTACCATATGAAGTATCTCTCTTCGTGTCATTGGAACAATCTGCATTTATGATAACTTTTAATTCCCATCCAGTAGAACATTATCTTCTCATTGTCCATTGGACATAAGGACATGTCTTCCAAGCAATCTCTTCCAATCTGATGTTTATGCTCTGGTTGGTTATAGGGAAAGCTCTTCAGTCAGTTCTTGATCTCTCAAATTGGTCAATATGCTAATTTCTTAAGCTGTTTTTGTGTTGTGTGGGTTACTGTATTGTCAATTCCTGAAGGAGAGCCATGAGCAACAATTTAATTGTCTTCATATGACCCCAAGGTTACAGGTTTAAGCCATGGAATTAGTCAGCTGACATTTGTCTCAATTTAGGCTGCCTACACTATACCCTTTGGGTGCAGCCCTTTCTTGAAGGGAAGCCTGTTTAATGTAGGATGCTTGTGTACCAGACTCCCTTTGTCAATGCCTATAGAAATAACTGGAGCACAATAATAATAGGAACTAGCTATAGGAAATCTTATTTATGTACATATGATAAAATTTAGAATGATAGTTTAGGGAAGTATTCCTCTTAGCTAAATATCTCATAGTTTCTTGATTCCAATCATGCATACTAGTTGTTTAGTGGATAGAACATGCTTAAGTTGAAGCTATGGTCTCCCCCATTTTTTTGTTACACTTATTGGTGTTGTTTGTGCTTTCATTTGTGCTGAGATACTAAATGTTCGGATGATGGATAGTGCTTGACCTTGTATTTATGGGATTGAAATACTTTAGCTATAATTTAATTGGGTAGGGCATAGATGTGTCTTAGGTTTATGCATGTTTAAATTTAGTTAGTAGTAAAGTACTAAAGCTAAAGATCTGTAATTTTTCACTTCCAGTGTTGCCTTGCTTTTGTGTTTCATTCTCATATAACTAATAACAATTATATATGTTACAACTACATACAGGTAAATGCTAGTGCTCAATTCTGTGGTGTAGCTGAAATGATTGGACCTGTAAATTTTGACAAGAGTGCGGACTTCTGGCAGCAAGATAAGTGGAGTGGGCAGTTTCCTGTGAAGTGGCACATAATTAAAGATGTACCGAACAGTCAGTTTAGACACATCGTTCTTGAAAATAATGATAACAAGCCTGTGACCAACAGTCGGGATACACAAGAGGTAGGAAGGGTGGATCTTTTGTTGTGAATGAGTTTATGAATGATGCTTTTAGGGCTTACTTTGTAATCTAGTTTTACACTTGCAAGATTTGGGAGAGAAAGACAGATGGAGATGGTCGAATAGTAGTTCAATCAAATTCCAGAAGACACAAGTTGAGCTTCTTATTATCTTGAGAAACCTTCTCAAATTTGTAGACAAGCTAAACGTTATCTATTACCTGTCTTTTCAGGTACTTGGATGATAGTGAAGAATACGGGTAGGCTAGTAAAGGGAGGAAGAGGTACTGTGAGATAAAAGGGAAATTGATAGTGAGTGCAAATCCTCAAATGGGCCCATTGATAACTATCGCTATAAGGCCTTTGATTTGAGGGGTGTGTGTTGCTGCTGAGGCAATATTTATAAAAAGAATTAATTTAATAAATAAATAATCAAATAATAAATAATAAGAAATTGTAGTGAAAAGTCTCTTTCTCTCGTCCATTAATTGCTGGAAAACTTTACTGTATGTGGCAATATGAAAAGAAACTGATATGTGAAGCCATGATTTGAGGGAGGTGGCTATTTATTTTAGGCAAGGATTGGGATAGGTCAAATTGGGAGGGTGGAGCACCTATCCTTTTTCAGACTACGTCACTTATTCTGTTTGTCTTTTTTGCTGATTATCACACTGATAATTAGCTCAGTACATCAGTATAGAGGATATTCCATAGTAGTCGTCTTCTTTTACCCTACTTTTCAAGCTTGTTGCTTTAATTGGGCCTTTGTGTTTGAAAGGATACTTATGCAATCTTTATTTGGGTTTTCACTGGTTTACTTGTGTCCATCTGATCTCCCTACCAATCATATAGCTGAGTTTTTTGAGTGGTGATGGATATGTTAGGTGAATGTAGTCACTCTTATGCATCACTCTCTTCAGTGAACTTGCAAATGCAGTATTAAATCAGTTCATTACCAATTAAGAATTGCATCATATATTCGATCTTTTTTGGTTTTTTCTTTTTTTGGGTACATTTCAGGTGAAATTGCAACAGGGAATTGAAATGTTGACCATTTTGAAGAACTACGAAACCGATGTATCTATCTTAGATGATTTTGAATTTTATGAAGATCGACAGAAGGCTATGCAGGAACGGAAGGCAAGGCAACAGAGCAGTATGATGGCTGTCGGACTAGTTGGAGAAAGTGAGCATAGGGGTCCTGCTAACATTAGCGGTGATTTCATGAAGCAGATGTCAAAGAGCTTTGCTCAAGTTGTTCGCTTGGATGAGAGTAATAATGAAGCTACAATTGCCAGTAGAGGAACTTCTGGCTCCGCTTGCCCTGTGGGTGTAGTTAAAGCTGACGATGGCAGTGGCATTCCAGTGTCTGCCTCTACAACTCAAACTGGTTAGGAAGAAGTACCAGTTGTGCCGAGAATTGTAATTTCTCTTGGTTTTCGGTGATTGGAAACTCCAAAAAGGTTTCTTTCTCTAGTTAAAAAATCCCAGCAAGTTGGCGTTGCTGATGCTGTCATTCAAGTTATTGTACTCTGTCATCAGATTTCCGAAGGTGGTTGGTTTTACTTCTGTGAAAAAAAAGGTTTCATGTATAATATATTTCCTATAGTACGCCATCTAAATTGTAGATTTAGTTTTTCCTCCTTACATGGGACATTCCTTAGTTGCCCAGGTGAAGATTTTATTCCCCTCCTTTTCATTTTGTTTAATAATTTTGGATTAGTTTTGATAGGTTTTGCTTCCCATTTGTAAATGGTTAAACATCTTTGCGACCCTTCTAATAAAGGCAGCCAAAATGAATAATGCTTTAAGCATAACTCTGTTGTTGTAGTTGAAATGAACTTAGCTGAATTTGTATTGGCTGTTGTTGACGTCAAATTTTTTGTCTGACTTAGCTGCCTTTGTTTTTTCCGGTGAATTTTGCTCATTCCAATAGGCAAATACAGCATTGTCATGGTAGGAAGTAGCCTTGTCTAAACGCAATGAACATTTGAAAATAATGAAAGGATGCACGTCATTCAGAAGTATGTTGTATCTTGATTTAATATTTGGTTTCTTGAAATTGACTAGATATTTACATGGCTGCCGTGGAAGGATATCATGGAAAGAACTAATATAACTATATTAGGGTTAGATAACCGACTACTCATGTCCAAAGGAAGACAAAAAAAAAAGATAACCGAATACTTAACATGGTTTTGAGTACCAAAAGAGTCCAACTAGTTATTATTATTATTATTATTGTTGTTGTTGTTGTTGATCTTTCTCAGCAGCTTGATGAGCTAAAATGAAAATTCTAGCCATGAGAGTTTATGTAGGGTAATATTAATTGGGTGGTTATTCATGAATGACAATAACCTTCGTGGAAAAATTCAAAGTTCAAGCATTGCTAATGACGATAACTTTAGTACAGAGCAACATCATCGCGCCATCTTGCTGAATCATAAACTAGGATAATTTAATAGTTCAAATCTAGGATACAAATCTATACCAGGAAATTATCTTTGTTCATGATACTGCAAATTGCAAGTTCGGCCCAATGTACCATATCTTCCTTCTTCACACACTTGGATACTTGTATACATGCGAGTTTTATTAAGGAAACAATTAATATACATGATTTTACTTGAATATTGTATTGACTATCAATTTTAGAACCATTTCACTTACCTATAACTATTTCACCCTAGGGTCCAAAAGGAAAAGTTAAGAGAGAGACTTGATGCATATTTTGAAGAAACGGAGACGAAATTTGATGATAATAGATGAACTCAGGACTTTGTCTGTCACTCTATCAAGCTTTCTCTTCTATGCATTGGCAAATTTCAACTTAAAATCAAATGCCAAAGGATAAAATCTCTCCTATTGTAGTGCCTCAACAAGGAATAACTATTGATCAGACATGCAAAGATGTGGTGGTCAAAGGTTACCAGCCAAAATGGAGAAGATGTTTCATAGTCGGATTGATCAAAACAATACACACAAAATACAGACACTACACAGGAATTTTGTCACTCGAAACCACATCCATTTGATCATGTACATTTATTTCCCTTTCATAACAATTCCTTCAAGAATACCATCAGTGCCAAAGTTACCCGAAAACTGATGAGGATCAACAGGGCCAGGTAGCCGAAAAGCAATGGAGAAATGGCCCGGTGGACAAAGGTTGTGAGTTTGCATTTCAAACACCTGATTGTATCTGGCCACAGTCTTCTCCCCTGTTGTCGTTACTCCGCGTATCAACACTTTACCATCAGAGTCAACCTCACAGCTGAATTCCCCTGCATTTATAAATTCATAGCATATTGTTACCTATCCGTAATGAAATCTTTGAGGCAGCATGACAAACAAATAAAAGAACAAACTATTAGGAATACAGTAGCCCATCAGTGAATAATCCATATTTTTGAATTAGCAAAGTACCTATTGGGATTGCTGAACATCAAAATGCATGTAAACTAAAAATACAAGTGTATCATTTTCTTCTTTCCGTTTGCTATTTTCATTTGTGGTAGGAAATTGTGACATATAAGAAAATAAAGACAAAAACATCTTTAACAGAATTCTCATTTCAAATATTATGCAGATATGACCACACTCTTACATCATTAATAACAACTTTTTGGCAGACCGTAGTGTATCAGTGAATGGTGAATGCAATCACCAAAGATAAAATATCTAGATTCATAAGTAATGATATCAAATCTCAACCTGGCAACTAAATTTGACTTACTTGGCCTGCCTTCTGATCATGGTTTACCATGACTAGGGTTAGACATAGATTCATCAATTATGGCAAGGCATGGTTTAATGACAACCAAGTAAGCCAACCCTGTTGATGTTAGTTTATTATGATAGTGGATGCATATTTTAACTACTTGCAAGTTGCAAATAATGCTATCTGTGTTTGTGTTTCAAGTTTGGCAGTTATTTAGGTTATTAGCAAGCTAGGGGAAGTGAAGGTACACCAAAAACATGAAAGAGAAATGCCTAATATAGGTATCTATGGCCATCCCATGCAAATATGTAGTACAATCTTAGAGCTAAATGAATGCCAATTAATGTAACAGGAAAATCCTAACAATCCAATGTGAAACTTACTTTCTTCCCTCTTCACCCCAGGGAGAGACACACGAAATAGGTATGAGTCTTCACACTCTCCAATGTCCATAAGTCCTATGACTGGACCTACCTGCCCCGTAACTGCACTTCCAGTCAATGCAAATCCATTCTTGGTAGCAGCAACAATATCTGACCACTCCTTTTGAGTTGGGTGAGAAGGAAGGAATAACATAGCCGGACCAATTTTATCAGCGTCAGTATCATGTTCAGGTTGCAATGGAGCCATGTAGCTGTACATCAAATTTGTACCACTATACGGCACACTACTTATAGGTGCCACAACATGGACATGTTGCATAGGATCCTGAAACTCAGAAAACTCATCACTGCTTCTTTCTTTTTGAGAACTACTACAAGATGGGATGGCAGGCATGTTTCCATTAGGCTCTGACTTCCCCACTGACATGTTGTATGGAACATTATCACCAAGGGTGGCATGCAATCCTGCAGCATCTATGTCCACATATAAGTCCTCTAGTCTACTTAGCCTCTTGAACCTTTCAATTTCCTCTGGATTAATTTGGAAGATTTCTGGGTTGTTAATAAATACAATGTTCTCGATGATTTTGTTTCGACTTTTGAAGCGACATTGAGGATGCAACTCAAGTGGAAACAAATCAAGGAACTCAGGGTAATTCAAAGCACCATCTTGCCCTTGGTCGGATATATTGCCTTCAAAGAATCGGCGCAGGAAGGGCAATGTAACAATAAGTGATTTATTAGCCTTCCTAAGTACGTAGTAGTAAACACGCTCCAATTTCACTCTTTTCATGAAAGAACCGGTTAGTTCATCATATGTGTATGGGGGAAGTCCCTCGGCTATTCTTTGCAGCACAGATTTTCTGGGGCTCTGCCCTTCAATATCAGGACCAAAGTAGGTAGCCATAATGAAGTACAAGAGAAAACTCTGATCATCACTAGGCATTCCACATTTTATGTTTGTAGATCCTAATCCTACCATAGTTTGAGAAGACTGGTTAGGCTGGGTCGCAGTATCCATTGGAACTAAATACATGTATATATATCACACGGAAAACATGACCCTGCAAGAAAATATAACAGCCATTTTTCATGTGATGTTTCTACGTAATTATTCGTCTATCAACCCAAACATAGAAAATGCATAACAAAAGAAACGACAACAAGAGCCTTGTTGCACGGATTTGAATATCATAACTACTGAAAAACACTAATTTTAATGTAAATCAAGTATAAATTGTTCAACATAAATCCGGGAAAAAAAAGAAAATGCTACAATAATTAAAAAGTTGTTCAAAACAAGTTGATAACATTTTAAGAATAAAGTTGATAAGCAAAAGAATCATATATGAAACTTGAAGCAAGAACAAAATTGATGAGCAACTGTTACTCTAGTATAGTATGGATGCAATCGTAAATTACAAGTAAATGAACGAGATATTAGAATTAGGAAGAAAACATTGAGTACGTATTATTGAATGGCGAAGAAGAAAAAGTCTTCCCCATCGGAGTCGCCTGCCCTGCCATGGTCTCTCCAACCTCAGCCAGCTGCCATACTTGCTCGCCGCACGCTTGCCACACCTAGAGGCTCTGAGACCCAAGCTCTCGTGGACTGGAAGGAATGGCACGTTAGGAAGCCACCTGGATGGACTTGAGTGAGTTACAACTTACAACAGCCCAGGTAATGACAGAAACCGGGGCTACAAGTTGGAGAAGTACCTGCATTAAAGAGGGAAGAAATTGGGCTAAGATCAACCGGCCCAAGAGTACCGACCCAAAACGACCCCTGCTTGGATGAAGGAGTACGTGGGAAGGTGAGACTCATATCAAATCTAACTAGCTGTGGTTACCCTGACCCGAAAAAAATAAAATCTAGCCGTGGTTAGTTGCCAGTGCCAAACCTTAAACCAAATATATATATATGGTGCCTTCTGTGGTGGCCATGTTTTGTGATGGCTAAGGTGACCACGACCAATTATTTGTAGCCATTTGGCATTTGAAAAAGTGTTGCTTAAAGGGAAAGTGTTACCCTTGATCGTTATCTTGGCTCTGATACCAATTTTTTCATTACCATTTAAAATTTCTGTTTTAATTTTTGCAAATAAAAATTCTATTTTGCTCATATTAGAAAATTTAATTTTTAAAATATCTTTTTTGGGTTGGGTTTGCATTATTAAATTCTTCTATTTCTTTTAACAACTTTTCTATTTCTTTTGTTATACATTCTATACAATTTTTGCAGAATTGTTCTACTTCTTCTCTATTTCTTGTGTAAATATTACTATTCTGTAATCTTATTTCATAATATTTTTTTGACTTTTCTGAAGATCTAAATCATTTTTTAAATCTTGTAATGTTTGATTTGCTAAACCGGGCATTTTATATGTTTTTTTGTTTTTTGTTTTTTTTTTTTTTAGATTATGGGATTTTGTAAAGGTGATAAAGGTACTTGTAATTCTTGTTCAGATTCAATTTGTATTTGTTCTAGGGGTTCAACCTGTAGAGGTTGTATAACTTGAATATTTTGAACATGTATTCTTGATTCAAAAGCTTGTAATGCAATCATATTTTGTATGTGAAGATAATGCAATCTACGAGCACGATAAATCTGTTTATTCTTGATATTTTCTTTTAGATTTTTGATTGATTTTTTAGTTTTAAAACGTTGTATTAATTTTCTTGTTTTAATTATCTTTTTATTTACCCTTTTGATTTCTGCTTCTAAATCTGAAGATTCAGTTGTCAAATTTTTTATTTTCATGGCTATAGCCATTATTCTTGTTTTCATATTTCTTTTAATTGTTTTTAAAGAAATAAGACTTTTTTGAAAATCTTTCGTATTAAAATTTCTGCATCTTCTGCCATAGCTTCATTGTTATTTTCTAAAGATTCTATTATTCTTTCCAGATTTTCGACTTCTTTTTTCAGATTATTATAAAGTAATACTAGAACTTCGAAAGCTCTTTGATTTATTTCAGAAAACCTTAAATATGTTAAATGATTTTCTCTTTCAAAGAGTTCTTGTTTCTTATTTTGATAAGACACATATATTTCTTCTTTATTTATTGTCATAGTTTGTTTTTTAAAGTTTCATTTAAAGTTTCAATCTTTTTTGTTAATTCTCTTATTTCAGAATCTTTGTCATCATTTTTTAAATGGGATAGACTTAAAGGACTATTGATTTTAGATTCTCTTATTCTAAAACTAGAGGAACACGATTTTCTTGATGGTTCTCTTAATAATAAAACTGGTTTTTCAATAGGCTTGCGTTTTGGTGTTTCAGTTTTAACAACCTTTTGGAATAAATCATCAATATAAATTCCTTCTTTGTTTTTAAATTCTATACTATGATGACTATTGGTTAATGCATAGTTTATTGCATATGTAATTGAAAAAGGTTCGTCGTTTTGTTCCATTAAACTTTGTCTATGAAACTTATAAGCTAAGCTTATGGATCTATCAAAATTCTTTGTTGATAAGGGGATGGCATATCCCATATGGGTATTAAATTTAACATTTACATTTGCCAAATTTCCATGAATAATTCCAATTATTTGATCTGTGGGATCAATAATTCTTTTATCACAAATTGCTAAACTTATTGGTGAATTAATTCCTTTCATATATGTTGATTTTACTAAAACTTGGATAGTACTAATATGAATCCATCCAATCTTAGATCTTTTTTGTTGATCTTTAATTTTCTTTATTTGTTCGTTTATTTGTTCTTCATCTATTAGAGCTATTTCAAGTTCTCCATTAGCAGATTCTATTTTTACAGGTGCTTCAAACTGCATTTTTCCATAATATATTATGTTTTTTCTATTAAAAATTTCTTTTAAAAAGCTTTGTTTAAAATTCTCATTTGCTTTGAGATCTAGTTCTGATTTTAAAATAGCTTGTTTTTCATTATCAAGTAAAGCAGTTATTTTGTAATAATCAGATTCTTCAGTTATTTCCAAATCTTCTAAATAATTCATAAAAAGATTAAGATAAGGATGTACCTTTCTGGAGATGAACTTTTATTTAATGCTATTTTACAATAGGTATTTCTCCAGAGGGGAGTTTTTACAAATTAACTCCAGAGGGGAGTTTTTTAGAATGATTTTTCTAGTTGATCAGACTCCAGAATCGCCTCAGCTACTTCCTCTTTGCCCTCCTGGCCTATGAGTACTCTAAGCTTCCTGCTTTCTGATTTCTGATACTCCTTCAAATGACTTAGCAATCTATTTATAATGGTTGGGTCTGATGGACAAATCCCATCCTTACCCTTCTTGTGACGTCATTGCATGCGTCACTGAGCACTTAGTTCGCACCAACTACATTATTGGTGCTTTTGTGATGTAAGCTCTTACGTTATTCAACAATAATGTTGATGGATGACTCAGATGTCTCATCCACTTCTTTTCCCACGTGGGTGGGGTCTTCAGCATTGTTGCTTTCTTCAGACATTTCTGAGGTGCATAGCTGGCATCTATGGTCCTCTTTATCTTTTAGTAAATGGCATAGATTCCTCCTTATCCCGTCAGGAAGCTTTTCCAGTAATCCAGAGAAGTTGTAAAATGCTGATTCAAAATCCACTAGGAGTCTCATTTCTCTTGATTCAATTTGGTTTCTTTTACTAGAAACAATTAGAGTGTTTCTGCTTTTGTAGTTTATTCTTGTTCTGGATTCTTTGTTTATTTTTTGGGCTCTTTCGAAGACTCTTGCCAATGTGCTAGCCAATCTTCCTTCGTCACTGTAAATTGATAGATCTTGAACTTGTTCTATTGGTTGAAAGTCTCCTGGGAAAACTGACATGAAAACTACTTGAAATGCTGGGATCAAACATTCTCCTTCTTCATTGAAGATTGGCTGACTACTTGTGAATTTTAGGGATATATCCCTTGGTTCTCTTGTATCAATCATATTTTTAAATTTTTTCACTGCATCTATAAAACCTGCAGAAAATTCTTTAATGACATTTAAATTGTCAAAAATTAGGATCGTATCAATTAATCCGTATTGGAAAAACTGATATGTATCAGAGGGTGAAGCCTCTGGGAAGATTACCAGCTTTGTTAGCTGTTCTTTGTTAATGGGATAATATCCCAATGTTGCTCTTTTGTCTAGAATCCAGTTTAGGACCAGATTTAAGGTTTCTCTACAGTTTGATCTGCAGACCCTTTTCTTGTCATTTATTTCAGCTCTTGTAGGAATATTTTTCATTAGTCCAGTCCTTTGGGCTTGGGCTGTTCTTTGGATTTGGACTGGAGCTTTTTCTGCTCTTTTTAAAATCTGCTCTGGATGGAGCACTTCATATTCTCTGAGGGATTCTTTTGCTTCTTCTATTGTCAAGAATCCTCCCTTGTGAATAGTTCTGGGTTGATGAGTAAATGGGGCTGCTTTGGCCCAATCGTCATAGACTCCTTTCATTGGGCCATTGTAGATGACATAATATTTTTTGTCCTGGGTTGATTTTTTAACTATTTCTGCCAGAGTTTTATTTTCAGGGATTTTTTCAGAAAAAATTAATTTTGATTTTGGGTTTTGTGGCTGGTCCACCACGCTTAGCTGGCTGAACTCTGATGGTGTTGTCAGCATTGGTATTGAAGTGGGTAATGTTGCTTGTTGGGTTACTTTCATTGCTTCCATGGCCTTCTTTATGGATTGAATTTGGGCTCTTAGCTGCTGACAGTGATTACACTTTTCAAGCTCTTGTTCAAGCTTCTGGATTTCTTGATTCATTGTGTTGATAATGAACTCCATTCTCTTGTCAATGTATCTGCAATAATATTTTTATTTCCTTTAATGTACTCGATTTTTATCGGATATTGTAATAAAAACATTTGCCATCTTACCAGACGACCCTGATTATAATCAGATTGTAAATTATATCTAATAAAACCTGTTAAATAGCTTGAGTCTATACGTAATGTAAACTCCTTTGGAAGTAAATCAATCCTCCATTTCTTAATAGTTTTTATTGCTGCTAGAGTTTCTTTTTCATGGGTAGTATACCTCTGTTCTGTTGGTGTAAATGTTCCAGAAATATATCTGCATAGTAGTTCCTTTGAGGAATGTTTAGAATCTAGTGATTCTTTTTCTTTGTTCAAGCTTTTTTCAGCTTTTTTAGCTTTTAGACAACCTGACCAGGTTTTGTCTGAAGCATCTGTTTCTACTATTAAATAGTCATCTTCTTCTGGAATATAAAGTTCTGGAAGATTTTTACAAAGTTCTTTAATTTTTTGAATCTACAGGCTATCCTTTTCTTCCCATTTCCAAATCTTTTTTATACTTATTTTTGAAAATAAGTTTTTAGTATAATCTGTTATATTCTTTAAAAATCCTTGATCAGAAATATAATTTATGCATCCTAAAAATCTTTGTAATTGCTTTCTGTCTTCCATTTTATCAGGAAATAAATCTACTTTTTCTAATACATTTGGTTGAAGTTTTAACTTCCCTTCAGTAGATAGAATTAATCCAAGAAATTCTATTTCTTGTTTTGCTAGCTTAGCTTTCTTTTTACTAAGGACTAAACCTTTTTCCTTACATCTTTCTAAGACAATTAGTAATTTTTGAAGATGATCTTCTTTATCTTGTTTTGTAAAAATTAGTATATCATCAATGTAAACTAGAACAAATTCATTTAAATCTTTTAGATTTTCTTCCATAAATCTCTGATAAATACCTGGAGCTTGTTTTAGTCCAAATGGTAAGACATTCCATTCATAGAGTAATACTCCTGTTGATTCCTTTGTTGGACAAGTAAAGGCAGTCAATTTCTTTGTTTCTTCGTCTAAACGAAGTTGCCAATATCCTGATTTTGCATCGAGCGATGAAAACCAAGTTGCTCCTTTGATTTTTTCTAGAATGGAATCCTTTCTTGGGAGCTTATGAGCATCACCTATAGTTGCTTCATTCATTTTTTTTGTAATTAATAACCATTCTTCGTTTTCCTCTTTTAATTTCGTTATTGTTTTCAACATAGAAGGCTGGGGCCGCATGAGGGCTTTTACTTAGTCTTATAATTCCTTTATCCAAAAGATCCTTACATTCAGATGAAAACTCTTCTTTATCTCTAGCTGAATAGGGAATTCTATTTGGAACATTTATTTCCCTTGTAGGAACTTTTAGTTTAATACTTATTAATTCTTTGTTTGTATTTTTAATATCTAAAGAATTTTCAGCACAAACTTCATTTAAAAGTTCTTCTATTTTAATCTCAAGATCATTTTTTGGAGTTTTTATCTGGAAATATAAGTTCAAATAACATTCTTCTAGAATTGAAAATATTTTGAATTTTAAAATTTCGTTTATAGTAGTAGTTGGGATTCTTATTAATTTTGCCTTTTGATTTAGGGAGGAATCATATGGGGCTTTTAGAACTATATATGTTAATTCTTGGATAAAAGGGTGATATAGTTTTAGGAAATTATTTCCTATAATTAAATCTATTCCAGATTCTAATTTATATATAGATGGAACGATGAATCTGTAATTTTGAATGAAGACTTCAATCATTTCTGCTTTAAAATTAATTTTGTGTATAGATTTATCGGCTATTCTAATTCTTAGCGGATTTTCTAACTTTTTCCAGTTAAGTCTTATATTTGAACTTGCAAAACATTTTGTTGCCCCTGTGTCTATGAAGGCATTAATAAATTTTTCTGTAATTTTTACAGTAATAAACGTAGCGCTATTACTCAGTTCCTGAGTTTGTCTCTGAGTCTGTTTCTGAGACATATTCGAAAATATATTTTAGTTCATTATCAGATTCTTCTAGAGGTTCCATAAAACAAGTTTTTGCGACTTCCAGTTGTTTATTTAGGTCTTTTTTATCCTTCTTTTTTGGACATTCATTTGCATAATGTCCTTCTTCTTGACAATACCAACATTTACAGTTTTCTTATTTGGGCAATAGTTCTTTTGTTTTTTATTGATACTTCTTTCCCTAAAATATCTCTTTTTTCTCCAATTTGGATAATATTTTCTTTTTCTAAAGTGATATTTTCTTTTTCTTTGGATATTTTTATAAGGATGGTATTTCCGAATATTTTTATTAGAACCATATTTTTGAGGAATTTCTTCGTTATCTTGACAACAAATTCTAATTATATTATTAAATCTTTTTTGAGTAGCTTCTTGCATACAGCGTTCTTTTATTTCCTCTCTTATAGCAAATGTTGCTCCACCAAAATTATTTTCAATTGTTTTATTATTTATTTCTCTAATAAATCTTCCCATAATAATTTCATTAGCAGGGTATGGAAGTTTTGTGATATACATGCTAAGATAATGATTTTTATCTTCTTCTTTTAATTTATAATAATATATTCTATATTCACAGATATAGGATTCTATATAGCAAAGATCGAATATCTGAATATTGGCCAAATGATTTTTTGCCTCTAAATACTCTTTTTTAGAAATTTCTTTTCTATGATTTATGACATTTTTTCCAAAAAATTCTTTGTATAGAACTCTCATTATGTGTGCTATTCTATCATAAGCTGTTATTTTTTCTGCTAATTCTTCTATTATTTTATTATCTATTGATAACATATAATTTCTTATGGTTCCTTTAGTGTGGAAACCTATGAAATTCCAGATATCCATTTCAGATAATTCATTTAATTTTGGGTTTGTATAAGCTTCTAATAGAAAAGAGTTCATCCAATCTTCGAAAATTTCTTTTTCGTTCTTTTTGCAATCTAGATCAAGCATTTTTTCTCCTTCTAGTTCTTGAATTTTAGGAACGTATTTAGATGGTATTTTAGTATATTTCGAATTTTTGCTTATAAAACCTTTTTTGAAGGCATAATTTTCAAAACCTGTTTCCCATTTAAATTGGGTTTGATTATTATTACTAGATGTTCCAGCTTCATCTTTTACTTGTACTGGATGTACTGGTTCTTCATCACTTGAATAGTCTAAGACATATTCTTCTCTTTCAGAAATTTCTGGTTCTTCTTTAATTTGAAAACCTTGCTCCATAGAATTATCTTCCTGAGCCATTTTTAATTGTTTAAAAAGCATTGTAACTTCTTCTAATTTTTCGTCAATATTCATAATTTTAGAGGTGGTCTAACCCTTAGATTTGTTGTATCAATTTTATTTTGGACTTCTTCTTTCTTAGGAATTTCTTTTTGGAAGTGTTTATCAAGTATCTGTTCAAATTTATTTATTATATTAGGCTCTTCTTTTTCTTTATTTTTCTGAAATTTTATAGAAACTAATATTTCTTCAAGTATATCTATTATAGAATTTAATTGTGGATTAAAAGTATGATGAAGATGGGGATAATTATCTCCATGATAGCATTTTTTAGATACTCCATGTGAAATATAAGTTTTTTCAGGTTTTTGAATTCCTTCAATAAAACTTAAAGTAAAATTAAGATTTTGAGAAAAATCGTTTTGTATTGATTTTAAAAATTCAGTGTCATTACAATTGACATTGGTTAAAATCATTAATTTTTGATCTATTAATTTTGATAGATTAATTATTTCTTCTCTTAAATCTTCTAATTTACTTTTTTCCATTATGTGACGCTTTTCTTTTACGAAAGGATACGCTTTTAAGTGTAACCTTAGCCACCTTTAGCCATTATAGCCATAGCCACCATAGAATAGGCCTATATATATATATATATGGGGCAACTACTTATAAAGATGTCAAAAATATTATTTTATGATAATTTTTATTTAAAAAATATTTTTTTGTCACATTTTATATAAAAATAATATTTTTATAACGTATGAAAATCAAGTCTTATAATTTATTATTCAAAAATCAAAACATATTTTTGATATTATTTAATATTCTTTTAATAAAAAGTGATCTTTTATTATCTAATATTCCTTTAGGTGTTTTTTCTTTTTCACTTAAAAGAATATAAAGTAAAAATCACCCCTAAATTAGTAAATCTAAGGAAGAAATAAATAAGGACATAGAAAACTAAAAAAAAAAAAAAGGATATAGAAAGGGATAAAATGTGGGAAGTGGAGGGTGAATTGAAAGAGTGGTGGGCAGGGAGAGAAGAAAAAGAAAAGAAGAATATTATGATGATGATGACGATAATGAAGAATTACGGAGGAGGTTGGGTTTTGGGAGGTGTTGTTGCTGTCGTCTCGTTTACTGTTATGTTATTGTTAGTGCTTCTTCGGCAACGTAAGAGATTTGTCTTGCACCCCTTTCTAACTCCATCATCATCCCCATCCACATCGCTTTCGGTCTCCGATTCTACCAATCCCAACTTGAGGTCTACGCTTCCTCCTCCTCCTCCTCAATGCAATTAATTAATAATTTTACATTTCTTAGCTAACTGCATTCACCCTGTAAATCTCAGTAATTTGGCCCCATTCCGATGTTCAGGCTTGCAACTGCAGGCTTTATCTGGGGTTCTCTCTCCCCCCGGGGGGGGGGGGGGTGGAATGCTTACAAATTGGTTTAAAAGGTTTTATACCTCCATATCCTGTTATTCACTGTTATTTATAGAGACTAAACAAAAACGGAGTGTAGGTAACGAGTCTTTGAGTGTCTTCTGGATGCCTTCCCCCTCGAGGCTTCTCTCTTCCCTTTCATTGCCAGGGACCCTCTTTACCATGTAGCCTACGATTTTACAGCCCTTCTTCTTTTTCTTACACTTAGTAAAATTAGCACTAAAACACTTGAAGACTTCTCAAAACATTTAGCATATGGAAGGTTATATTCAGCAGCAACCATTCCCTGATTTGAGCAATTTACTGTATGATTTTTTATATGGTAATAGCTTATACTGTTGTATTTTACACATGAATCTTTATATCTATCACCTTTTTAATAACCATTAAGTTCAGCACTTGGAAATATTTTCAAGTATACAAATCCAGTGATTATTTTCTATCATAAAAAAAAATAAAAATCATAGCACTAGATGTTTCCGTTTTAGCATACGTGTCACATACGAATACTTAGGATAGATCATATTCAGAGTTGAGTTGTATCTTTGCTATTACCTACAAGCTAAAGCAGTGCCAAATATGTTGATTTGACAATGTGGAAGTTTTTCTTTGTTCTTGCAGGACCTCAAAATTTGTAACAGATGCAGATTTGAAGTTTTTAATTGAGACTTTGGATGAGAAACTCAATGAGAGTGATAAATGGGAGGATGTTATAGATAAAAGAAATCAGCAACTATGCTACACTGCGAAGTGCTGCAAGCCTAAGGTAGCAAGCCATGTATTCTGATAGCTATCCTATTTATTTATTTATTTATTTATTTGGGGGGGGGGGGGGGTGGAGGGGGTTGTTAACTTGGTCTTTTTGCTATAATTGTTATCATAACATGTTGCTTTCATAAATGTTATGCATCTGATGATCTGAAGTTTAGGATGTTTTAATTGTTATATGGTGAGTAATGCTTCTCTAGGTGTTTCTTCGTTTTCTCTCTTGCACAATGTGCTGTCTGGCACAGACAAACACAAATGCTGAATCAATCCATCCTCTAGAGCATTTTATCTTCTATGTTGCATATTTATTTTTCAGTAGTGGCAACTTAGTATGTACACCAGCTTCAAGAAGAGTAAAATATTGATTCTCTCTTTCTTGCACAATTTTGTCTGTAATTAATTAATTGATAGTTATAAGAGGTTACATCTTTTTCCTGGGTTCGCCTTCCAGCCTGTGATTTCAACTGTGGGAAACTCTAAGTTGTTACTTCTATATGCTTAGGGTGACAGAGCTTTGAACATGATCTATAAACTACATAGTTGTTTCTATTGGTCTTGCAGAATGGTCCTCTGAAATATTTGAGCGTGACTATATTCAATGATATTTCCTCTGAGATGCTAAGAAACTTCTATATGGACAATGATTACAGAAAGCAGTGGGATAAGACCGTGTTTGAGTATAATCAACTGCAGGCTTATGAATCTAAGGGTGTTGAAGTTGGCCGTACAGTTAAGAAGTTCCCACTTTTGAGGCCTAGAGAATATGTGCTATCTTGGAAATTGTGGGAGGGACAGAATAAAAGTTTCTATTGTTTTATGAAGGTAATAAACCCATTTGTCAATTTGCTCATAGTGGTGTAAGTTGTTGCTTTCTAGATACTTGTTAGCTCTTCATAGTGTTACAGTACCCATAATTTAGCAATTGCATTCATATGTGGATGTTGCAGATATACCTCTCCTATCCCATATCTCTCAACTCGTTTTGGCTTCCTATCCTGTGACAGGGAAAATTGTATAGGGAAAGTAACAATCAAGTTCTTAGAAAATTTCTTGGATGAGAAGTTACAGATTATATATAACATAGAAGACATTGCTGTTTGTATGTTATATTATCCAGTAATAATTATCAACATGTATATTCCTCTCTTCTCTGTTTATCTAGATATTTATTAGTCTTTCGTTTTTTTTTTTTTGGTTTGGGGAGGGGGGGGGGGGTGTTGTATACCCCAGTACTGAAATATTTGCTCATCAAATTGTTCTAATATCTTGTTCCCTACATGTTTAGCTAGAAGCTTCAAATCATTGAATGACTTTCATATTTAGTTTGGTGTATGTTGGCAAACACTTGATATCTTTCAGGTGTTTTGTGTATATTTTATTATTTAGCCAACTGGTAGGGTTCCTATTTGAAATCTATCCTCTAATAATGATAATTGCAAGGGAAATAGTACAGCGACAGAGCATATTGAAAGTCAGTAGAAATTTTATTCATTTTGGGATTTCTTATTTTATGCTTTTAAGATGCTTAATGCCTTCAACATCTCCTCATGCAATCAATATTATTTTCTTATTTTCCATATTTGCTTTTGTTAGGAATGTGAGCATCCTTTGGCACCTCGGCAGAAAAAATATGTGCGTGTTGAGCTTTTTAGATCTGGCTGGCGGATAAGAGAAGGTAGGTAGCTGGTTAAACCGGAAAATTGAAAAGAAAAAAAGAACAAATCCTCCATAGTGATTTTCCTTTCTTAATGTCTGCTTCTCACACAAATGTTTGTTACCTCTTAGCGTGTTATGTCTTCATAAAATTTGCTCTAAATTGAACAATATATCATGACAACCTATCTCTACATATTTGTACGTAGTATACCATGAAAAATTTTTCATTGCTAAACCGCTGATATACTTGTGCAATGTTTTACTTTTAATTCATTATTTATGAACAATGAATAAGTGAATTCTTAAGTATAAGTTTTATGATTTCCATTTCTGGGATTACAGTACCTGGTAGAAATGCCTGTGAGATCACAATGCTTCATCAAGAAGATGCTGGTTTGAATATGGAGATGGCAAAGGTGGCTTTTTCCAAGGGCATATGGAACTATGTGTGCAAGATGGATAGTGCTCTTAGAAGATACTCTGTTGTAAGCTGTCATTTATCAAGTTCAGTTGCCATTTCGGTTAGTTTAATGCAGAAGGTCAGTACTGTTAGTTTCACTTAAAATTACGGGAATATTTCTTGATGCAAGTTTGCTTTATACGTTAAAATGTAATGACCCAGCATGCTTGTTATAGTACCATCCATCTGTTCTAACTTTGTGCTTCGATAGATTTCTCTGATGGTTTATTGTGTAATAGTGGAAAATCAACTATAGGCAGGAGAAAAATGAGAAGATTTACAAATCCAGCACTGATTCTTTGGATATGATGAAGCTTTTTAACCTCTATCTTGTTTCGAGAATTTCTTGCATACAGACCTCTTATACAGACCTCTTTGGATATGACGTGTAGGTACCGCCATGCTTGGAACCTATAACTAGCAACATATCCGGAGCTCATTCTGGTACCCTCCAGTTCCATGATCAAGCCGCTGATGAATCTCCAGTGCGGATGATCTCAAGGTGGTCATCAAGAAAGTTGCTGGCCAATAGTATACTGATTCTAGGGGGTGCTTTCTGCTTGTCTCGGGGTCACTCTAGCCTCGGTGCTAAAGTTGTCATGGCATACATCTTAACCAAACTTACTAAGCGCGGCGGTGGACCTAAAACAAATCAATCCAAGCAAAGTTGAGGGTCATAGTTATACGCATATACAATGATAATGGTAAATTACAGATTGTTTTCTTTATTTTCAACTTTTATGTATAAAGGTTCATTTTCAATACATAATCGCTTCAAATTTCGGTAGGATGAAGAAGATTAAAAAATAAATAAATAAAACCCAACCATGACCGACCTTGAAGATAATCTGGTAGCAACATTTGTTAAGCTATTTTCACTTGGTTAATTGTTTCACACGAATCTTCTATTTATTCAAGTTCTATATTAATTCTAATATTTAAAACCATTTCTATTTTCTAAATTTTAATATCTATTAATAGGGTTAAGTCCAATTATATTCATTACATCATGTTTTTTTAAGACAACTTTTACCCTTAAGCCAGTGAAATGGAAACATAATTTCTTTTTTGTTTTAAATACAATTAATATACAAAAATGAAAATTTGGACTCCACCAGGATTCCATGATTCAAAATAAAAAATGAGTATTGTTATACATCCTAGTTTTTTAATAAATTAAATTTAACTAAATTAAATAATAAAACTTAAAATAATGCTAGTTATAACTTATAACTGATTTGTTTTGTTTTGTCAACTTGGTTGAATTTAAATAACAAAAAGATTTAGATTCATAGTATTATTCACAAAAATTGGCCTATATCACACGATCTAATTTGTGCAATAATTATTGGTCTAAAGTGGGCTAGGTCCAATGGAATAAAGGGCATGGTTCCAATGGTAACCCTAGCCCACAGCTTGCTCTAGCTTAGCTGAGTCAATCCTCCAAGTGCAGCAGCGAGGTCTCCACCTCCCCTGCGACTGAATTCGCTGTGAAGGACCAGCTGCCGGCCGCCAATTTAGAGACATCCAAGGTCCTGCCAATTTGATTATAATATCTATTAATATTTTTTTTTAATAAATACTTGAATTTAGTGAGTTATGTTGAAAAATGGAGAGATTTTTTTTAATTCTTGGGGATTGATTTGGGTAATTATTCAATCGAAAAATAAACTGAAGATTGATTTGTCTGCCGAAATAAAATTTTAGAGATGTTTTTGTATATTAATTTTTTTGAGACTAAAATATTCGCTTCTAAAATTTTTGCAAACTGATTTGAGTAATTACGCTATTTTTTATTTTTTTCAGAATTTTATGATTTTTTAAAGGTTTAATTATTCTGCTGATATTTATAATTTTACCAAATTTTCAATTAGATTTTTCTATATTTTTTTCACATACTGTTTTTAATTTGTAATTAAATCGTTTTCATGTTAAAAATATTAAAATTAATAGAATATTTTTTTCAAAATACATGTGGTCAAAGATCTAATTATGTTTTTAATTATGAATACTATCAATTTGCAAAAAAAATTCAATTACACTAATTTTTTATACTAAAAAATACCTAATTATAAAATTAAAAGTAATACAAGAATATAATTAAAAAGAAAAAATATACAGAGATCTAATTACAAATTTAGTAAAATTATGAGTACTAACAGAATAATTAAATATTTTTAAATAATTATCCATATATTTTTAAAAAAATATATGTATAAATATTATTAGGGTCGACTACATAGATCAAACCACGTTATTGTGTTTTATCAGGTATATCACAGTGAGCCCGTTGATATGTTACTCTCCTTTGATCACCTCATGTATAGTCTTTATGATTGTGTTTGGTGGAGAGATAGAGACGAAAAGACTGAGACGGAGAGACAGAGACTAAGAGGCAGAGATTGAAATAAATTTTAGTATTCTATTTAATGCAAAATTGGAGACAAAAATTGAAACAAGAATGAAACTCTAATTTAATTTGCACGAAGGGTAAAATTAGAATTAATTAATTGAAATGAAGGTATTTTAGGTATAAAATGTTATTAAAGTTTCAGTCTCCATCTCTAAAAATTTTAGTCCCCTGTGTCTTCACTTTTTGGAGGTTTTGAAATACTGAAATTTTAGTACCAGTCTCTGAACTAACAAACATGATACTGAGTCTCAATTTTTGGGTCTTTGTCTCAGTACCTCAAAACAAATACTACCTATAGGTATTCTTTTACTAATTGCCACGTGTTCACTTTCCATCTCATCTACCTTTTTAATTGACATTCTGTCAATCTTTTTTACATGTCCAAAATTACCTGAAACGAGATTCTATCATTTTTTTTTGCAATATGTTCCATTCTAACTTTTTTCGTATATCTCATTTCTTATTTTGTGGTTGTTTATCTATTTCAATATTTTTATCTCTGTCATACTTAATTTATGTTTATGTTTACTATTTGCCGCCTAACACTTTGTTCTATATAACAGCTGGTGGAACGACATTGTAATAAAATTTTTCTTTAAGTTTTAAAGGTATTTTTTGTCGTATATAAAATCAGATGCAATTCGTATTTTGACCAATCTTCTTGTATCCTGATGTTTTATATTCTTGTTAATTTTTTCATTATGATACATCTAAGATATTTAAAACACTTACTTGCCGTAAGATTGTTTCTTCAATTTTTACTTATGCGTTATTATTTTCCCCTTGCTTACTATATTTGCATTCCATATATACTGTCTTAGTGCGATTTATGCTAAAACTTTTATCCCTCTACAACTCATCTCCACAACTCTAACTTCTCATTTAAATCTTCTATTATTTCTCCCAGGCAGGATAATGCCATCAACAAAAAACATGCACTGATATGTTCGGTAAGTACCTCCAAAACTAATGTAAAAAAAATATGGGTTTAGAGATAATTCTTGTTGCACTCTTACACTAATAGAAAATTCTTGTGTCATATTACCTTGAGTTTTCATACTAATTATAACCACATCGTACATATCCTTAATTGTACGAATATATGATGATATAGATGTTATACTTCGTCCACTATCCCTATAACCTCGGCCAGAGTAACAAACTCGAAAATAAAGAAGTCAAACAAAAATATCACAGCAGCAACCAACAATATGCACGGCAATATATTCCTTCCACATAATGTGAAAAGATACCAACCCAAACTCACTTCCTTCTCTATAAAGACAAACGAGGAGGGCACAACGAAGGCAGAACACACATAGCAATTTATTTAATATTATTTAGTAGTCTTTTTAATATTTTTAAATATTAACTTGAATGTCGGAATACTTTTGGTAGGTATTCCACCCTTTAGTGTTCATTTTGACCGACAAACAGTTTCACCAGCACTTTTCAAAGGACGAAAAGAAGGTTCTATAATTTGGTTACATTCTCAAGACAAGAACATATCCAATTCTTATTCTCTCTTTTTTTTTCAAAATTTTCTATAAAACTTCTCTTGATATTCTATAATATGTTTTTTTCAAATTAATAAATACGATATTATTTTGCCACTTAAAAGAAAAAAAATTTGTATTTTTGACATCCTGAAAATGGAATTAAGAAATGATTTCTTAATTTTAAAAATTATTTAATTGTTACCAAAAAATATTTAATAAAACGCTGAATCTTTTAAAAATTAAAATAATAATTTAGTCACCAAAGAAAATAAAAATTAAGTTTTCATGGATACTATCCAATATTTTCTTATTAATAGACCACTTCTAGCCAATTCAAAATGGTAGAATTTTGTTGTTGCTACGGAGCTTTGTTGGTGTTAACTAGAGATGTTTTAAGAATTTGTTTGTTGACAACTCAAATTTTTAAGAACTAATATGTTAATATGTTTACATTTTAAGATTTTGTTTTTTTCAAATTAAGTTAGATTAGTCTAGTGGTTAGTTTAAGTAAGTGTAACCTATTGGTTAGTGACAAATCCTTAAATGGAACTTCGATCCACAACGGACTAGTTCTTGATTTGTCGAATTGGAGAATATTGTGAAAAAAACAAAAAAGAGAGAATTCATTTTTTTGGCATATTATAAATCTAAAAATACTGTGTATATATCAAAATCAACAAAAAAATCATTATATATTTGTATATATTGTATAAATATATATATTATTTAATTTATTTTTAAAGTATATTTTGTATTTTAATATATATGTTATACTAGTAATAAATTTTGGTGTAAATCTTGCATAGTTGTTATAAATAAATGAAGCATCTCCCCAAGACATAACATCGTTAACACATCTCCAATGTTTGATTTCATTTCAATTTTATTTTAAGTTTCACAAAATACCATATTAGGATTTTTAGAACTATATGTCATTGTCATAGTGATTTGAGATTAAATATGAAATCTATTTTTCTAATATTTGGTTTCAATTTGATTTAAATTTGTATAAGGTGCAAAATTGAATTGGCTATCTACTAAAGTAAAATTTCTCTATAATGAAACTAGTTATTTCGTCGATCATTTTCATTGCAAAGACTGAGAGCAGAGACGACATTAAGTAAATTATGTCTTAATATACTATTTTGATCTAAGAGCCTCTGAACATAACCCTAGTTGCTCTTAGAGCTTATTTGCTAGCACAATAGCACTTGAATTTTGTGAATAAAGTTGGTGAACAGACGACAGATGATTTTATATTAAATACTTTTAACAAAAATTCACACACTTCAAACATAGATATAAAAAGTTGGAAATTGATCAAATATAGATGACAGCAATTGTTTAAATTAAGTTGGATTAGAATAAAAAATAAAATAAAATTGTTACATTTCAAATCGTAATAAATTATATCAATTTTATTTTTTAAATAGATCAAAATTATACTTTAGTCGTTGAATAACTTGATCTTAAACAAAATATGTATACATATCTTCTGTACAGTGACAACAAGATGCGAAAATATAATGTAAAAATATAAATAATTTCATATTTGTATAAATTGATAAATACTATATTTTATTTATTTAAAAAAAAGGCCTAAGAAAGCACTAAGAATGAAAGTATGCAACACTTTATTTCCTCCCAGCTCCACTTATATCTAAAAACTACCTCACATACATTAACCAACAAAATCTAGCATAGGCATATAGGCATTAACCAACAAAATCTAGCATGCATTCGTTATTCTTTGGTAACCCACCTACTGCCTCTAATCTGGTAACCACCGTAGATTTGATCACTACTGCTCTCTCCTCCGCTCTCAGCACTCGTATATCCAGATTGCCGACGGTGCTTCTTCCCCCTCGATACCCCACTATCGCTAATACTGCCATTCAAGAGCGGATCATCAATTCCTCGAATCACCTTCTTCGCAGCTGGTGATAACGATGATGACACGATGCAACTATCATCCTTTGTTCTTCTTCTATCCTTCTCATGCTTCTTAATATTTTGGGAGATTTTGTGTAATTTTTCATTGAACCTAGTAATCCCCTTCTCCACAGGCTCCACAGCTTGATGGACCGTAAACTTAACATCTTTCACAATCTGAATGTTACAAATCAAATAAATTATCAAATGTGTAAGTATATATATATAGTTATATACTACACAATCTGAAATTTTATCAAAAGGTAGCATTGCTATGAGCCATTGGATGACAAAGTGGTACCCGTCACTTTTTATCCCTCAACCACCACCATGATTCCTAATGAAGGATTTTGGTTATATTTTTCCGACCATGTAGCACTTTTAGAAAATCAATAAATAAAAGTTATGGAATACAAAAATTAACTGAAACTTGAATAATAATATAATTATTATGATTATTTGGATAGAAGATATGACCATAAAATAACTCAGTTTTAGCATTAGTATTAGCAAAAATTAAGGAAACTTACATATCCCCCACCACCAATAACAACATCACGAACGCTCTCTCTAATTGTCATCCCACTCTTGGCATCAACATCTGGAGTAGGAAGACGCAGTTTTGTGGGTCGCTCACTGTCCCTGATTTCATCAGGGTCAAGAGGACAATCAGCAGAGTAATCTCCAAGAACTGCAACACTTCCAGGAAGGCGGTCTCCCATTAGCTCATAAGGCTTGGATGGAAACACATACAGGTGAACTATGGAAGCAATGCCCATCTGTGCTGGATGAATACAAAGTGCTGTTTAAACTTTATTCTAACCCATATCTTGAGCAGTTATAAAACCTTAACAGATTGACTTATGAGTCGAATGAGGTTCAAGGACAAATTCAAGAAACAATGAATAAAAAACCTGCTTCAGTGCTGATTGACAAAACAAGCCCTACTGAACTCCTAAATTTCCAAGTTGAAATACTTGATGTATTACCAAGATTACTCAATGCCGGAATTGTCTACTGACCTCCTAACTTTCCTAGTCGAAATGCTTGATGCATTACCAAGATTACTCAATGCCGGAATTGTTTTATATTTTTCATTTAGTAAGCATCTTGTATTTCATAAAAATTTGGGGAAATATACTTGTTACACAAAGTTCATCCTATCCAACCTTGGGACATTATAATATTTCACACAGATGGTTTTCATAAATGAAAATTAAATAATTGAACAGCAGTATAAAGTCTGAATGTGACTCTTGGATATTGTGGTTAAATAAAAAAAAGAAGAGAAGAAACAGATGATTTATAACCATCAATAAACAAAAAGAGATGCTAAATAATCAAAGGTCCAACTGATAATGATCTACTCTTCAATAAAATTACTTAAATTATGAGTAGGGGTTCGCAACAATTTCATGAACCTACTTCCATGAAAAACACTCAAATATCATATTGGTGATTAAAAAAAATAATGTAAAAATGAATGCTATAGCATCTATAGGCATTAGATGGAACAATTAGCAAAAGTAAGTTTGACATCGTTAGAGAAATTCACATGATCAAATTGCACAGTTCACTTCCCACGACAAAGATCAAAAGAGATAATTCATATTGCAGAGCATCTTCACCAAACAAGAGCTGCACCTGATCCAGGGTGGGAAGTGGAGGGCGTTTGATCCAGTAGTGGTCACATAAAAAGTTTCCTCACAGCAGACAGCCAATTGCAAGATAATAAATACAGGACATTAAATAAAAAGGCAGTCACAGCCAACAATTAACAAAGCACATGCCAAGGCAAAGAAGGAAGCTTAACTCCAGTGAAGGGCATCTACCTCAATACAAATGATGAAATCTTGGACACTTGACTTGAACTGCAAACCCTGCGCTATGGGGCTTTTGAATAAACCGAAGGTATATAGAAGAGCAATTGCCACACCTTGCCACCAAGTGAGGAAGACAATTGATTTAAATGTCAAAAATTTGGCCAATGGCTGTATATGTGCCAACTCCTCCTTTGTTACAGTGTAAAATTGAACAAGGCAGTACAATGCCCAAGACTGACTGAAGTTCAAAACTATGGCCATATAAGGATACCTACAAAGGTAGCAAAAATTCATATAGTCAGATATCCCTCCATCAATCTTTTGACCTGTTGCCACCACAAGGAGCACATGAAAACTAACATTCCAATTACGGGAAGAATTTTATGATGAAACAATATAGTAACTCTGTACCACTGGATGCAGGAGATTCACAATTAAGCATCAGTCAAACATACCAACACAATCAATAGCATCTCACACAAATTTAGTTCAAAGAGAACTGAAACATCCTCCAAGTCCTTACTCATTATCAAGTAATTCTCAAAATTACTTAAGGAAAAAAGAGGGGAATGGATTCTCTCAATTTTTTTTAATAATTGACGGAATAAAGTGTGATCTCTCACTATTAATTTTATAAGTGGGACCAAAAAAAACATGAGAGAAAAATAAAGGGTTAGAGATCACACTTTACTCCCTCAATTTTTTTTTAACAATTGAGAGGATCCAAATAAAATGGCCATAAATAATAACTCAGATGAGGCCATAATCAATTACAGCATCCAAACAGAAAAGTGAATGCAAGCAATGGTTCACAAGAATCTTACTTGTAAATGTTATATGGTCAATGGGAATGATAATAACTTGCAAAGAATTCCATATTGCTTACCCACATCCCCATTTAAATTCTCCTTCACAGTATATTCCAAACGCTTCAAGAATCACCGCCGTAATTGCAGTCAACGACTTTATTATCATCTGTAAGAGATTGATATATTTAATGTAAGGAGAATATTTAGTTTAAGTGTATAAAAACAAAGGTTGAAACATTTGGTAATTGAAGTGAGATGGAGTAATGAAGAAGCATACATATTGTACAATACCAAATTTCACAATTTGGTAAAACTTTCGGCCAAGTATCCAAGGTTTAAGGAAGTAATTCATAGGAAAAGGATGTTTTACGGTTCCCTTGTCAGAAGTGTGCAGAAGAGGAGTTTTAAAAGTAGCCCGTCCTTCTCTTTCCATAAATTCAATGGTCCTTTCCTCACCACCTAGACAGGCAACAAGGTATCTTCCAAAACAATACATGGCGAATGACTCATAGCAATCCCTCAAAATCTCACAATCCACACTGATTGATGGATTGACCAATGATACAAACTGGTAAGATGAGAAGAGAGTTAGAACTGAAAAAGCAATGAGAAAATCTATGGCTAGGCAAAAGAAGTATTCTTACAGATTCAATTGAATAGCAGGGGACCATTAGGATAACTCCAATCAAAAACTTCTGCTCCTCAGGATTCTTGTATGCAGAAAGATGCTCAAATAGAAGATACATAGACAGAGTGAGAGTGAGGAGAAGAAAGGCAGCAGCAATAATAGTTGCCCATGCAGGAGGCGAGTATGACAACAGAATGATGATGTTGTTCATTGAGGTTAGAGAATGAGGACTCGAAATATAACTAGCATAATTCAATTACATTATAGGCAGCTCAGAGGCACCTGTTGAATAATTTAAGGAAAGCTTAAAATAGAAATGGTGACCATAACCTAACATAGATTGCAAGGGTAATCATAATGGATATATAACATTGAAAGAACAGATAAGTGTCAATGAAGGGGGAGGAGAGAAAGTAGTGCTTGCTGACAAGGACGTAGATGGGTGGAGGGACTGCTAATTGAGGTAGAAGGCAAAAGAAGCCAATGGTTTCTGTGTAGTGTAGAGGCCAAGAGGGAGAAAGAGGTGATAATCTTAGTATCCTGGCCGTACTTGGTATGCCGTTTTCAGACATCAAGTTTGAGATAGCTGCTAGAGTGTATACAGGAAAGGTACCACTGATTTGCTGCAAAAATGAAAACTGTCAGTCTTCACAGCATGACATAGGGAATATAATTTAGATTCAAATGGAGACATTTGCTAAGTACATCTATTTTGACATATACCTTTGGAAGGCAACTTCATATCTTCCAAAGCTATTGCCACCAACTGGAGAAGCAAAATAAATCCTTTGGTCCCTGCACCTTTCTCCAAATATTTAACATATCAGTGAAGTTTTAGAAGATGTTCTATTCTATCCTTTATTTAGACTATCAATTCACTGAAGACTTGGTCAAATAATCATAATAATAAAAATAATAAAATATAACACTAATCTATAAAGCATAGCTTTCCAAACTCTCAACATTTCTGAGAGAGAAAGTCCTCTAAGCAGATCATAAGATTTACACCAGATAGATTTATAGGAAAGGATTAGAAATTTTTGGATAATGTGCAAATGTAATGATTGTTATAAAACTTAAGAAAAGTGCCGCTTGATTAATCCAAGGAGAAAGGGGGAATTAACCTAACAGAGTCACGAACTAAAAAAGTTAAGCATCACACACTGTTCCCAACATAATGCCGAATTGAGTTTATTATATCATATGGAAAGATAATGCTATAAAAAATGTGGTAAATGTCTAGATGACGTTAGAAGGTTCAAGGAATTATGTTATTTGGTTTCCGAATTGGACTATGCTCAGATAGGTTGTGACATTTAAGGTTGTTGGCAGCAATGGTCTCTCAATAAGAGGGAGAAGATGGATCTCAGGTAGGATTAACTATTTGATTGGTTAAAAGGTTGGGCAAAAGTAAAGAAATACACTGTATCCCCATACTACTTAATTTGGTTGTTGACGTCTTAAGCTAGATGTATAAAAGGACACAAAGAGGGGTCTCATCGGTCATAAAGCTGGTTAACATGAACAACCCCTCTAAATTAGCATTGAACCTTGAATAGATCACGTCCAGAAGAATTAATCAGAAATTAATTATATCCCATAGAGAAAATTGGAGAGGGAAAAAATAGACGCCCTTAAAAAGTGCATTCTGTTTGCTTGATCCAAATTATAAAGACAAAATGTAACTGCATCAATGCCTTGGTTAAGTTCATTTTGTAAAAACAGGACATGCCCAGTGTTCAAGAACAACTCCACAATGAGAGTCCCTTTAGATATTAGGGTCTACACCTTAGAGTGCAAATTTAGTAGCCTGATTTTCCACATTCGACCAGCACATAAAATATTGGCAGTTTAAAGGCACATGAATATCAGTATATATAACAAGTCAGTATTATTAATAATAATATGATCCTATCAAGTAATGCAGCAGAACTCAGAACCATGATCTTGAACATACAAATACCCAGAAATATGAGAGGGGTACAATCGAGAGAAGGGAACAAGGCCAGAAACAATTCAAACAGAAGATTTCACAGAGAGAGTAGCAGTAAACCAACAAACAAAAAGGGCAAGCAATGCACAAATATACAATTCTACAGAGTTTAACATCATTGAACTTTGGACTAATGCAGAAGATGGGGATTCCATGTAACATAGGGTTACACAGAGGACGAATGGGTTGAGAAAACACAAACCTGAGACCGACAAGGGCCGAAAGAGAAAGAGGATAGAGGAAAGAAAATGACCGCAATTGCTTCCCAGAAGGCCAAAGGTGGAGAGGGAGAGACGAGGCACAGCTCGAGCGGGAGAAAGACTGGTTCCTTCTAGGTAGATTCGTGAAAACTTGAAATTGAACTTCATTATTTTAGATTTTAAAAATAAAAAATAACTTTAACCGTTTAAATTTCAATTTCAAGAAAAAAAAATTTTAATCCAAGTTGCAATTAAAGTTTTTTATTTTAATTGTTTATTTTGTACAAAATATTCAAATTTTGGTCAAAACTAAGAGCTTATTTATAAATCATTTAATATGGAAAAAAATCTATTTTTTTTTTAAAATAATTCATTTCTATTTAAAACTCAATTTCATAATTTGGAATGACTATAATATATTACAATAGAATTCAATTTTTGACATTTGACATATTAAGTTTGAAGAGTGTGAAAATTAATTTAAAAATCAGACCCCTTTTGATATGATTTACAAATAAAGAAAAAATAAGAATTGAAATTCTCAAAAAAATTCAAATAATTCATTTTTAGTTATTCCAAAGCAAGAAAAAGAATTCAACTCTTAAATAAATTCTAATTCCGAGCATTCTAAACACTCTAAAGGTTGCAAATGAGCATATCCATTCCGTCTCATATTAGTCTCGGTTTTAGTGGAAAGTGCCACAAGATTGGCACTTCATTTTAGCATCCTACCACTTAGATGTATTGCATCTTTTGCATTCTTGCAAAATATTCATCCTCTTCCCAATATAACACACAATCGTTAGGGTAAACAGATTATCTTGGCATTATCAGAGTTAATTACAGTTTTCTTGGCCCCATAAAATGTAGAAAATTTTCGTATTTCCAAAAGCATCTTTTATTAACTTGAGGATTTCGGTCAATATTTTTGTTGTTTATTCTATGTAAGCACTTTATGTGATACAGACTAATCAAGAAAGACCACTTTGAATTCTTTGTAACCCTTCATATAATTATTCATTATCATCCTCTAACAACTTGTAAAACACTACATTGTCTTCGTTGTTATTTTCATTTCGAATTTCATTCCCATCTATAGGCTCAGAAGAATGAATAGATGCATTTAGGTCAAATCCAGCAAACCCAAATGTGTCATTGGGCATTGATACCATTAGATTTTGAGATGCCGAATCATCTTATACAACATCACTAGTTTGATGACCTTGTTACCCAACTCCAACTATGCATCATGCGAATGATAAACTTTCGTTTTTCGAAAATGACTTTACTATTAAAATGTTCAAAAACCTCTCTTGTTTGCCATTTGCTAAATCCACACCTTGAACAAGAACATTTAATTTGATGACCCCTGGGAGATTGACGCTCGAGCAAAATCTAAAAACTTGTTTAAACTATCTATGTACTCATGTATGGTTTGTAGTTTTTTCAATTCATAAAAAATCTATATATGCTAAAGGCAAGAAAATTACTTTGGTATGTGCAAACTAAGAATTAAAAAATTACTTAAATAGTATTCCCAAAGAAACTACAAAAACAACTACAATTACCTCTTTCAGATGATAATTTTGGAGCAGCAATAGCTTCGTGAATATTTTCTTTGTCAAATATTTTCTTGTAACCTTCCAGAAACCTAGTCCTAGTCAAACAGAAGTTCAAACAAATGAAAATATGAATTAAGACATTCATTAATTACTGTCAAAGAACAAAAATTAGGAGGCAGCTTTCTATAAATGCTTAAGCTATATGACAGCTTATCCATTCCAGACATAATGGGCATCATATATCATTCAAATCAAAACAAAAAATAGATTGATTGATGAGATCATGAAGGTGGAGCTGAACCATGATGTGATGTGTGTTAAAGAGCACTTGAATAAAAGTTTAACCATTTCGAACCCTTCTTACAGTGGAAAAAAAATGCAGAACTTGAAGGTGCTACCATATCAATAGAACATTGATTTAAGTATGAAATCGTTCGCAAAGGAAATGTCATGCATATCAGAGAAATAAGAGGCTAAGACTAATGACATCTTTTAAAAAAAAATTACAAGAAATTCAGTGAAGACCTTACCCAATTTCTTCTAACAAACCCCAATTTCTTACCCAAATCAAAACCTAGAATTAACCAAAACAAGTAGTAGCAGTTAGCATATGCCATATTTACAAATCATCAGTAATCAAAAGAAGACGATGCGAATTTTGTATACAGAAGTAGAAGCTCAAGGAAGCTCGAAGGAGAAGGAGAAGCTCGCAGAACAGAAGCTTGATGGAGCAGGAGAAGCACGCAGAACAGATCACATCAATAAAAGAGAAGCGTTGATGGAGGAGATCGCAGGAGCAGCAATGGCGTTTCCTGTGGCGGCCGGAGATAACAGGGTCTCACTCTCACGCAGCTCTCGGATTAGGCGGAGCAGATCTGGGATGGATTACGACAGTGCACAACACAGACCTGCGGAAGGTGAAGGGGGAAGGCGACCTCGATGAAGAGAGGCGGAGCAAATCTATCGCAATAGAGAGAAGGAAAAAGACAGAGGTAGCGGAGAAGCCAGATGATGCGTCAGGAGGAAGAAACGACGGCTGCGAAGCTCTGCAGAAATGACAGCGTGGCTAGAAAGGCGATGACGAGGACAAAGAGGAAGCGGTGGAAAAGGCAACGAAGAGGCGGAGGCAGACGCGATCGAAGAAGACAAAGAGGAAGGCGAAGGGAAGGCGGTAGAGACGAAGGCAGAGAAAGATGAAGCGGCGGAGAAGGGGAGAGAAGGCTTGGTGACGGTGAGGACGGTGAGGGAGGGAGGGAGAGAGGAAGCAAGGGGGGAGAAAGAAGATGGATGTGAAGTGGTAGTTTTTGTAATATAAAAGTAAATTGAGGATAAAGTTGGAAAATTAGTTGTAAAATATTGTGATTTTATGTTTAAACATTTTGGCCGGTAATAGTAAAGCATATTTTTTATTTTCGAAATTTATAAAATTTTAAAAATAATTTTCACGTTTAATTTATTTTAATTTTAATTTTTAATTATTAAATATATTTTAAGAGATAAATATTGAATTAGTATTTAAAATATTTTGACATTAACAAAATAATATCCAATAAATATTATTAATAAAATAATTTTAAAAAAAATTAAAATTTGACAAACATATTTTTTTAGTTCATTAGAATACATGTCTGATTAAAATGATGCTCAGATGACCATTATATAATATATGTACTTAGGTGAAATTTTAATTCATTAATCAATATATCCTGAAAATGTTTCCTCAACTTTAATATAGCTAAAGATCTCTTCTTCTTAGTGCATTCTGTCACTCTTTTGATCATCAATTATCTCAAATTTACATATTGAAAAATGTATATAGTTAGAGCTCTTGACAAATTTGCTATGGAAAAAAAAAACCCATCAATATAATAAATAGTAAACAATTTAATTGGCAGAAATTACTAATTACTGATTAATTAACCATTCAAAAAGATGAATCACAATAAAATTCACCCAAAAAAACAAACAGATTTATATATAATAATAAAAATAAATAAATAATGTTTTAATTATTCTATTAATTTTTATAATTTTATCAAATTTATAATGAGATAAGAGAAGCTTAAATTTACTAATGGCGGATAGAGGAGTTAGCGGCGGGATAATGGAGGGTAAATTCGGAGCTATCTGGAATCAACCTGAAAGATTTATAGTCAAAGAGCATGGGAAAAAATTCTAATTTTTCTTTTCTAAAGAAGCAGATGTGATAAGGGTAGAAAGGAGATCTCCATGGCTGTTTAAGAATTATATGATCCACCTTAGAAGATGGCATCCAGGTATGAAAGTGGAACAGGAAGACTTTACTCGAATTCAGTATGGATCCAAATGTCGGGAATGCCTGAATTTTGCAAAACAATAACGGCGGTCCGAAGGATAGGTAAAAACCTAGGAGAGGTAATGAAGGCTGATAAATTTGCCATGAGAGGCAAGAAGGACCGAATTATGAAAATAAGGGTTAATATGGATGTGACCAAGACACTACGTCAATCAATAAAAGTAGCTAGTTCGGATAATACAGTTTTTGAAATTATGCTGAAATATGAAAAATTGGAGATTTATTGTAGTTTCTGCGGTCACATCGGGTATGAAACAAAGAACTGCGAAGAGTACCTGGAATTGTCTGCCAATCAATAGGAGATTAAAGAGAGATGAAATAGAGTGTTGAAAGCAGATCAGATCGGGTGGAGAGTGGAAGAACAAAAGGAGAACTCACACCCAAACCCACGTGGAAAGAAAACTGGATTCTCTCAACCTCATAAAAAACCTACACCAGTAAGCCTTCTAAAAAATCTTTCTAACCTATCATTCAATGACCATAACCCCAACCATATCCATAATCCACCATATTCTCAAATACGCCTGAACCAAACTAACATTCTAAAACCATCAGCTCAATATCATATCTCAAATCCGCAAAAAAACCAAAACATTATTCCATACACTAGAACAGAACCGGTGCCAGGAGGTATGGAAGATTCGATACGGATAGAAGAAGTGGGGGTGTTTCACGTAGGCAGCACGGAGAGAGGTATTAAAAAAAGTAGTAAACGACCAAAAATCAAACATTTGGCAAGAAATATGGAGGTGACGGAGGTAGGGAGCAAGATTGTTGGTGTTAAGCGAAATTCGGAGCAACAAGATGAGTCCTTGATCGAAGAAGACTCTATTTCATCCACTAAATTTTATCCTGAAGGGCTTCAGGGTGCCATCCCAAAAGTGGCACCCCAAGGTTCATGAAGATGATCATGTGAAACTGTTGAGATTTGGGAAAATCCCTAACAGTTCACAGCATCAAAGGGTTATGTAGGATCCATTTTCCCGAAGTGGTATTCTTATGCGAGACCAAAAATACTACTTCATTTATGGAGAAACAAGGCAGAAAAGCAGGTTTTCAGAAGTTCTATTGTGTTGAACCAAGAGGAATAGCAGGAGGGCTGGTATTAATGTGGAAGGAAGGTGAAGATATTAATATTATTTAGCATGATGATTTTTTTATTCAATTCACCTGGAGAGACAATGTGTAGAACAGAATTTGGGAGATTTTTGGAGTACATTTGCATAATGAGGAGGCCCAACGAAACTTTCAATACAATCAGATCTTAAGTATATTGGATACAGCTGGAGAAAATATTTTGATTACTGGTGATTTTAATGCTATCTCAGCCTTTAGTGAAAAAGAAGGAGGAAGAATGAAAAATATACCTTCTATTCAAGCTTTTCGAGACATTATTAATGGAGGTAGCCTGATTGATCTTGGATATGAAGGTAGTATGTTCACTTGGAGTAATAAACAGGCAGGAATTAACCTTATTCGAGAAAGATTGGATAGATGTTTGGCCTCTATTTAATGGAAACAGAATTACCCAAATGGCTCGGTGGTGCACTTAGATGACACAGGATCTGACCATAGACCGCTTCTGATTTTCTCGGATAGAGGAGGTTTTAAAACAAAGAGAAGATTTAAATTTCAGGAAAGATGATGTGATAGCGAAGAAGCTAGGCATGTGGTGGTAAATTCATGGCATATGGAGGTTGAAGGATCACCAATGTTTGTATTATTCAGCAAGCTTAAATAATGTAGACACAATTTGGTGGCATGGCAGAAAAATTTGTCTACTAACTCGAAGAAAAGCATTGTGGAATTGAACTCAAAGCTGAATGCAGAGAAGGATAAAGGTGCAGGGGCTGATACAACTATGATTCGGGTCTTAGAGGCGAAACTAGAAGATGAATATGAGAGGGAAGAAAGATTCTGGAAAGAAAAAGCCATGGTGCAGTGGTTGCAGTGGGTTGATAAGAACACAAAATTCTTTCATGCCAAATTTCGTATATGGAGCAGCAAAAACAAGTTGCACAGGCTGGAAAGTGATTCAGGTGAGGTTGGCACTAATCCAGAACAAATAGCTAGTATTGCGCAGCAATATTTTGAAAACCTATTTACTACTTCTAAACCAAAGGAACCGATTGAGGAGCTGGAGGGGTTGACTAGAAGGGTAGATAACAATACCAATCGAAGGCTAAGTAGACCAGTTTCGGATCAAGAAATCAAAGATGTAATTTTTTCTATTAATCCTCTCGCAGCACCTGGAGATAATGCATTCACTGCAAAATTATATCAGTTTTTCTGGGACACTATTAAAAGGGATGTTCTTAATGCTGTTCATAGCTTCTTTGAGGGAGGAAAGATGCTCAGAGCCTTCAATCATACACACATATGCTTAATGCCTAAAGACCCCAACATTACAAAATGAACCAGGTGAGGCCAATCAGTCTTAGTACTGTTTGTATAAAATTATCTCTCAAATTCTTGTGCATAGATTACAACATACTATGAAAGAATTATTAGCGATAATTAAAGTGCGTTTATAAAGGGACGGCTTATTAGTGATAATGTATTGATTGCTCACGAATTTATACACTTCTTGAAGAATAAGAGGTTTGGGGATGAACAACTAGCGTTGAAAGTAGATATGAGCAAAGCCTATGACCGGGTTGAATGGAAATTCGTTTAGGCTATTATGGAGAAATTGGGTTTTTGTAGAAGGTGGGTGGAGTGGATGAAGGAATGTGTAACGACCATTTCCTACTCTGTTGCTGTGGAAGGACAACCTCATTGTTATTTTAAGCCATGTAGGGGATTGCAACAAGGCGACCCCTTTTTCCCCTATCTATTCTTATTCTGTGCAGAGGGACTCTTCCATCTGCTCCACAGAGAGAACAGAGGAATGAGATCACTGGAATTCATTTGAACTACAGATGTCCTTACATTATTCATCTATTCTTTGCAGATGACTCAATTATATTCGGTAATGCAACACCCCAAGTATGTGCTAACATAGCCAAGATTCTACAATCTTATAGTGAGGTGAGTGGACAAGTGGTTAATCTACAAAAGTCATCCTTATTTTTCAGCAAAAATACCAATCCTGAAAATCGAGAGACTTTATCTGCTATTCTCAACATTCCCCATGTTGGGAAGCAAGATAAATATTTGGGTCTGCCATCAGTGATACAGAGATCGAAGAAAGCAACCTTCAATTATATTAAGGTTAAGAAATTACAGCATTGGAAAAAATTTCTCTTATCAGCCAGTGGCAGAGAAACATTGATAAAAGTCGTAGCCACTGCCAACCCGATATATACGTTGGGGTGTTTCAAGCTGTCTGAGACTCTTATTGAGGAAATACATCGTATGATAATGAGATTTTGGTGGGGACAAAAGGAGAATGAAAGAAGACAACACTGGATTGGTTGGGATATAATCTATAGACCTCATTCTTAAGGGGGATTGAATTTCAAAGATTTAAAAGCCTTTAATCTAGCTATGCTAGGAAAACAAGGCTAGAGAATCATTTCTCGATAGGGATGGCAACAGTACCCATACCCGCGAGTTTGTAACTCGATTAGGGATTTAGGGTTAGCAACCCCTCCCTCCTCAGCTCTTCTCCTCTCCAATACCATAGCCTCGCTGGTCGCTGCCTCGGTTCAGTTCAACCCAGTGCTTGCCGTCGAGTCTGCTCCAGTTCCGCGTCTCCTTCAAGCCGCCTGTGGCTGTCACTCCTCCTCCGCTCAACTCGTCTCTGCCTTCTTCGCAACTCGTCGAATCGTCTGTTTCATCTCAGCATCGCTCCTCCCTCTGCCACCTCCTCTTGACCCTCTCCTCCCATGTCGTCCTCTATTTGCTCCCTCCAGTCCTCGCATTCACAACCTTCGCCGCCGCTATCGCCGCCTACAACTCTGCCATCTCCGCACACTTCCTGCTCCCGGAGCATTTCCCGGTTCTCAGGGCTTCTTCTCTGCCTTACCAGCTCACCGCACCCGCCCTGGCCCTCCTCCTCATTTTTCGAACCGAGGCTTCATACGCAAGGTTGGTACTCAGATTTCAGATAATGGTGTGAAAGAAAAAATTATACTTTCCTGCTTCGTAATAGAATTGTTCACTCAAGTGAAAATTACTTGATTTATGATATTGTATTGTTGGATTCTGTAGCTGATTTCGTCAAGTGGGATAAGTCTTTTGTTGAATTTCAATTTTTGGAAAGCAATGCTACTATAACCGTAAAAAACAAGGGGAGAAAAAGGAGGAGATTTCAGTGTTTCTGTGAAAAACACCATGATTGTTTGGGTAGTTTCCTGAGTTTGTAACTAAGTTTGTAACTGAGTTTCCTGAGTTTTCCAGTCTTTCTTTTCTTTTTGAATGATTTGATATGTTGAAACAGCTTGTTTGGGTTAAATCACAAATTGTTCTGTTTGCTTTGTTAACAAAATATGCAGTTATTTGGAATAAAGCTTGAAAAATTGAATGTGTCTGTGAACAGCTTCCAGAGTTTGGTTTGATTGCCTTTTCACTAATTTGCTTCTTTTTTTTCTTTTTAAATTTCTAGGAAAAGTATTTTTATTTTTCTCATGGAAATAATATCCAACAAACTAGAAAAATAATGAACTTTAATTTACAAGAGGAGCAAATACTCTAACTTAAAATTTTAGAATTTGTAATGTTGATAAGTTTTGTGGATTGAGGCGACCAAATTAGATTGAAGAAAAATGTAACTGTTATCTTTAATGATGGTTTATTCTGGGACTTCAGGTAATCTTGTTAGCTAATATACATTTTTGACATATATTGCTGATTTGGTTGTAAGGAGGTGTGATGGGGCACGTAGTTGTCAAAGTTTGTCTGACCTGTGTGCCTATTCTCTTCCATTCTTGTACTCTTACATACTTTGGACAAATTTATGTTGGTTCAAAAATAATGTAACTGTTATCTTTAATGATGGTTTATTCTGGGAGTGGCTGTTGAAATTAGATGGTGTGCACAGTACTGCAAATTGATGATTAACTTGTAAATGCGAACTGTAATATGCTTTATTCTTCAATCTAATTTGGTCACTTGCTATTTGTCATGATTAGTTACACAGTTACCATAATTTGCTATTTGTAATATTGAATTTGTAATGTACCTATTATAGGATTTTAAAGGAAGTGAATGCATACATGTGGCTCGACTACTTTAATTGTGCATTCTGATTTGGTTTATTCTAATTTTGTAATTATGCATTTATGATATGATTTTTGTTAATTTTATACCCTCATGTATTTTAATTTTATTGATATAGGTGTTTTCAAATTACTTCATGGCTAGTAATGCTAGAGAAGACACACAAAGCAACAGTGTTGCTCCAAATGATAATGAAGTTGAAGTTCAAAGTAATGCTAATCCAACTTCAGAAACTCCACAAGCAACGGATAATGTCTCAACTCCAGAAGGATCAACTCCTAATGAAGGTGACAATAAGACTCATGTTAAGAGTGCTTACCGGGAGTATTTTGATCATTTGAAAGTTGAAGGAGAATGGAAGGCGAAATGCAAGTTTTGCAAGACTGTGCTTAGTGCAAATCCGAGGAATGGTACCAAGTCATTGCGGAACTATGTGGATCGATATTGCAAGAGAATAAAGGTGGCAAACTCTAGGCAATCATCAATTGTTGAATCATTGTCAAAACAATAACAAAAGCAATAAGTGAATGAAGATGGTTTTGTGTTTGATCCTTCATTTACAAGAAAATGTGTCGCTGAAATGATTATTTTGCATGAGTATCCTATGAGTTGTGTGGACCACCATGGATTGAGCCGAGCTTTTGCTTCAATGCAACTACTTTTAAAATACCTAGTCGAAACACTATCAGAAAAAGACATCTTGAAGATGTATGGGGACGAGAAGCGAAAGTTAACCCTTCAACTAGATAAAAATGATAGTAGAGTTGCAATAACTAGTGATATGTGGACTTCCAACCAAGAAAAAGGATACATGGTTGTCACAACTCACTATATTGATAGTTCGTGGAAGTTGCATATGCACCTATTGAGGTACTTTAAACATTTTATAAATTTTTATACATTGTGTTGTTTTCATATGTTGAGTTAGGTTAATCTAAAAATGCATGCATGTTTGTTAATCTTTTCAGCTTTTGTTATGTTCCTTGTCCCCATACAAGTGAAGTTCTCACTAAAACGTTGATGAAAATATTGTTAGAATGAAACATTGATAGAAAATTGTCCACTGTTACATTGGATAACTGTGCTACTAATGATGCTATGATAGATGGACTGTTGGGGCGTTTAGATTCATTCTTGATGTTGGGGGGTAAATTGTTACATATGAGTTGCTGTACTCATATATTGAATTTGATTGTGAAGGATGGCTTAAGTATTGTTAAGGAAAGTATAGAAAAGATGTGTAGTAGTGTATTGTATTGGACTGCAACACAGAAAAGGACTAAAACTTTTGTGAGTTGGTGTACTAAAACAACGATCTCATTTATTAGGAAATTAGTTCTTGATTGCCCAACTAGATGGAACTCAACTTATTTGATGTTAGAAACTGTTTTGTTGTATAAAGCTGTCTTTCCTAAGTTAAGGCAGAAGGAACCCCAATATAAAACTGTGCCAAGTAATGAGGAATGGAAACTTGCGAAGGAAATATGTGACAGATTGAAATTGTTTTATGATGTTACTTAACTGTTTTCTGGGTCTAAATTTCTGACTGCTAATCTTTATTTTACTTTGGTTTGTAAAATAAAAGTGTCATTGGATGAATGGAAAATTTCTACTAATCCGTTAATTGCTAATATGTCATCTAACATGAAGAAGAAATTTGAAAAGTATTGGGATGAAATTCATGGCATTATGGGTGTTGCTGCTGTTTTAGACCCTAGGTACAAGATGGTTGGGGTTGAGTTTCAGTTTGAAAAAATGTATCCAGATCCAACAGAATGCTCCAAGCAAGTTGATAGAATTCATCAGTTGTATAATGAGTTGGTTAATGAATACACTCAAAAAATGAGTTTTGATGTGTCACATGTCGGTGTTGGTGTTGGTGTTGGTACAAAAGAACTTAATGAAAGTAGAAATGCAAGTTTATTTGGGGGTGATGATTACATGGTGTATCTTAAAAGAAGAAAAATGACAAGGAGTTCATATGTAAATATTGAGTTTGATCATTATCTTGAGGAGGAAATTCATCCTCCAAATGATCTTAACTTTAATGTTTTGAAATAGTGGAAGAACAATCAGATGAAATTTAAAGTTCTTGCAAAAATAGCTAAGGATATATATGCTATTCCGGTGTCCACTGTTGCCTCTGAATATGCTTTTAGTACAAGTGGTCGTGTGATTTCTCCTCATCGTGCAAAGCTCAAACAAGACATAATTGAAGTTTGATGTGTGGCCAAAGTTGGTTGTGGGCACCTTTGGGAAGTAAAGGTGATATATTGATTAATCTTCATTTATGTTAATTTTTTTCATACTACCAATTAATTTGTTAATTGTTATCTCTTTTAATTTTCAAGTTTAAATATTGATTTGCAAACTTTTAATGATGATGAAGATGTTGAAAGTGATCAAAAATAAGGGTTGAAGATCATTTTATATCTAATATTGTAATTTCTTTATTATGGTGTTAAATTTGTAGTGATCTAACAATATTTTTTTTAATTTCAAGTTATTTTAGCTGATGACATTGTATAAATTTTATGTTTGTATTTTAATTTATCTATGAATTTTAAATTTTTGTCTTAATTTATATATAAATAGGTAAAAATTAAAATATTTAATTTTTACAGGGGCGAGTCGGGGTGGGGCGGGTACTCGCAGGGGCGGGGTTCGAGTTCTGCTATTTACTACCCGCGGGTAGTTATGGGGGCGGGTTGTATACTTATAACAGGACGGCGGGGCGGGGTCGGGTAGGACAAAAACCCGCCCCTACCCGCCCCACTGCCACCCCTATTTTCTCGACCTCACTCTCTATTGAGCAAAATTCTAAAAAGCAGATACTTTAAATACACTTCCTTTCTAAGGGCAGAGACAGGCTACAATCCGTCATGGGGTAACGCAGTATTTTAGAAGGGCAAAAAATTCTCGAAGAAGGCTGTCTATGGAGGATAGGACGAGGTGAAAAAGTCAGGGTCTTTGAGGATAGATAGTTAAAATAGGTGGATCCTAGCTCAATTCACAACAATACTACTGCAAACAACCAAATTGAATGGGTCTCACAGCTAATAGATCACAACAATCAATGGCGAAGAGACATTATAGAAGCAACATTTCAACCAATCATTGCACATATTATTCTACAAACTCTAATAAATGAAGGGGAAGATTTGCTAACCTGGCCAGCATAGCGCAATGGACAGTACTCTGTTCAATCTGGTTACACCTATGCCTTTAGAATGCTCTACGATCCACCGGAACTGCTACCTAAAATTTGTTAGCAAAAACAAATGTGGTGAGCTCTTTGGAGGATCCAATGCCCTCCCAAAGTAAAAAATTTTCTCTGGCGTGCTTTTCACAATGGTCTTCTAGTGCGGTGGAATTTTTTTGAACCACCGATTCCCAATAGTTCTGCCACAATGTCCTAGATATCCAAATCTTTCGGAATCGGTGACCCACTACTTGGCCTCTTGCTCTCACTTAAGACAGATATGGTGTTTGGCAAAGATCCAACCATCAGAAATGGTTGGTGATGATGACATATTCTGAAAATGGTGGGTGCATGTGAGTGGAAGAATGATGGGAGAAGATGGAGGAAACAGAAAAATAGCAAAGATGACTTTCACCCTCTAGCAAATATGAAAAGTGCTTAATATAAAGATCTTCGAAGATAAGAGATTCTTGCCTTTTGAAATTTTCTCCATAGGAGATAAGATGGAAAAGGAATTTGCAACAAAGACATTACATGGATGAAGTAACTATTGAGTTCTTAGTCACGGTTGTTTTAAAGTAAGTTAAGTGGGAGTATCCTATTTTAGTTTTCTTTTATTGTGTTGTTTAAAATTGGACTAATTCTATTTGTTACTTAATCTTCTAATTAATAATATTATATTTTATCTTAAAAAAAAGTTAAATTTATGATTTTTTTAATTTAATGAAATAATCCTTAACTTATAAATTTTTATTTAAATTCTATTTAAATTCAACAACAAAAAAATTATGAAATAATTTTATTTTATCTCGTGATAAAAAAAACAAAAATTGACACCATCAGCATTATCAATAGAAATTAAAGACAAGGACAAATAGAGTGGGAAAAAGAGCAAGTATTTTAATTTCTTGAACTTCACACCATTTATGAATGCCAGTTGCTCTTTAATTTGCATTCTCTATTTGTCCTAAAGTTTAACGGGTTTTGGCTATATGATATTTTATGTACAGTTTTTTTTTTCACAATTCGGTTTGAATATAGGATTTTATTCGTATTATTATTATTTAACTTTGTCAATATTATACCTATCAGTATAAAAAATATTATAATTAACATCATATTTTTTTTAAATTAAAAGCATCTACAATTAAAAACTTAATTATATTTTTTATTATGAATTTTAAAAAAAATATTCTATTAATTTTAATATTTTTTATACAAAAAAGACCTAATAACAAAACTAAAAATAATGTAAAAATTTAATTAAAAAAACAAAAATTTAATTAAAATTTTGATAAGACTATAGAAACTAATAGAATAATTAAAGCTATAATAAAACTCACCTGCAAGGCTGCAACCTAACTCAGTTTGGACAATAAAAAAGAAGTAAGGCTATCTTTGTTTATAGAAATAGATCAGAGATACATACACACAAAATTATATTTGACAGATGAGACATAAATAGACAGAGATATTGAATTAGTGTATTTTATATCCATCTTGATAGAAACACAAAAATACTAACAAATAACACATTTTATTTTTTATTTTTTTCTTTTATTATTCTTGTTAATTTTTTATTATTATATTTTTTAATATTATATTTTTTCTCAAATATTTTGGATGAAAAATATGAGAATAAATTAAATTTTTATTATTTATTCTAATTTATCATCAAAAAGAATAAAAAACACAAATATTTGTGTTTCTGTCTTTTGTGTTTTGTTCTTGTCCTATTCTCAAAAATAAATCAACCCAAGAGACGGAGTAAGACAAGGCCAGAAAAAAAGCACCAGAGACAAAAGAGGCACGACACACAGAAGCAGAGGTAAAAGCGAGCTATAGTAAAGCCAAGATGATAACTTTAATACAAACAAAGGAGGTAGGACAAAGATTGACAGCGAGCGACAATTGGCAGTAAACAGCAAGAGTAATTACAAACAGTTACGAGCAAGCGAACACAATTGACACACAGGAGCTAGCGAACACAGAAGACCCGGCAATAAGACATGTCCTGTGGTGTCGGTGACAATGAACTTATGAGAGTGAGAAGTTGAGGCATCACGTTGAGCTCCACTATTACTATTTTGGCCCATTTTAAAGTGAGAGAATGTATTGGAGAAGGAAAATTTTTCGCTGGATTAGAGTTTAGGAGGAATTTTTTAGGTTGGATTGAATTAATTAATTAAAAATTTTACCTAAGTATATATACATTAATAAAGTAATTATATCATCAAATTATGATGACCACTTCAATATTATTTTCATAAAAGATATGTTCTAATGAGTTTAGACATATTTACTATTTTTTTTTTGCTATTTTATCAATAATATTTATTGAATACCATTTTATAACTGTGAGAATCTTTTAGATATTAATCTAATATTTACCGGTTAATCTAGTATTTATATCTATGTTTCAATTATATTATTCTTTGTTAACAATGTTAGTGGCAATAATGACATAGCTATTCAATGTTAGTGGTATTTAGAGCATTCTAGTATTTATATCTATGTTTCAATTATATTATTCTTTGTTAACAATGTTAGTGGGAACAATAACATAGCTATTCAATGGTAGTGGTATTTATAGCATTGTCCTTTTGTATGTTGTCTCACTTATTAAAGATTTAATTGAAGTATACGAAACATTAAAAGTAAAATTAAAATTATACGTTAAGGATAAAACTTGAGTTAAGTCTCAAAGTATTTCTTGAACTTTGCATTTAAATTTTAAAGTAATCTTTAAAACTAATAATTATTTAAATTTGTTTCTGAATTCGCACTCCAGAATTTATAGTAGTCCCTGAAGTATTTTCCGTTCATTAGAATCTTAAAACGACGTCGTTTTAAAAAAAAAAAGAAACATAACATTTAGCGTAGAACTCCAATTTTTTTTAAAAGAAAGAAACATAGCGTAGAGCCCCACCCCCTCCCATTTTTCAATCTGTTCCCTTCCCCATCTTCATCCCCAACCTCTTTTCCACCTCCAACCTTCTCCTTTTCCTTCTCCATCCCCAATCCGTCCCTTTTTTCTCCTCCAACCCTTTCCCTTCCCCTTCTACTTCTCCAACTTGAGATTATTTATCTTCCCCTTCTTCTTTTTAATCTGAGTCCCTTCCCCTCCTCCTCCCCAACCATATTCTCACACTCATAAGATCCCTTCTCAACCGTTACTACCGCTGTTTCTCGTCGGCCTCCGTTTCGCTGCCGCCTCCGCTCACCAGCTTCCATCTTCGCTCATTGTTCTTTAATGTTCTGGATGATTGTTGCTACTGATTCTATTTTAATATAACAACAATAGTTTATTTTAGTTATTTTTTATTCTGTAATTATTCTTTTTTTTTGTTGTTGCTATTTTTTGTGCTTGTTGCTATTTAGGTTGATTGATACTTGCTATTTAAGTTGATTGATCTTTTCTTATTAATGGTGATTTTTTGTGATATTTTGTGTTGTTGGTTTTTATTTTTGTGATCTGTTGAAGAAGAAGAAGAAGAACAGAGTTGAAGAAGAAGAAGGGGTTTTTTTAATATAAAATGACGACGTTTTTCTACGCTTCTTTTTTCTTTTTTTGTTCAAAACGATGTCGTTTCAAGGTTCCGCTGAACAGAAAATGCTTCAAGGACTACTATGAGTCTCGGAGGACAAGTTCAGGGACGAATTTAAGTAATTATTAACTTCAGGGATTACTTTGAGACTCGAGTGTAAGTTCAAGACTACTTTAAGACTTAACTCGATAAAACTTATATTGGGTGGCCACTCCAATGCATGCGAAGAAACATCATTAACAGAAGATGAAGGATAGAGCTAGTTTTGGGAATACATATCCTCATCGCCGGTGAAATAATTAAACACGCACTACAAGAAAAAAGGTCTGTCGGCACATTTTTGTCTTGCCACGCCTTTAAAGCGTGTCCAAAAGTGGTCAATGGCCACGCTTTTGCGAGGGTGGCCATTGATTTGTGATTTGGCCACGCTTTTTTTGTCACGCTTGAAAAGTGTGGCCATAGAGAAAAATTGGCACGTTTTTTTAGAGTGGCCACTTATTTGAAATTTGGCCACGCTTTTTTTGCCACGCTTAAAAAGCGTGGCCATAAAGGGAAACCGGCATGCTTGAAAAGCGTGGCGAAATGGTTTCGTTATCGTCACATTTTTTAAGCGTGGCCATTTCCTCTAACTCTTTCGGCACGCTTTAAAAGCGTGGCCATAAAGTTCTAAAACCAAAAAAAAAAAGTTCCCACCCCTCTTTCTTCGAAAGACACAGTTTTACACAGCAATGCCCTAACAACACTCCTTCCTTTCTTCGAAACACACACACTTCTTCCTAACAATGCCTTGAAAAGTATAAAGTTGAGCTCATCACCCTAACGGCGGCGACGATCATCACCTAACATAGAGCTCATAACCGGTGCTCTTATTCTCTCCCCCAATAACACTCGTTGATCAACCTCGTTCCAACCCTCTCTCGCAACCCCTCCGTAGGTGCCACCTTTGCTGGTGCTCCCTGCGTCGGCACTCCTTCCGTCTCTCCTGTAAACTCATATCCCTCCTTCTGCGGTGACTCACTCTGGTAAGGCCTCCCTCGGCGCTCACTCCCTATCGCAAACCCTTCGTCGACGCTTACTCTATATCGCAAACCCTCAATCGTCGCTCCTCCCTCCATGGTTCAGCACCCATCACGTTGTCGTCTCCCTCTCTGAAGTTGTCGCACCGCTATCTCCCTCTCCCTCACTTGTTGCACCTCCGTCAGCCACCTTCAGCGTTCATAGCGGCGTGGTAAATTATTTGGTCAAATTTTTTCTTGATCTGATTATTTGTTTTTGAATTTGATTTTTTGTTTTGATTTTCTTGGTTCTTCATTATTTCTAATTTTTCTAAATTTCTATTTTTTGTTCTAATATGATATTTGGTTTAGGATTTTTTTTTCTAAATTTCTTGACATTTGATTCTGTTCTTCTGCAGCTGTGGTAGTGCTTAGCTACTGATATGTGGTGCTCATTCTGAGTTCATTCTTTGTTGAATCTCGTTTGGCAGAGAATATCCCTAGATTTTTTGCAAAGTGACAAATTTAGAGCAGCAGCAGATAATTACATTAGGCCTCTACTTTGAAATGTAGAGATCTTTTCTTGTTTCTTTGTGTGAAATGGGGGTGATGTTATTTCAAATGCTTCTTTTCTTGGGGTTTCAGGATTTGGAATTTTGCCCATATCTCCGAGATCTGCTTACTTATCAATAATATAGAAGAAAGGACGATACAATTAGTAGGAGGTGTTAGGAAAAGATACCACCTTTCGATTGGTCTCGATTACTAATCTAGCTGAATTTTCATTTTTAGCTACACTAGTACCATTGTTGTTCCAAGTATTGAAATAAAAAATAAGATGCAAGCATAAATGAGATGCAAGTAGGGGTGTCAGGCGGGGAAGCCCGCCCCGCCCCGCCCCGCCCCGCCTATTCAGGCGGTCCCAAAATCCTAGCCCGCCTCGCCTAATGGCGGGCTGGCGGGCTAAGCCCGCCTAATTAATTTTTTTTATAAGGGCATATCTAATATCTTCTATTTAAATCAATATAAATACAAATATTAAATATAAATAGTCTTCAAAATAAATAAACATAATCCAATTATCCAAAATACAAAAATATAGTTATAACTTATAAATAGTCCCATAGACAAAATAAATATATAATCCAAAGTCCAAAAACATAATTATAAATAGTCTTCAAAGCAAATTAAACTTAATTTAATACACTTAATTTTCATCTTCATCTTCATATAAGTCAATAACATCATTAGAACCAACTCCTGAAGAATAGCCTTCTCCTTTTGCAATATCTTCCTGATCTTTATCTTCCTCTAGAAAAATGTAATTAAATATATTAGCAAAAAAGTACATAATAATGTTCAAAATCACTCAAGTATGTATGTCATAAATATAATATACCAAAATCATCATATCCACGTAACCAATTTCTGGTGCAAATCATCGCTTCAACATTATCTGACAACAAACGACTTCTATACTTATTCAAAACATGAGAACCCATGCTAAATGCAGATTATGAAGCCACGGTAGTAATAGGAATGCTCAACAAATCTCGTGCCATTAGTGATAATGTTGGAAAACGATGATGGTTGTCTTTCCACCATTGCAAAACATCAATGATTGTATCATTGCAAAATAATGTTGCCTCACTCAAATAAATATCCAGTTGGTTCTTTCCACTTTTCACTTCAGCTTCTTGATTACGGGACATCAAATCATTTGCATTACAAACAATATATGAATAAAAAAGAATGAAAAATAAAAAAACACATATAATCAAGTAGATAAAAATACTTACACCAACAATTTTAATAAGCTGAGTTATAATTGCAGAAGATGTTGCTTGAGAAAAATTACTTGAAAGTTGGGAAGAACTCTCTACAGTTGTAGAGGAATTTTGGTCATAAACCTCAAAAAGCTTGTATAACTTACTCTTCACAAGCTCCACTTTGTCTTTAGCACTAATAGGATCAATCTTATTATAGCAATGAATCAAAGTGTTGAGTTTAAATCTAGGAACAAGAACTGCCCCAAATGCAAGAACAATACTGTATTCTTCCCAATATTTCTTGAACTTAATCATCATTTTTTCTCCCATGTTCCTTATAAGCACTTCATCATTCTTCAAACTATTCATTAAAATAAGCTGGATTTGCCAAACTTGTAAAAAATACAAGTTGGATGTTGGGTAAGAAGTTCCGGACATCAACTTGGTAGTTTCGTAAAATGGTAACAAGAAATCACATATCTTTTCAGTTCTTCTCCACTCATCTGATGAAGGACAATACTCCCTAAACCCAGCTTCTTTTACTTTATACATTTCAAAAGCTTTCTTATAAGGAATAGCACTTGCAAGCATTGTATAAAGTGAATTCCACCTAGTAGGAACATCTAAACATAATGCAGTCGTACACTCAAGTCCCTCGATATCTTCAAAACATTCTTTAAACTTAACCATTCGACTTTCAGATTTTCTCAGAAACTTAATAGACTCTCTAATCTTATACACTGCATCACCACATATTTTCATTCCATCTTGGACAATAAGATTTAAAATATGAGCAGAGCAACGAACATGAAAGAATTCACCACCACACAACAATGAACCATGCACATCCAAAGTACTTTTCAAGTGTTCAACACAAGTATCGTTAAAAGAAGCATTATCCAGAGTAATAGAAAAAATCTTTTTATCAACTTTCCACTCAGTCAAAAGCGTAAAGATTTTAGAAGACAACTCAAATCCTGTGTGAGGAGGAGGCATATGACAAAAATTGAGAATTTTACTCTATAATTTCCAGTTCTCATCAACAAAATGTGCAGTCAAACATATAAACCCCTCATTGGTACTGGAAGTCCAAAGATCAGATGTTAAGCAAATTCTATTTGGAATGGAAACTAAAATTTTTTTAAGTTTCGCAGCTTCTCTCTTGTGAACTTTCACTATGTCAGTTTTAACCGTATTCCTAGAAGGAAGTTTCAAAGTTGGACTAATATATTTCACCCAATTTCTAAATCTCCTATCATCAACCATATTAAAAGGCTTATCCCCAGCAACTACATACCCAGCAAACATATCTCTAGCCACTCCTGAATCAATCTTAAGTGAATTCATTTTAAGTTGCAATTCTGCTATAGTCTGACCAATATCTTCATGCTTAATTTGAGTACAACTATCAAGATGCCATTTTATAGTAGAAGTGCCATATCGCTTACCTCCAGCTTTAAACACTTTCTTGCATCCTTTACACTCAGCACGTTCTTCTCCATCCTTATCTGGACCGAGCTTTTTGAAAAAATTCCAAACATCAGAGGTTGCTGGTCTCAGCCTTTTCGAACTAGGTTCATCAACCTCGACCGGAGCAGCCTCAGAACCAACTCCAATTGTAACAAGGTTACTCACAGTTTCAGAATTCATATTTTCTGAAATAAAAGTAAATGTACATTGTTTATATGAACTAGGTTTTTCAACCATTAGCAAACCATACAAAAAACAGCAAGTATTCAGCCATAATCAAAACTCAACCATTATGAAGTATATTCAAAACTCAACCATTATCAAATTCAAGTATTTAACCAACAATCAACCATTATCAAGTATATTCAAAACTCAACCATTATCAAACAACACAAAAAATAAAAAACAATTTCTGAATATGCATCAAATTCAAGTATTTAACCAACAATCATTATTTCTCTTTAAAAATTGAATACATGATGGATCCATAAAAATTGAGCAATTAATCTATTATCAAATTCACCACTTAGGTGCTAAAAACTGCACTAGCAACTGCATAGACAGCTGCATTTGATGTAACAACAGAACAAAGAAAAGGATTAGTTGCATATGAATTGAAAGAATATGTACAATAGGTAAGAGTTGACCACTAGAATGACAAATTCAAAGAATATGTCTTCTGTTTTTTTTATAATGACAGTGAGCTCAATAACTCAGATATTTCTTCTCATCAATAAAATTGTTCAATTCTCTTAAGATAACTCCATTTGGAACAATTTTGTATGGTAATTGTGGTTTTTTGTTATGACTCAAAAAAAGGGTTCAAACATAGAAGCTCTAGCACGTTAAAAATGTAAAAGATAATTGTTCTTTCTTGAGGCATCAACTGAATACTCATCTAGTTAGAACAATTTAGCACATTAACTTGTTAATATATTCATTCTATTCAATTCTTTATATAAATAGTATCATAGTTCATGACTATTATTTAACAAATATTACATACATATTTATCCTACACAACCATACACATACTAAAAACAATAACAACACCACTAGCTAATTAGCTATAAACGGCTCTCTGTCTCTGATTTTATTTTATCCAAATCTTTGGTACTTTCTGTAGTTTAGTAACACCTTTTTTCTGTACATAATAAATAACAACACCATGCACCTTCACTTAGCAACACACACTATAAATTACAATCATCAAGTATATCATATATCAACTTGTGTTAATAATTTGAAAACAAAGAATTAGTTACAAATATGTGTTCAGGTAATAGCATTAGCAAAGGTTAGAGTTGTGGAGACCTTGAAGGATCAAGGAGACAAGCAGGCAGCAGCCGTGACCGAGAGCGTGGAGTAGCCGTGACCGAGAGCGAGGAGCAGTCGTGACCGAGAGTGAGGAGCAGCAGAGTCAGAGGACGAGTCACAACTCACAAGACCCAGGAGCCCAGGACCGAGACCAGCAGGCAGCAGCGACGACGGCCAGACAAAGGTGAGTACGGAACTCTGAAGTTCGAGCTGAGGTCGCTGGACGATGGAAATGAGAGACTAAGAGTGACGATGAGGAGCTTAGGATGACCGAGTGAGAGACTGAGAGTGACGGTGAGGAACTGAGGAATTGAGGAACTGAGACTGAGGAACCGAGTGAGAGGCTGAGAGCCGTCGAGGAGACTGGAGAGTGGAGACGAGACGACTAAGTGTCTGAGTGCTGCGGTGATGCCGAGGAACTGAGAGGAGTGAGAGTGAGGCAGCTGCAATGGGGATTAGGGATTGGGGAATGGCCGAATGGGGATTTAATTTAGGGTTTCGGCCGTTTAGGTGGGTGGGGAATGGGGATTGGGTCGGGTCGGGTGGTGTGGGTTCATGGGTTCTGGGTCTGGGTTCATGGGTAATGGGTTCAACAAAAAAAAAACCTTCAGCCGCCGGGGCAGCCCGCCCCGCCCCGCCAAAGCCCGTCAAAGCCCACGGTTTAAGCGGTTTGGGTTAGGCACGCTTTTGTCTTACGGCAGTCCCAAATTTCCAACCCAACCCGCCTTTTTTGGCGGGTTACGTGGGCCGGCCCGGCGGATTAAGGCCTGTTTGCCACCCCTAGATGCAAGCATAGTTCTTTTAGATTCTGATTCCCTTGTCGCAATGGAAATTACTTGGACGAGGGATTGGAAAGAGGGAAGCCTCTTTTAGGTTTGGCATGGAAAAGAGTGGTTTTTCGGCATCTCAATTGTTTTCATCTATTGATATGGTCATTATTATTCTCATGATCCATTTCTCCAATTGCTTCCCTATGAAGTGTTTAGAATTAGATTTTGAAATGGTAGTTACTTCATCAATAGGCTTGTTGCTAGATTTTATACTGATATATTAAACCTAGCCTTTTTCTTTTCCAGTTGATAGTTTATTTAATGTTTTATTGTCATAATGATTTCTTACTTATTCCTTTCTCTAGCTACTTGGAATTTCTCGCAAATGCCTTGGACTGTGAAAATTGGTCACTAGTTCAATTTCTCATGTCATCTTCTTACAGTGAAAATGGCACCTCCAGTTTGCAATAAGTAAACAACTAAACTATTTCTGATAGTATCATTCTTGTGACTGTTGCTCTAGAATATTACATTACAATTTGTAATTCAATGTAGTACCACTAACGTTTAGCTCAAGGAATTATCTTTTGTAGGTAAAAAAGTTCACAAATATTCCAAAAATAATTATGTATGATCTAAGGGAAGGATGTTTAAGAGGACTAGAGGAAGGAGGAACAGCAAAGAAAATAGAATTTAAGTTGTATTGTTTTTGTATTTCTTTTCAGTTTTTAGTTTTGGAATTCGAACTTGAGATTTATTTTGTATTTGAGTATTAGTTTTTTAATGTATAAAATAATTATCGCAAAAATTATGTCACTAATTTTTATTTGATTTATCTTGTACTAAAAATTGCATACTATATTTGTAGGTTTTGTGATAAAAAAGGATTGAAAATTTATATTTTACAGTGATGAAGGTAAAAATAAAAAAATGATTTTTTTTAATTTTATAAGGCTATTGCCACGCTTTAAAAAATGTAGCCATATCTTCTCCTATTGGCACGCTTTTAAAGAGTACCCAAAACAAACATTCTGGGACGTTTTAAAAGCATGGCAATATGTGCACTTTTCGGTACACTTTTTAAGCGTATCTATAGGTTAAGGCCTATGGCCACGCTTTTTAAGCGTAGCAAGAGATGAAAGCATGCCAACAAAAAAAACGTGTCGATAAATCCACAAAAGCGTGGCGATAGAGCAATCGATACGCTGGCAAATGTGATCCTTTCAAAAGTTTGCTGATAGCTCAAAAAGCGTGGCAAAAAACTATCGGTACATTTTTTTGCACTTTTCGACACGCTTTTAAAGCGTGTCAGAAAACTTATTTTCTTGTAGTGACGGTCCAACATTGATTAAGGATTTGGATGAATTGATTTTTTTTTTTTTTACATTGCATAACCACCCGCTAAAGTAAATACTCAAAAAAAAAAAAGCATCATCACCACCTTCAATGTTAGGTTCAATGCCAGGTGATGTTTAGTGAATAGTGAGTATCTTGTTCACCATGATTTATAGGTTGCCATGATAGCTAAGCGCACTGGACAGAGAACATATGTTTACAAAGTGATGCAAGAATTTTGAGCTTGAAATATAGTCTATTGTAATCTGAAGATTATATTTGATGGTAGAAACTCGTCACAATGAATGAATCCCTAAGGAAAGAACCCTTCATTTTTTTTAAATTTCAGACAGAACCGCAATTCTGACTTCAAAGATTCCCAACAATTCAGCAATCCTCTCTCGCGCTTTAGCCTCTCCACAAAACTAAGCTACAATAATGTTGTTATTGTGAACAACTGCCATTTTGATGAGCATCATCGAGGCAAGATCCTCACACTTCAATGTTATTGGCAAGGTCCCCCCTCACATTAGTGGCACCTTATGAAGATGTTATTGTGATCACAGTGGTAAGCAGTAAGCACAGTAATGGTATGTAAATTGCGACGTGTGTCGCATTTGAAAAGGGGATATAATGTCTTTTACGTGGGTTCTGATTATTTTTTCGGAATATTATATTTGATCTTCCCAATGGTCGAGAAAAGGTTCTTTTAAGAGGCCCATGCGTGATTTAAGGAATCTATTTAGCTGTAAAACAATGGAGCCAGACTTCAGGCCGCGTGAGAAGACTTTCGATATCACATTAGTGTGGATAAAATATGAAGCTTAAGTATTTGGTATTATCAGGAGTAAATAATTATGAGAATCAAAGCAGCGGTGGGAAAGCCACTTAAGGTTGACCTAACACCAAATCTGTAGAGCGTGGAAAGTTTGTTTGAGTTTTTGTTTAGATTATATAACTTTGGCATTTCCATAACTTAGAAAACAATGGTAGATGAAAACAATGCTCTGACCATGTTACGCGGGAATGCAATATTAGAAAAAGGTAGTGAAGAAAGCAGTGTTTCAAGATGAGAATCAAAGGAAGATGGTGGCTGGTTAGGGAGACTACTATGACAACTATTTTTGAGAAGGGCACGTTCAATGCAACCAAGACTTGAATTTGAAAATTTTCTAGAGACAATTGTTGTTGATATAGATGATGCTGGTTTTGTTCATGACAAATCATAATCCCACGTAAAATTGGAGAGATGGATTAAAATGGTTAATAAAATTGAGGGGTGAAAAGGAATTCTCATATTAATCAGAAATCTAATTTGTCTTTGACTAAGTAACCAGGATAGCCCCACAACGAAGTCTAAGCAACGTCGGGAATTTCCAAGCCTTCAAAGGAGGGGATTCCTACAAGCACACCAGCTCGTAATATCAGGGATAGGGATAGACAAAATGTCAGAGGTTGGGTCATCGAAAACCATGAGACGAAAAGTGAGGATGCCAAGGTTCCTTCTAAAAAGGAATCCTTTGCAAGATGATGTCCAGCCATGAATTATTATACCAATAATGTATCTTGGAATGTTCCACGGGTTTCCAATAAAGCGGCTTGTGTTTATAGTATACAGTAGTGGGTAAAAAATTTTCTCATTGTCCTTTTTCCAGAAGATGAAACTTTTTTGCAAAGATTAGGTTATCATGTTAACAGTGTTAATTAGTATCACAGAGGCGGGATATGATTCTTATAAGCAACGCACAAGGTCAATTGCAATGTTTTAGCTTCTGTCCTCAGGTACACTCAAGAGGATAAGCACAAGCACACTCGAGTGGGTGAATCGAGTGTTGAAAAAGCAATGATAAATTTTTCTCAATGTAAAAGCATACAATAAATAAATGAACAAATGGTTTTGTAGTAGTGCTTTTCTAAGGACCTACAAATGAACTCCCAACAATTATAAGGATCGGAGTTATATTTTTTACACCAATTTAAAAACGGAAATATTCGGTAAGTAAAGAAAATTAGTTAAAAACATCTATAACTTACTTTATTTAGTTTTTATTAATTATTATAATAATTAATAAATACTAAATAAAATAAATTTTAATTTTTTTTTGTGTTTCTGTAACATTTAAATAATAATAAATGTAAAGAATTTAAGAAAAAAAAAACATTCGTCATATTTTTGATTTAGTATAACCTTTTCACTTACGTCCAATCTTTTTTATAAAAGTGTCAAAAATTTTTCATTATCTACCAAAATATTTAAAATGCTTGATAAATTGTTATAATCAAGTTCAGTTTTATACATTTTATGGTATCGTTGTAGATTATAATATATTAAGTTAACCACCTAAAAAAAGACGTCAACTCTAAAGACTCAAAACAATAAAATTAAGTTAAACTTTTAGGATTATTTTATAGTAAAAAAAAAAATTAAAAACAAAATAAATTTTTGACCTCTATATTAGAAATCAAAGTTATACTTAACCCTAACTATTGCCTAAATCCTATATGCTTAAATCTTCATGATCTTGAACTTGGCTTCTTGTCATTTTTATATCTTTTCTTCTTGTTGACATTATTCATAAAAAATATATATACCAGCAAAAAAACTTGAGTTCATACATATGCATATATTGTTAAATTATCCCTCATCTCAAATAATTGGTGAGGGATTTTTTTTTGTGATTTTGCTAGTTTAATTTAAAAGAAAAACTTCATAAATAGTATATTTTGTCTCTAATTATATGAATTCACCAAATATTAACACAGAATATGCCTATATAAAGTATTAGTCATTCTCTTTAATATTTAAAGATCTATTTTTCATAAATTATATTTTATTTTTCAAATAATATTGTATAAAAATAACAATGTCACGTGGATTTTAATATATAAATTTTATACTTTCATGTCTCTGAAATAAAATTTGATTGTTGTATTATACTTTTAAAGTGTAAACTATTATTAAAGTGATGCCCGAAAATTCATGTGGCTAACAAAATAACTCCAAAAAATGAAACGATAAATAAATATCTAAAAGAATTAAAAATACGATAAAAATAACTATATATTAAATACATAACCTAAAAAAATTTTAAAAATCAAATTTTAATCGCTTTTTTGTAAATGTTATTAAATTAATAGATTTTTTATCTTTAATTTAGTAATTTTATGTTAAGTGATTTTTTAAAAAAAATTATTGTGATTAACAAAAGTAATTCAAAAAAAATAAAAATAAAAAACTAAGATCAAATTTTGTTTCGAAATTTTTTATGCACTTTTTAAATAATATTCAAATATTATCACAAAAATTTAGATCAAATTGATAAATCATTTATTAAATACGAAAATTTATTTCAACTTATAATATAAAAAATATGATATTTACTTATTATTTTTATAATATTTTTAAATCATTTAAGAATTGTTTTGTCGATAATATTTTTCAGTTATCTTTTTGTTCTTACCTGAATCTTTTGAACACCAAATTTATAATTAACTATTTTCAAACTAATTCTATCATCTATTTTTTTCATTAACTATTTTTTTATAAAGTAAAATAGACAAAAAATAAAAAGAAGAGCAGACAAAATTGCACCAAGAGCTAAGAACAAAAGAATGAATGCACAAACTGCAAGCGAACCCATTATTTATACAAAGAAATATTAGGGAATTATTAAAATTTATTATTTTTTGTTGTTTAATTATATTTAAAAATATTAAATAAAATATATTATTAATTATTAAATTAAATAAATTAAACTAAAAATTAAATTAATAATTAAATAATAACTAAAAATAATAAATTTTTTATTTACATTTCCTCTCATTCAATTTTTTTTTACACAAATCGCGGGCCATCAAATTGTCCCTTTGCTTACATCAAATTCTCGCATAGATTCTCCACTTGTCCGTTGTCCCCCTCCTATTCTTATTTTCGAAATAACTTAGTTACCACAACAATTTTTTTAGCTTCTCTCTATAAATCTCTCCAACAATTTGTATTCTTCCATTAAAATTCCCCCGCTTTTTTTTAATCATTTTAAGAACAACTTCAATAAACAAAGCAGTCCCATTATAACCATGTAACCATGCATTTTACCAACTTTCACCCAATATTTAAAAAATTGAGCCCCATTTTGGTGTTGAATATGAAAAATAAATCTCTTCTCGGACTACTATATATCTTATAGTAAAAATTCATTCTTATGATTTAGGGATTTTTTACTGAAATAAAATAAAAATTTTATTATTTTTTAACTTTAATTTTTTAAATACGATTCTTTTATCTAGAGTAAATTCGCAGTATCCCATCAAACTTTATAAACTTCGCGAACTTCATTTCAAATTTTTAAGCTCCATAATGGACAATAGCAATTATTATTATCGTTTCTAAAGTACATAAGAATACACAGGAATAAGTTATATTATTATTAGAGAAATAATATATCTTTATTGAAGAAGTTATAGTTGTTGTCTGTGTATTTTTATGTACTCCTATGTGCTTTTAAAGACTGAAGGTTGTGGTAGGCTTAGAGAAGGGGGTTGAATTTATGCCTTCCTTTTTAAGTTGCTGTTATGACCCTTTTAAACAAAATTACAATTCTGATTCTGTTTGAACTCAGTAGCGGAAATTTATGAAATAATTTATTTTTGTCTCATGAATATCAGAAAACAGAACTCAGCAGAGAAGAGAAAAGCGAACACCAGCATGTATCCTGGTTCGGTTGCCTTGTGCTATGCAACCTACATCCAGTTTCCTCCACAATTATGGAAGAATTTCACTATAGTTAACAGTATTACATACACCAATTTCACACTCAAGTCCTATCCTAACTTGACATTGGCTATGCTAACTCCTAACTATTCACTCTTAGTGCTAACCCAACTAAGAAAGGGATATCAATCAGGTACAAGATACAAGACACTTAGCCAACCTAAAGAAATCAGAAAAATAACTCTAGGCTTTTCTCTCAAGTGTATCACTCAGCCTTTTTCCACTTATGGCTTTTACTTGAGCTTTCTCACAATGCCTTTTCTCACAAGAAATTACAGAAAGATAAACTTGGAAAAGTACATTACAATCAGTAAAACATGAAGGCGATTGACTTTATCAGCAACCTCTTAGCTATGTACAAAACCAGATTTGCAAACCTCAGATGCAGCTCTTCAGTATTGGCTGAATGCTTCTTTGAAAGAAAGCATTATCCAAGTAGAGGAACTTCTCAACAGAACACTGTTCTCACTCTCTGGTTTTCTCTCCTTGGTTCTGAATGAGCAAGAAGTCTTCTTTTATTCTCCTTGCATGTTGCTGGGACCTTCTCCCAAGGTCAACACCTTGAGCCTTGAACTTCACCAACCATAGATTTACTTTTTCTCAATAATCCTCAGAATAGAAACTCTCCTTCTGACTTTCTCATCTTGGCCAAAAACCATAAAACAACAACCATAGAAATCTTCCAATGGTCAACTTGATCTGAACCCTTGAAAACCAACTTGGTCCCCAAGTCTTGTTTAAGACCGTAGATACACACTATGGAAGAACATAAATCCTCTTTCCCATATATCCCATTTCGGATAGAGTAGAGAGTTGGGAAGAAGAGATGAGACCGAGTTGCATGTATGAGAAAAAGATTTACCTATAAACTAAGCTTGATTTGGTTTGGATTTGTTGAGATGACTTCTGCCTTTCAAGCTTAGTTTCTCTTTCTTGCTTCTTTGGTGACTATCTTTGAAAAAGCTTTTTCTCTCTTTCTCTTTCTTACTTTTCTGAAACTGATTTGACTTGATCAGAGAGAGAGATGAACGTTGCTTTTGGTTAAGCAAAAAAGAGGGATTTGCATTTATGAAGGGCTTGGATCGGTTATTGGTATGCTTGGCCCGATTTAATTTCTTAGTCTTCTTTCTTTGCTTTTGCTTGGGCTCTTTATTTTGCTTTCAGCCCAATATTCTTGCTGATTGCTTTTTATTCCATTTGGACTATTAACATTTGGCCTGCAACAATAAATAATTAGTTAATATGTAGATATAAATAATCAACACTTAATTATTTATTTTGCCAAAAAATAATGTTTGTCATCATTAATTAATTTAGTTAATTTCTTAACTCAACAAAGACGATGATAATAACTTAAAAATTTGACATGGTGGGTTTTGAAAAAAATTAAAGTGAGGTTAAATGAACTCTATCATTTTCATAGAGTTCCCCGGGATTAGGTGAACTCGATACAAAAATATAGACATTCGTACCTAAATCTAAAAAAAAATAATATTTAAAAAATTAAAGTAAAAAAATAAGTATAAAAAATAATTATTTTTTATTTTATTTCTGAAAAAAAAAAAAACCTATGATTTAGTCACCCAAAAAAATGTTTCTTATGATTTAATCATCCCATGTTGGTTGACCACGCTGTGCTCGTGTCCTATATTTTCCAAGAAAAAATATTACGCCCTGGGTTCCACGCTTTACTCGCTGCAAATATAATAATGAAAGTACTATTTGATAAATTGCATTCATTTAGTTGTTTGCATGCCTTTTAATTCACTGCATGCCTTTTAATTCACATTATATATATATATATATATATATATATATATATATATACATATATATATATTAAATTTAACCAAATTAAATAATAAATTAACTAATTTTTATTATGTTAGATCAACTTAATTAAATTTAATTAACAAAAAAATTTTAATGTATAGTAATATATATATCTTTTTATTCACTTTTTTATAAATTAAATAATAATAATAATAATAATAATAATAATAATAAATATGTGATTAACAAAAAAAATTTACTAATATATATCCTAAAAATATCATAAGAAATATTTTATTAAAATTTATTAAAAAGATAGGTTTTTTTAATATTTTCAATATATTTAATTTATCAAAAATTTAAAAAATTTCGATTATTATTCTCTTAAAATGTATTTAAAATAGGTAAATATTTTTTTATAAATATTTTAAATAAAAAATTTTTGAAAAAAAAAATTGTGTATTAAACTTCTTTCATACAGATGAGAGAGAGAGAGAGTTTATAATATTTTGTGTGTATTTTATATTTTTTGAATATATTTTATATTAATAATTTAGTTTTATTATGCACATATCATGTTTGACATTATTATTATTAGGAGCCAAAGAAAAATTTATTTTGTTAGGTTGAATTGAAAAGTTAAATCTTTAAATATATCTAAAGATCATATATCCAAATTTCACCGTTGACACTTATTTTTGTCAAACGCTTATAACTTTAATTACAAGGTGGCTGATCAAATAAGTTGTCCATTAATTTTCAGAACTTTTTATTTTTAATATTGGAGTGGTTGTGATGTTTTTTAAAATGTAGATTGTTGGGGTGTTATACTTAAATGTAAAATCGTTTAACTAGAGAAGTAGAAATTGGATTGTCCATTTATTAGAAGTATAGAAATCAGACCGTCTGATTTCTTGAAGTACACAAATCGAACCATTTGATTTGTGTTATAAAAAAATTAAAAATTTTGAGATACAAAAATTGGACCATTCGATTTATATACTTTCCACAGTTTTAAAAAATATCAAAATTTACAATGTTAAGGTATATCACCACTTCTACTCCCAAAACAAAAAAAAATAGCCTAATTTTCACGATGAGTCAATTAAATACATTTTCAATATTGTTAACTATAGATTTCATGGTTAAGGAAGGGACGGAATTTTGTCCTACTCAATTTCATCTTGTTCTATAATAATCTAAATAAAATTTGTTTCGTTTTTATTTTTAAATAGTAAAAAGGTTGAATCTTATTCACCTTTATTGGAACCTGCCTTTATATTTATTAATATATAATAAATAAAATTAATTTTTAAAATTTATATAACCATCATCACATATATAATATAAATTAAAATAAAAACTTAAATATAATATAATATTATTAATTTATTATATAAAATTTTAAAGCAATATTTTATTAATTTATTACATAAAATTAATAAAATTGTTTATAGATATTCATTATATACCATGTTGCTTCAAATTTAATTTGATTTATTTCGAGTTAATTTAGAATCAGATTAAAGCATGTAAAATAATCTGGATAAAATATTAGAATTAGATCCAAATCTAATTAAACATGATCCAATCTAAATTATGTATATTCTTAAAAAAATTTAAAATTATTATTAGTAAAAATTTTAAATTTTTTATTTTAATAAATACACAAAAAAAAATTTAAAACACATATTAACTGAGTCTTTGTTAATAGTATATTCATAAAAGAAAATACATATTCATAAATAAGAGTCTAATTACTATACATTTTTAGTATTTTTTAAGAATGATATAATAAAATATTACTACGTAGATAAATTTTTTTTGGGCAATTAATATCATTATACTAACAGAATAGAAAATAAACTCAACTAATATATAATACAAACATAAATATAGCTGCTTCTTTTTTTTTTATCATATTTTTACTTGTAGCCTTTGTTCTCACTTTAATTTCTTATACGAGGAGGATTAATAGTCACTGAGTCGCTGCCATATGTAATGCCTCAATAAGTTTGTTAATATTGAGTAATTCACAGTATTTACTATTGGACCTCTTTACTATTTACCATATCATTTTTAGTAAAATTATTTAGTTTCACAAATTTTTTTTTCTCTTTTATAGAAAATACTAAAGTCATTTTTAACCAAACATGTAGAATTTGAAGATGAATTTTGACTATCCACAATAGAATATATTTGAATATAAAAAAGATATCAGTAGTGCTATGTTACTAATTTTTTATCTACCAAAATCTGTCAATTTGAGTTGGACTGGACATGAAGCCCATCTACTAAATAAAGCCACATCTAAGTTAATCATGGTTTAATTCTAATTTATCACGTGTTGGTAATAGTTGACAGACTCTCTTTTGTTAACGTATACTTTTCCAAAAGATATATGAACAAAAAATAATCAATAGGGAGCTGGATTTGTCCCGCAAAGATATAAGAGAAATGATTTTTACTTTATAATAATTTATATTTGAATATTGGTTTTGCAAGGCGTGTCCCACACTCCCACTAATATAAGAAGTGGCACTGGGCTAATATAATAAATAGTAATAAGGTTGATGTTGTGTTATAAAAATAGGGCTCTGCAGAATTCAAGGACCCTTCAAATAAGAGTAGAAGTCATCATATTCCTTCCGATCCCCTGCCTGCTTTCTCTGCTTCAGCTTCTATTTACATTCATACCTCAGCTTTCCTTCCCTTCCCCGTTCCACAGGCACTTATGCATACATATTCTCTATTCTTTATATTGATCACAATTTGATTCTGGTTGGTATGTAATATCTATTACCTATTATTACAACAATAATAAGTAGTTGTGTTAGAAGTAATAATAATAAGTAGTTGAAAGTTAGTAGTTGGTACCTAAATATTTATGAAATTAGTTTGAAAGATCATTATAAATATTTAGCTATCAACTATTAACTCTCAATTACTTATTATTATTCTAACACAACTACTTATTATTATTCTACCTATTATTTTATATACATATATACAAAAATTTATTTCGCATCTTTGATACGATGAATTAGGGGAGGGTGCGAAAATGTGGAGGCTGAAGATAGGAGAAGGTGGAAAGGACCCATACCTATTCAGCACCAACAACTTTGTGGGGAGGCAGACATGGGAGTATGACCCCGACGCAGGAACTCCCGAGGAGCGGGAGCAGGTTGAGGCTGCTCGCCACCATTTCTATCAGAACCGCTTCAACGTCAAGCCCTGCGGCGACCTTCTTTGGCGTTTTCAGGTACCATCACCACCCGCACCACCCCAACCGCTCCGCTGCCTCTCACCCATCTACCTACTACTTACCCCTTACTTGCCTCGCACGTTTATTATTTTATTTTATTTTCTTTAAAAGATAGAAAGATTTCATAAATATGAAAAACCTATTTGATTTCGTAGATATTATTATTATACAATTTTTCTTATAATCAAATTAAAATTCTTCTATTTAAATACCTTTTATATATTAAGTAAAAATTCAAGTGTAGTTAATTTTACGTAAAATTAATAATTGAAAGTTATTAAATAAAAATTTAGTTAAATTATTTAAATTATTTAACAATTTTTAACTATTAATATTACATAAAATTGACTGCACTTGAATTTTCAATTTATATTAATGGTAAGAATATAAAATTCACTAAAGAAACTCTTAATATCTACCAAACACATTATCTTATTATTATTATATTCCCCAACTACCGTCCGACATGCACCATCTTACTTACTTGCTTACCGTACTCCTACAATTCCCTTAGCCGCCTTTCTTACGGAAACTTTCTTCGTGTGAACAACATTTGGTTAAAATCATATGTAATTCATGTATTTCCATCATAAATTAAGTTGTCACGTAATTCTAATAGATAAGTTTATGATAAAAGGGTTTTTGACGTATAGTATTTATTTTCATAATAACAACAATTCACCTTAATTAATGGTGGATTATAATTTATATGTTACCCAAGTCCCCACATTATTTTAGGGATATGCTTCCATCCTCACGCAGCATGAGATTAGTGGTGTAAATACAAGATGTGACAATAATTTATATAAGCACAATTTGCGAAGATATTTTACCATATTTATTTATGTCTACAAATATATTAGTCATTTTTTACTTTACATTTATGAGTTTAGTTAATATATATTTTTAAAAGATATATTAAAGTTATTATTAGTAAAAAAATTTAAAATTTTAATAATATATAATAAGGACATTAAAAACTTATGTTCTTGTAATTTTTTTTATAAAAACTTTTCAATTACGCAGACTAAACTTGTTATTTCTTATTTCTGCAGATGTACTTAATAACTTCTCTATTCTTTCCTTTTTTCATAAAACTGTACTGCAATCATCTTTAGCATGTGTTGAGCTTACTGCACATCTAGTTTGTGTTTATATTATTGTTATTTTAGTCTTTTATTTTTGAGTGTTACTAGTACAATATATAAACTAAAATGTAAAATATTTTTTTCCTTCCTTTACCAGATAGGAGACTCGAATCCGCAACTTCTTAATTGAGTATGGGGAGACTATGTCATTTGAGCTATTACTCATTGGCGAGAATTACTCTTTCACTGTTAAATATAAAACTTATTATATTATAAATACATTCAATAAAAAAAATATTTAATCTTATATAATTATCCACCAAAAGATTATACTATTATTCAAAAAGACATTTTTATGAGAAAAAATAAATCAAAATTGTAAATAAACAAATCTAGGTGTTCCTTCATCATTTAGTTTCCAATTTCAAAGGCATACTAGAATTTTTAAGCATAGCCGCTTTAGAAAGCAGCCTAAGCATAAAATCTCTTTACACTTGATATAGGGGATGTGATGGTTATTACCATTTTGATAAATGCTACTTTTTTTTATAATATTATAAAAAAATGACAAATATAACAGAATGCAGCTGACTGAAGGGTGGCTTGTGCAGATTCTGAGGGAAAAGAATTTTAAACAAAGAATAGAGTGTGTGAGGATAGAAGATGGGGAAGAGATCAGTTACGAGAAGGCCACAGCAGCAATGAGAAGGGGAGCACATCATCTTTCCGCATTGCAGACGAGTCATGGCCATTGGCCTGCTCAAATTGCGGGTCCACTCTTTTTCCTTCCTCCCTTGGTAAGTAGACCATCAAATATTATTATTTTAAATTAATATTTAACTAGTAATAATTTATATTTATATTTATAAAAATTCACATATTTAAAAGAAAGTTTTTAAATTAAATCTGAAATAATGAAATTTGTTCTTAGTTTGAATTATTTGATAAAATAATTCTCAAAATCATAAACTTATATTTCACAACTCTTAGTGCGTGTCAAATATTTGAGGCAATGATTCAATATATGAGGAAATTAGGGAAGTTGGGTGGAGTATGAATGGGTTAGAAAATTAAGATTTATTTACAATAAGAATTTTTTTCCGCAGATGTTGAAATATCATGATTTAATGCGTCACAAAGTACTGTTTTTAATGAAAGTAAACTCAAGTTAACAATTGAATTATTTTGTCCAACAATTGTCATGTTGGAGGTCAAGTATTAAATTCGTTCTTTTATATTATCTTTTCAGTCGCAATCTTTTTTAAGTGTTATTTTGGTGATCTACATGACTCTCTTCATTTCATAATAAAAAAGTAATTTTAGAATTTAGTTAGAGAAGAAAAATAAATTATACTAAAAAGCGGGTTCAAGTTAAAAATGTGAATTCACATACAATCTATTGTCGTAAAACTTAACTCGAGATGACATGATTGTAAGGATAATTAGTTAAGTATAGTAAAAATTTAATAAAAAATAGTTTAAGTTAAAAAATGTAAAATAAGATAAATTTAAGGATAAAATATATTTTTTGTTTCTAAAATTTGACAAAAATTTTAAAAATATTCCTAAATTTTATTTTATTTCAATTTTGTCCCAAAATTTTTTTATTTGTATCAAATATATCACTAACAGCTAATTTTTCAAAAAAATTAAAACCAATTCACCAGCAATTTTATAAGAATAACCCTCAACACAAGTAAATCATGCATAATTTTCATACATTATTGTTAGATTAATATTAAATTTTTAAAAAAATTTAACCATCAAAAATATATTTAATGCAAATTGAAATTTTTTGAAATAAAATTAAAATAAAATAAAATTTATGAATATTTTTAAAATTTTTAGCAAAGTTTAAGGATAAAAGTATATTTTACTCTAAAATTAAATTACTTTAGACTGATGTTGAAAAAAGTGGTATTGAAGAGAGTTTGATTGAAATGGTGAATAGTAATAGTAATGTAAATTAATGAATGAAGGATAGAGTATCCAATAATGAATTGTATTATATATATTATTGCAGGTGTTTTGTATGTACATTACAGGACAGCTTGAATCGGTTTTCCCAGAAGAGCACCGGAAAGAGATTCTTCGGTACATATACTATCACCAGAACGAAGATGGAGGGTGGGGGCTACACATAGAGGGTCACAGCACCATGTTCTGCACTGCACTCAACTACATATGCATGCGAATTCTGGGAGAAGGCCCCGATGGGGGTGAAGACAATGCCTGCGCCAGAGCAAGGAAGTGGATTCATGATCACGGCAGTGTAACACACATACCTTCGTGGGGAAAGACTTGGCTTTCGATACTGGGCCTCTTTGAATGGTGCGGAACCAATCCAATGCCCCCTGAGTTTTGGCTCCTTCCTTCCTTTCTTCCTATGCATCCAGCAAAGATGTGGTGCTACTGTCGCTTGGTATACATGCCTATGTCATACTTATACGGTAAGAGGTTTGTGGGGCCCATCACGCCCCTCATCCTCCAGTTGAGGCAGGAGCTCTACGGCCAGCCTCCTTATGAGAAGGTTGATTGGAAGAAAGCCCGACACCAATGCGCCAAGGAAGATCTCTACTATCCGCATCCTCTCATACAGGACCTCATATGGGATAGCCTCTACATATTCACGGAGCCGCTTCTCACGCGCTGGCCCTTTAATAAACTGGTGAGAGAGAGGGCCCTCCAAGTCACAATGAAGCACATCCACTACGAAGACGAGAACAGCCGATACATAACCATTGGCTGCGTCGAGAAGGTCTTGTGCATGCTTGCTTGCTGGGTGGAAGATCCAGACGGAGACGCTTTCAAGAAGCATCTTGCAAGGGTCCCGGATTACCTTTGGGTCTCGGAGGATGGAATTACCATGCAGAGCTTTGGCAGCCAGGAGTGGGATGCTGGCTTTGCTGTTCAGGCCCTCCTTGCTGCTAACCTCCTCGATGAACTTGCTCCCGCTCTTGCTAAAGCCCATGATTTCATCAAGAAGTCTCAGGTTAGGGACAACCCTTCAGGAGATTTTAAGAGTATGCATCGTCACATTTCCAAAGGCGCCTGGACCTTTTCTGATCAAGACCATGGATGGCAAGTTTCTGATTGTACTGCAGAAGGTTTGAAGGTAACAACTCACTCATTGTTAGAGTTATAATTATACTTTTTTATATAAACTTTTGTCACTCATGTGCCCAACTTAGCTAAACAGAACAGACTAGCAGTGGCTAGCTGGTAGGTTCTCATCATCAACAATAATTACTTATCCAATTATTATCATCTTGTGTGTTTTCAATTTGTTAGTGTTGTCTGCTTTTATCGATGTTGCCACCGGAGCTTGTGGGGGAAAAGATGGAACCAGAAAGATTATATGATTCAGTCAATCTTCTATTGTCGCTTCAGGTGAACACTAGCTATTATTAATTAATGAATATTAATATATTATGCCCCTTCTTCTACTTGTTGCTGACCAATATTTATTTGTTTCGAAATTTGATGAATACATTGTTGCAGAGTAAGAAAGGTGGTTTAGCAGCATGGGAGCCACCAGGAGCTCAAGACTGGTTGGAAGTAAGTGTTGCATGTGTTAGCTAGCTTGATTTGATTCATATTAATACAACAGCAGTAACAGTGCTAATGAAATGTATATATTGGGTTGGATTGGTGGTTTGTGTGCAATTTTTCAGTTACTGAATCCGACAGAATTTTTTGCGGACATTGTAGTGGAGCACGAATATGTAGAGTGCACTGGATCAGCTATTCAGGCTTTGGTGTTGTTCAAGAAGCTATATCCAGGGCACAGAAAGAAAGAGATCGACAACTTTATCGCTAACGCAGTTCGTTTCCTTGAAGATACACAAACAGCGGATGGTTCTTGGTATGGAAACTGGGGAGTTTGCTTCACTTACGGAACGTGGTTTGCACTGGGAGGCCTCGCTGCAGCAGGCAAGACCTACGGCAACTGCGCTGCCATTCGCAGAGCCGTCAACTTTCTACTCACAACCCAGAGGGACGACGGTGGCTGGGGGGAGAGTTATCTTTCAAGCCCCCAAAAGGTTTGCTTAATTAATTATCTGACTGAATTATAATGAGTGTTAGAAGTGAGCAGGTTTTGTGATTTTTAATCATTAATTAGTTATACGGATTAAGTGCTGGTCATTAACCTACGCTTAGGGGAATCCTTCCTAATTAATGAATTGGAATATATGTAGATATACGTACCTCTGGAAGGAAGTCGATCAAATGTGGTTCACACGGCATGGGCTTTGATGGGCCTTATTCATGCCGGGCAGGCAGAGAGAGACGCAAGGCCTCTCCACAGGGCAGCAAAGTTGATCATCAACTCCCAGTTGGAAGAGGGGGATTGGCCCCAGCAGGAGATCACGGGAGTGTTCATGAAGAACTGCATGTTGCATTACCCAATGTATAGAGATATCTATCCCTTGTGGGCTCTCGCTGAATATCGCAAGCGGGTTCCCTTGCCTTAATTCCATTACTTACTCATTTTACTCAATCAATCACATTTACCACAAACCCCATACCAATAAACACCCACGCTTAATTATTGTTATAAATTTATAATCATATTCATTCCTCTATGATCTATATATATGCTTCCAACGTAGTTATATGGTATCTGATCTCTGTTATTATGTATTTCTTCGTGTCGGAGTGCTCGTACGTATATGTATAGGTGTCTTATCTATTCGTCTCAATTTGTTGTTTCTTTGAAACTTAAGTCTCACGTAAAATAGTTTATCCCTAATTAAAGAGAAGCACACAATAAAAAAAATAAATCTTAAAGCACTGCAAAAAAATACAGTATAAACACAACTTGTCTTTTGAGAGAAGTTTCACATAAATAGAAAAAAAATACAAATAAATGGATGGTGCTTTAAGTGATGATGATAGACTAGTTAGTAGTGATAGTGATGGTGATTGATTGACTTCACAGCTTCACAGTTTCAGTAAGACTACTTGTTGAAATATACGTCAATTAGGGTAAATAAGAAGAAGAAAGAGGATTAATAAGTGTTGGACAAAATTAAAATAATTAATTATAAATAAAAATATTTTTAACATTTGAAATATTAGGTTTGAACTTTAAAGATGATGAGAATTTATTTGAAAATGAGATTTTTTTTTGTTTTGATTCATAAATGAAAAAAATTAGAATTAACACCATTTAAATTATTCACTTTTATTTATTTTAAAGTAAGAAAAAGAATTCAACTTTTGAAATTTTATTTAGTTGAGGAAAAATTAAAATAAAAAAAATGAAAGAAAAAAATTAAGAGAAAAATTATCATTTTTTATTGTTTGGTTAGAATAAAAAGTAAAAAAATAGAATAGTATAAAAAAAATAGACGGAGCTTACTAATTTTTTTCTCTAAAATTTTACTTATATTACATTCAATTTGTTCTTTATTTTTTATCTTATTAATGTATTTCTATTATTTAGTAAATATTTTATGAATTTAAAATAAAATTTATTTATATATTTATTTAACTAATCTATAATTTTATTTTTATTATTATGTTATTACTAATTTTTTAAAATATTATTGTGATTTATTATGTTATTATTAGTTATTTAAAATTTGATGTTGAGATAGGGATGGCAAAAATCCCCAGCGGGGCGGATATCCGCGGGGATTTACCCGTCACGGGGCGGATATGGGGACGATTTTGTACCCGCGGGGACGGGGGACGGGGCCCCGTATATTAAACGGGGCGGGGGCGGGGATAGAGGTCCCCGCCCCGTGGAGACCCGTTTAAACTCCGTTTATGTAAAAAGACTAGAATACCCCATTTGTGTGTACTATGATTTTGTTAAGCATTTGTTATAATTATTGAATTAAGTTAAATATAATTTATATGATTATAATTAAGCATTTGTTATCATTTTCATTATCTTTGTTTGCTTTTTCTATTATAATTACTGTGATTTGGATAAACATTTGTTATAATTATTCTAAAATTTTTATTATTTTACTGATTTTGAATTTTTGGTTAAGCATTTGAGTGCTATACATGTAATTCATAATATTGAAGTAGATATTGATGTAAGTAAAATACTAAATTATATACAATACACTATTTTTTAAATTTTTTTCTAATTTTTTTCAATTTTTATTATTTTTTTATAAAAATCCGCGGATATCCGCGGAGACCCGGGTCCCCGGCGGATATGGGGCCCCCGTTACCCGTCACGGGGATGGGGCGGGGACGGGGACGAATAATGGAGGCGGGGGCGGGGGGCGGGGGGCATGTCCCCGCCCCCATGGGGACCCGTTGCCATCCCTATGTTGAGACTTGTTAGGTATATATTTTTTTTAAATTTATAAAATAAATTAAATACAATCCAAATCACTTGAAATTGGATCAGATTGGATGGGATCGATTGTCTAAAAAAAATTATCCGATTCAAACAGCGAAAAGAATAAGTAAAATTCTTCTTTTAGTTTGAAATCAACAAAAATGGCTAGAGATTATAAGTGATACAAGTGGAATGACGCTATTGTTAAAACTTGAGAAAAAGAGTTGAATCAAGTTGAATTTAAAAACGAAATTCTTTTAGCAATTTTTTGCAAAAATATATTATATAGGAGATTTTTTACATTTTGTCTCTAAAATCATAACAGAACAAAGAGAAAAAGAAGAAAATTAGGCAAACAAATATCTTAGTGTCATAAAATTTATATCTAGTCTCCACAGCAATCATTGCGTGAAATTTTTATTATAATCAAATTGATTATATACACTAATATCAATGAATTACATCTTAATTTATCTAATAATATCTACCACTAAACTTCTACCCAAACCTAATCATCTTAATTTATCATTAGAATTCATGTTTCATGTTCATTTAACTCTCAATAAGAGTTGGTATATTAATAAAGCTATTTGTTTATAACCTGTATACTACTTATCTATAAATAATAATTGGTTCGAAGAAATTAAACAATACTAAAAACAATTTGTATTTTAATGTATAAATAATATTTTGATATTAAAAAAATATTTTTTGTATTAAAAGTTCCTCCGTATTAAAAGAGAAAAAGGAAAACATTACCCTCCCTACTTTAAATATTTAGCGCATATTAATTTCTTTTGGGGCGTCTGAACTTTCTCGATCATTTATTTTACTCTATATTTATAAATGTTTTAAATGACGTGAGATCTCAAATAGTAGTATCGTTATGGTGATGGCTGGTTGGAGGCACTGCAAATCTAATTCTTTTTGTTTGTTTCCTTTAATAGAACAAGAGGAAAAAGTTTGGTTGACTGGCCATAAATTGGGGGTTACTTTCTATAAATCGTTTTTTCAGATTTAGTTGAGAAGTAGTCTTTTAGGGGGTTTGAATCGAAGCGAGCGATGCGTGAATAATGTAAATTTGTTTCGAATAGGGGATGAAATGTGGCTTCCAAGTACAAAGGCATCAGTAATTAGAAAGGGGGGAGGGGGGAATGGATTGGTGGCAGTTGCAATAGATAAGGATAGCAAAGGCAGTCGATATGCTCTCAAATGGGCTGCCGATAGCCTTCTAGCCAGAGGCCAAACTGTTGTCCTTATCCACGTTTTGCACAAGACTTCTTCCCCTCTTTCTAGTCAGTACTCCCATCCCTTCCCTCATTCATCATCATTCTCATGCATGCACACAAGTAATTATAATAATAATAATAATAATATGTTCATTTATTTTTCAGTTGGAGGCAGCCATGCCATAATATGCAACAGCAATATTCCATCTTCATCTCCTCAAAGAGACCATGTCATCAATATTACTAAGGATCTTTTCCGTACCTTCCACTGCTATTGCACACGTAAAGATGTATGTGTTTTGTTAATCTTGTGGAGAACAATATATAATGATACATATATGATATATGTGTGCGTAATTATGTATTGTTTGGTTAGATACAATGCCTTGATGTGCTAGTTGAAGACACTGACGTTGTGAAAGGAATAACAGAATATGTGTCTTACGCGGCAATTGAGAACCTAGTGCTTGGTGCAGCGTCAAGGCATGGCTTTATTAGGTAAGAAAAATTAAATGAAGTCCTCTCTCTTTGTAAAAGTATAAAATATTGATGTTTGTATGCATGCATTCCTGCAGATTCAAGTCATCAAGTACACCAAGCAACATATCAAAAGGGGCGCCCGATTTCTGTACGGTGTATATAATATCAAAAGGGAAGATATCTTCAGTGAGGAGTGCTTCTCGTTCAGCAGCGCATGCGTCTCCCCTCCTTAGCCATATACAGGCCCTAAATAATGACGATAGTGCAAGTGAAACAAGTAGTCAGTTATCGTCAAGGCGTATGAGCTTCAAGGATCATAGAAGATCCATGAAACCTCACAGCTGGCAGGACGAACCCGCAAGGTCATCACAAATTGGAAAAACATTGGGAACGGGGGCGGGGGGGTTGAGTGTAAGGTCGTCATGCATGGAGCTGTTAGGCCCAGACTCCGATACCGACATATCATTTGTGAGCTCCGGGAGGCCAAGTAGCAGTGGGCGTTCCTCCTCTGTCTTGTATGACTGCATGGACTCTTCCTCTGCTCGTAATTCACGAGTCTCCACCAGCTCTGATCGTAGCTTGGGATCACTGCGCTGTAGCCTCGCTCTCCCCACTTCCCCCGGCCCCGATATTTCTCTTTCTTTCTCTCAGGAAAGCATTGGAACCTCCTCTTTTTCTCATTCCTCTCAGAACATGGATGATGTAGAATCCGACATGAAGAGGCTCAAGCTTGAATTAAAACAAACCATGGAAATGTATAGTACAGCGTGCCGAGAAGCACTCACTGCGCAACACAAATTAATGGAGCTTAACTCCTGGAGAGTTGAAGAGGAAAAGAAATTAGACGAGGCACGATTGGCCCAGGAAGTAGCATTGGCAATCGCAGAGAAAGAGAAAGCAAGGAGCAAAGCAGCCCTGGAAACTGCAGAGGCAGCCAAAAGAATCGCTGAGGCTGAAGCAAACAGAAGAGCACATGCCGAAATGAAAGCCCTTAAAGAAGCAGAGGAAATGAGGAAGCTATTGGATAATCTAGCTCAAACGGATGAAAGATACAGGAAATACACAATAGAAGAGATTGAAGCAGCCACAGATTCCTTTTCTGAATCTCGAAAAATCGGGGAAGGTGGTTATGGCCCTGTCTATAAATGTTACCTTGACCACACTCCTGTGGCTGTCAAGGTTCTACGCCAAGATTCTGCTCAGGGGAAATCGCAGTTTCAGCAAGAGGTGACCAATCATTGGAATGAGTAATTCAATAAACTACATATTCTTTATTATTTTTATTTAAATTTTGCATTAGGTGGACCAGTCATCTCAAGAATGTTGCATACTAAATGAATGCAGATTGACATACTCAGCTGCATACGGCATCCGAATATGGTGCTTCTTGTAGGCGCATGTCCAGAGCACGGCATACTGATCTATGAATACATGGCGAATGGGAGCTTAGAAGATTGCATGATTCAGAAGAAGGGCATTGTTCTATCTTGGCAGCTGAGATTTCGGATTGCGGCAGACATAGCCACTGGCTTACTATTCCTCCACCAGACCAAGCCTGAACCACTGGTACACCGTGATCTAAAGCCAGGAAACATTTTATTAGACCACAACTTCGTAAGCAAGATCGGCGACGTTGGGTTGGCGAGGCTTCTCCCTGCCGTGGCAGAAAATGTGACGCAGTGCTGCATGACGTCAGCAGCGGGAACATTTTGCTACATTGATCCAGAGTATCAGCAGACCGGAATGCTTGGAGTGAAGTCTGACGTGTACTCTTTAGGGATCATTCTTCTTCAGTTGTTGACAGGAAGGGCTCCAATGGGGCTTGCTCACCAAGTTGAGAAGTCCATTGAGAAGGAGGCACTGGGTGAGATACTTGACCCCTCTGTCCCCGACTGGCCTCTTGAAGAAGCCCTATGCCTTGCCAATCTCGCACTCAGCTGTGCAGAGCTCAGACGAAAAGATAGGCCAGACCTTGGTCAACATGTACTGCCACAGCTCAAAAAATTTAGAGACTTTGCTGAAGGGAATTCCAGCCCAACTTTCTCTTGTAGTAACATTAGTTGTGCAACATCTCCCCATCTCAGTCAAGCTTCGTCTACGCCACAGGTCATCATCATCTTATTAACATTTTATCCTCATCATATTCATCTTAGCCTAAAAATTGGGTTTTAATATATAAACTGGTTTTTAACACCTCTGTGTATTGATGCAGGATGTAATGAGCGAACCACCCTTTGAACATTCGGCAAGTTCAACAAGTCCCTCAAGTCCACTATTATCACCACCAGGAGATAAAGAAGGTATTAAGAAACGCAAAAACCCACGTGTAGTCGTTGTTTTCACCATTAAGAAATCATGCTTAAATAACACTTTTTCTTTTTATGAGATGTCTAAAATCTAAATGACATTCTTCACTTTTTAATTTTTAAACAAAAATATTATTCCTACACTAAAATTAACTACTAAATTCAAGTATTTATATATAAAATACACATATTATTTAATTTATTTTCAACGTGTATTTATATTTTAACATATATTTTATATAAATGATTAACTTTAATGCTAATTTTGGTATACACATAGCATAATCCATTTTTAAAATGTATACTTCTCTTCTCTTTAAAATTAAAATAAAATATATTTTAATTTATTTGACTAGAATACTCTTTAACAATTATTATAATTATGTTAATTATTTGGTTGATTTAAATAATAATATATTTATTGTTATTTTAATAAAAAATTTTAATACTTTATCACATAATATATTGTAATTTCCTCAAAAATGATTTAATTTATATTTTTTATAGTTCATAATTAACGATAAAATATTAGAAATAATAAAATTTATTACATTAATAAAAAATATTTTCATATATATTTGAATCAATTAAACAATTAACATTAATTTATACCTATAATTATGATAATTATTAAAAGATATTTTAATCAAATAAACTAAAATATATATTATTTTAATCATTCAAAATGTATATTTTATAAACAAAACGAAGAAAAATGTCATTTAGATATTTTACAGAAAAAAAATATTTTTTCTTTTTTATTTTTATCAATCAGTATAAAAAATAGAAAATGTTAAAAAAGGATTAATATAAGGATTTAATGTGTAGGCTAGTATAAAAAATAAAAAATGTTAAAAAAGGATTAATGTAAGGATTTAATGTATATGCTGCACGTAATCTCTAAAAGAATTTAATGTAAGGAAATTGCTAGAACAATAGGCTAGTATTATTTAAAGATAAGATAAAAACAAAGAAAAATTATTGATCACCTAAAATTTCTCTTATCTAATTTTTATTACGATGTGTAATGTTGAAGCTGATTGTTTTGCTATATATGTATAGGGGCCAAGTCTGAGTAACTCCAACACTAAAATTTCAAAGAAAACATCAATGGATTTTGTTTCGCAGGCAGCAGCTAGCACGTGGATTTTTTTTTTTTAGTATCTCTTATTTCTTAGTCATGATATTTAATCTTATCATTTAGACAAGGATCATAAAGCATTTCTTGTTAGGCATGTATATATTTTATCTGTTTGAGTGTTTCTGAATCCCAATTAACTAGTGTGTTAATAGATGCTAACTATGTATTGATTTATATTTTTATTTATTAAATATGTATAAAGATAATAAAAAATAAGTTAGTAGAGATAACATGCAACTTATAATTTAATAATTAAAAAGGTCCTAGAATAAAATCTTAAAAATAATTATATATATATAAAATATTTCAAAAAAAAGGTAATTAGACACTAATTTATCTTATAAGTTATATTCTCATTTTATATATATATATATATATATATATATATATATATATATATATATATATATATATATATATATATATATATATAGGGTGCAATAAAACATAGAACTAGCAACGGATATGATTAATTGGAGACAATATTATATTTATAATATAATGCAAATATGATAGCGGAGAATAATGCATTTTGTTGACCATCCATGCACAGATGTTTCTAAATTATTTATCTCAGTAAACAAATTCTAATTAAATCATATCAATCTTACGTATTATTAAGACATAAAAAATGTAAGAATATATGACATTAAACAATTTAACATATTAAGATATAGAGTTGACTTTTTGTTGATAAAAAATAAAATTTAGTCCTAATTAAGTGTAATTTTTTAGATTCTGCTGAAGTATTGACAAGAACCACTTCCATGTGTCTTTACATTCGTCTGAAACTATAACATATGCAATAACAAAAAATGGATATTAGCATCTTACCCCACTACAGATATCAGCTGTACAACATAGTAATCTTTGAGGAAGCACCCATTCAACCTAATTAGAGGCCTGCACCCATTTTTAAAGCCATTTTTACATGCATCCAAACTTATATATAATCTGTCGAACAGTGACAGTGACTCTGGCTGAAGTATGACATCAATCATAGCTGTACTCCCTGAATTACTCTTGTGTAGTTTCATCAGATAGTCAAAGATCTTTTCATATTGAACTTGTTCGTTACCTATAACTATCTCTCTAGCCGCCTTCAGTCTCCTGCTTATCTTTTTTTCACTAAGGTGTACATTGTAATTTTTAATCATATACTCCCTAACTTGTTTAGGTTTTAAGTCAGGCTGAGTCAGTAGCCTCTTGACCAACATCGATGTTACCCATTGTCTGTCAGCTAGATTACTACCAAAATTTCTAGCACAATTATACACTACATCCTTCCTTTCATATACAAAATAGTCCTTTAGTGTATTCTTAAAACTTTTCATTATGATGAATGTTTGTCATACCTTAAACTCAACCTTCCTATATTCTGTCTCCTCATTGAAAGCATCAAATACAGTCTTGCTTTTATCATCATCTGACAGTGGACTATTAAATGCTTCACTCTCATATTCACAAGGCTCGTCATAATATGAGTCTAATTCTTTTCCAACAATTTCAGAATTTGAATTCATTGTATTCTTATCCAGTCCATTTTCAGACTCCACACCACTCCCTGTTTCAGGCCCTTCACCTACTTCACATTTCATCCCAATTTTTTCATCCCTCATAATATGTGTCCTCCTCCTACCTGAATAATTCTTGGAAGTCTATTTTTTAGCTATCTTTGGAGAATAATCTGAACCACTTTTACTTAGTCTAGTCTTATCTCTACTATTTGGGCCACTCTTGATTAATGTCCTATTTGGGCCAGACTTCACCTCACCATCTGGTCCATATTTCTCCTCACCAACTGGGTCCTGACTAGCTCTCTTCCTTGGTGATACCATTTTTTTCTTCTTTTTCTTCAATCTCTCATTCCTTCTCTATTCCTCATTTCACTGCTATGAGTATCTTCATATCCCGGAAGAAGTGGCTTGTATAACTCGTTCTCAGTTGTTTCATATCCATCACTTGAGGATGATGAGTCACTCAAAATAATATCCTCAGCTTGCTTCTCCTCTTACACAATTTCTGGCACACTAACCAAATGATCAAAGTAGATATAAATTTTATTTGTCTCCTTGTTTTTACTCTTGTTATTCTCATGTCATTTATCTCAGCATCACCCCTCATTATATGTAAGCCAGATTCTAAGTTAGGTGTCATGCTATTAAACCAAAACATAGTCTTGTTTTCTGTGTAACCTAACTCCTTTTGTAACGTTTCAAAATCAAAGAAGTTCACCAAATTAATGTCTAAAGGTGGCCACTTCTTCACTTTTTCATCAACATATTCTAATTTATTCTGTGAATTCCTCTTAAAATTTTCTATATGATGAAAAATAAGAACTACTTCAAACTCATCCATCTATAGATTACTACTACTAATCAAAATTCAGTTCATGATATTTGATCTCACTGTGCCAGTGATCTAAACTACTGACAAACAACATTATTTATTTAATAAATTAGTTAAAAAACTTCAAATTTCATTCACAGAAACAATATTTTTAAAAACGTACAACCAGTAAAAAAGCACAACTAGGCAAACTATTTTAACACCACTGAACATTCCAACACCAACATGCAATTTACGAATAGAGTTTAGATAGTGCTAATTTTTTAAATGGTCAAATCTGTCACTAACCTAAACGGCGACAAAAGCTACGTCCATTCCACGATGTCAGTGACTCCGTCAATGGCGCAGTTAGAAGTGTCCTCCGAGTCCTTCTTAGCGGCCTTGTCAGCACCTTTGTTAGCACCAATATAATTACTTCCACCACTGTCTGTCTGTCCTTTCACGTGAAGAAGGTTACAAAGGTTTTGGTTATTTTGTAAATACGAGTTAGGGTTTAGGGGGTTATGTGAGTGAGAACGACGTTTTCTTCCTCTTTAACCTAAAAATGACGTCGTTTTTGAATGTGACAAGAGGACAAATTGACCATTGTCCAATTCTCCTAATCCACGTTGACACTTGATTCTGAACTAGCTTTCAGATCAGCACTGATAAGTATCACATCATATTTTTTTGTCAACTATGGATGGGGGATACAAGAAAGGGAGCGTGATGGATTATTTTAATCACGGACAGAAATCAGCGTGGATGATTTTTTTTTTTTGTGAGGGATCACCTTGTCCTAATATAAAATGGACAGGAATCGAATTGAGTTGGGTGTTTACTCTTCACTTAAGTTTAAAAAAAATATTAGAATATAATTAGGATCAATTAAAATAAGTTAGTATTATTTATATTTATATAATATATCTATATATTTATTATAAAATTTTATATTTTTATTACTTTGATTCTACTAACACCTATATATACTCTTCTACATTATACCTTTGATAACTCACTCAATAATACAATATAATTTCTTATACTTTGGTCTCTTAGTTTTAAGAATAGCAAATAATAAATCACATAAAACAAATAATTTTATTAATACAGGGCGTCTCCCCCGTTTGTGCCTCGTTGGTGGGTCGTGGAACGAACAGCGATAGCGTTGACAATGAAATGAACAGCCAATTAGAATGAAGGCAGAATGACGCGGCGCAAGTTTATTGGACAGGTCTGACCGATTGGCACTAAAAACCTGAGAAAAATGGAGTGAAAGTTAAATAAAATAGAGCAAGAGGAATAAAAGAAAGAAGCCATAGAATTAGAGGGGAGGTCTGTTCGGCGCGAGTGGCGAGTGACACTTGAAAGCGCAGGCTCTCTTCCGTTGAGTTGAGTTGAGTTGAGTTGTTCAATATCTTGTCCTGTTAATAAAACCGACGATTTTAGTATTAATAATTATTACTGCTCGTGCTTAGTTAGTAATAACAGTGATTAGACACAAAGACGAAGAAGGGAAAAAGAAAAGAGAAATAAAGGAGAGGTTCCTTCCTGTTTTGCTGTGAACTGGAAGGAAGGAAGCTGAAGGTCAATTGGGATTCACCACTCTTGACACCCGTAAGTATTAGATCTTTTCCAATTTCTATTTCAGTTACGATTAATGGTTTCACTCACTCGCTTAGGCATAGATCGTGTTGCCGATCCCTTCAGATCTATTTCTGCATATTCTATCTAATTTCTTGTAATTAGAATGGCAATCGAATGGTTCGGATATATGCATTTAGCGTTTATTATTTACTTTTTTTTTTAATTTTATGAAATAGTGAAGCGAACAAGGGAGGAATCCAAGAAGCAAGTGCATTGCATTGCATGCTGAGTGAGAGTTTGTGGCGAGTGAGTGTGGGATTAAAAAAGGGAATTCAAAATTCAGCGACTGGGGTCAGGGGGTGACTTGCCCCAATCTGGTGGTGAGTACAACCCTTATCCTGTGGCGCGCAGGGTCAATTCCAGCCACGGCATGATGATCGATGACGACATGGAGGCTGGTTCTTTGGGGCCTTACCACGACAGGCCAAGAACTTTCCCCAACATGCGCACCAAACCTTACACCCCACTGGTAAATTAACTCCACAACCACTGCTTCCTTCATCATCTAATTTCAACCATTTTCTCACTCCCATCTTTCTGCAGATATTTCGTATTCTCCTGGGAATAAATGTCCGTGTTCTATTCATTCTTTTGCTCCTCGGATTTGGGGCTATCTTTTACATGGGAGCCAGTACATCTCCCATCATTGTGTTTGTCATCTCTATTTGTATTCTCAGCTTCCTTGTGTCTATATATCTTACAAAGTGGGTGCTTGCAAAGGATGAGGGCCCCCCTGAAATGGTTCAGGTAACTCTATTTCCTATGCTTAACTTTTTATGTCCTGCTCCCACAAACATTCTAGATTTATACAACAACAACAACAAAGCCTTGTCCCACTAAGTGGGGTCGGCTACATGAATCAAACGACGCCATTGTGCTCTGTCATGTATCATGTCTACAGAGAGACCGTTTTGAATTACGTATCATGGCTACATGTATCACGGCTACATGAATCAAACATTCTAGATTTATATTCCCTTTTTTTGAATTCTGGTCTTCATTTCGGTTACTGGGTTTTGCGATATGAAATATTGATATAGAATGTGATGTGAATCACGTAGAACAACTGTATCTTTTTTATCAAATAGAGAGAAGTTGATTGTTGTGGATTCTGTAAGAGAGGATGAGGTCGATTGCTGTAGGTTGCATCCCTGGCTAAAACAAAAGTGGCATTTCATCCATAGTCTTTTGACAGAACAATTTAGCATTAATATAACTTTCATGTGGCTTAGTGAGCCTTAAGTAGAAAATTTAGAATTCTCATTCAATTTTCTCAAGTTTAGTTGATTTGGGTTAGTGAGCTTTAAGTAGCCACCTATACGACAAGATGATGAAAACTTGTCTAGAGAGTTGGTTGGAAGAAGAAGACAAATAAGCAACAAAGGCACTAGTGCAAACATCTCATGCATAGGGCCTAATTTTCTATCAGAGAGTGTGGAGCTATTTGGTTTTTATTTTATAAAGGACCAACTATCTCAAAATCTTAAGCTATTGCATGTAAGGTACATGAATAATTTTTGAAATATTCCGATAAAGCAAACTATTTGTTTACTATATAACTGTTCACATGTTAAAACTTATTCCAGATTTGTGATGTCTTTTATGCTGACTTCGAATATCATACCATGAACTCATTGTTTTCTTGTCCTGAGCTTATCATATTGCTTTCTAGATAGCAGATGCTATACGAGATGGAGCTGAAGGCTTCTTTAGGACCCAATATGGGAGTATATCCAAGATGGCAATGCTGCTTGCTCTTGTCATTCTTTGCATATATTTGTTTCGCAATACGACTCCTCAGCAGGAATCTTCTGGTGTGGGAAGGTGACATCATACCGAGGCTATGGATATCTTCTTCCACCTTTTACATGTTCTTACATGTCATGTATGTTCTGTTTCAGGTCAACTTCTGCTTACATCACTGTAGCTGCATTCCTTTTAGGTGCCCTTTGTTCAGGAATTGCTGGATATGTTGGGATGTGGGTGTCTGTTCGTGCCAATGTCAGAGTCTCTAGTGCTGCAAGACGGTCCGCAAGAGAGGCATTGCAGGTCATTAGTTTATTATCAGTTCCTGCAAAGACTATGACTGGTTCATTATTCCTATATAACACTAAGAAAGTTGTTCAGGTAGCTACTCGTGCTGGCGGTTTATCTGCTATCATCGTCGTTGGTATGGCTGTAATTGGGATAGCAGTTCTTTATGCCACATTTTATGTTTGGCTTGGCGTGGACTCACCAGGGTCGATGAAAGTTACTGATTGTATGTGTAGACTTCTCCCTCCAATTGTTTTGTTTTTTGGCAAAAGATTGTTTGTAAATTGTTAGTGTTGAGCATGAACAAGTGCTTTTTATGCATAATTCTTACCTTTTTGAGCCAGTTTCCAGTTTGATTAGTGTTTTATAACTTGTGGTGAATTTCATTTCGGTGGGTTTTTTTGAAACTAAAAATGAGCCTATGGGTCAGGTGGTTGACATGGTTGAGGATTTGGCTTAGGTCATTAATGGTTCCTCAATGTACTGAAAATAAGGGCAAAAGAAAAAAATGGACGAGATATATGTGACTGTTTTTTCCCCCTTTGCAAGAGGAAATTATTAAATCTTGACCAAAATGAGTTTTAGATGTTATATTTGTGATTATTGAGGTCTATTTATTAGCTATTTGACTGATGACTGCAACGTAATTTTCTTTGTACTGTTAGCATTGAGCAATACTTGCTGCATCTTTTAGCTGTTTTTCTCTTACCTGTTCTCTCTGTCTCTAATTCATATTTGATTCTTTTCCACCCTCAGTGCCTCTTCTTCTGGTTGGATATGGATTTGGTGCTTCCTTCGTTGCACTGTTTGCTCAGTTGGGTGGTGGAATATATACAAAAGCAGCTGATGTTGGAGCAGACCTTGTTGGAAAAGTAGAACAGGGAATACCTGAAGATGACCCTAGGAATCCTGCTGTTATTGCTGATCTGGTATTTGTTGTTTAATTTTGTTTGCCTCAGTTTGAAGATTCTGCACATTATATTGATTTTCTTTTTTAATTAAAGAAAGAAACATTTAAAAAAATCTCTGTTTTTAGTCACTGCCTGTTTATGTTTGTGGAAATGATTTTGATATAAGGTTGTATATGTAGCCAGTAATGAATGTCTTTTCCCCCCTCCAGTTTGACGACATTAATGTTTTACTTGGTGAATTTTCAAACGTGGAAACCTATGATAGAATATATTTAATTCACTGTTGGTGACTGTATAACTTAAGCAATGGATGGTGTTTCTGATTACAAGTTCCTTAAACAGATTTATGTGATTTTCTAAGACATTTGACGGTCACTTTTGGGTTTTCTGAATTATTTTATATATAGAGGCAAAAGTACGGTATATAAAACGTTAGTTATATGCTCGTAGTAATGTGTATTGAGAACTGCCTTTATTTTCAGTTTCTTAAACTTTAAGAACTTAATATTCTGCTTCAGGCCAACTTATAAATACACATGAAAATCTTAAGTAAACACTATCGATTGATTGATATAAATATACATGAGCTGATTATTATATTATTTATTTATTTGTCAAATAAATTGTACTTGCAAAACTATAAAATCTAAACCAAATGAAGTGAACTGCTTCATGTTTATAATCTGCACTTTTGTTTATGCTTTTTGGCTAGGCTTTTTTACTTGCATTTTTTTTATGCCATAATTGTTTTATTTCGGTTTTAAGGTTGGAGATAATGTAGGAGACTGTGCTGCTAGGGGTGCTGATCTTTTTGAAAGTATTGCAGCCGAAATAATCAGTGCTATGATACTTGGAGGAACAATGGCTCAACGTTGTAAAATTGAAGGCAAGTAGCCAAGTACCCACTACATAGTTACCCCAATGTGTCTATGCTTTGCTTACTGATTTTGGTTACCCATTGCTTTATGTATGCTTTTCTAATTTGATGTTTTCTCTTTTGACTCAGATCCATCTGGCTTCATCTTGTTTCCTCTTGTTGTTCACTCATTTGATCTGGTAGTTTCGTCGGTTGGAATATTTTCAATTAGGGGTACACGTGAATCTGGAGTAATGGCTCCAATTGAGGATCCAATGACAATTCTTCAGAAAGGATATTCTGTTACAATAGTTTTAGCTGTTGTGGCGTTTGCTCTGGTAATTGTTAATCTTCGATCGTGATATTTGAATTTGGCTTTTCTAATTTCTCCAGTTGATATAATTGATTGCTATATTTCTGTTTAGGATTGGGGCAGTGAAATATCTTGAATCTTTCCAAATTCTTGTTACAGCATCTATTCTGATTATTATTTGAATTGAATTGATCTGCAGTCTACACGGTGGTTACTTTATACTGAGCAAGCACCTTCAGCATGGTTCAATTTTGCTTTGTGTGGGCTCGTTGGTATTATTACTGCTTATGTTTTTGTCTGGATCACTAAGTATTATACTGATTACAAGCATGAACCTGTGCGCACATTAGCCCTTTCTAGCTCCACTGGTCATGGGACTAATATAATTGCTGGAGTCAGTTTGGGTCTTGAGTCAACTGCTCTTCCTGTCCTTGTCATCAGTGTAGCAATTATCTCAGCTTACTGGCTGGGCCAAACCTGTGGACTAGTAGACGAGACAGGAAACCCAATTGGTGGGCTGTTTGGCACAGCTGTAGCAACTATGGGAATGCTTAGCACTGCAGCTTATATTCTGACGATGGATATGTTTGGCCCAATAGCTGATAATGCTGGAGGCATTGTAGAGATGAGTCAGCAGGTAGTTCTTGCCAAAATAATTTTGTCCAGTGTTATTTCTGATATTTCTCATGTAAAGTATATTGACAATTGATCTCTTTTTAGCCTGAAAGTGTCCGAGAGATCACCGATGTCCTCGACGCTGTAGGAAACACAACAAAAGCCACCACCAAAGGATTTGCCATTGGTTCTGCTGCTCTTGCATCTTTCCTTTTGTTTAGTGCTTATATGGATGAGGTTGCCGCATTTGCTCATCAACCTTTTAAACAGGTCTGCAGAACTAGTTCCAACTTAATTACTTAACTATCCTTGAGCATGTTTTACTCATTCTATATTAGATGTTCTTTGGTTTTAGTCTTTACATTTTCAAAATTTTAATCCAGCCCTTGTAAGTTATAAAGTCTATTTCTTCCTAGTGTAGTCATTCTCTTAAACTTTTCTCAATCCTACCTTGAACGATAATGGAAGTTTTTGGATTCAAGAAGATTTCACCGTAGTTTTCGTTGCCTCTTTTTCTTTTTTGTTTATTCTGAAGCTACTTACAATTCAATTATCTAAATAGATTTCATTATTTCTTTGAAAGCTACTTACAATTGAATTGCAGGTTGATATTGCAGTTCCAGAAGTTTTCGTCGGTGGGTTGTTAGGTTCCATGCTTATATTTGTCTTTAGTGCTTGGGCATGTTCTGCTGTTGGCCGAACTGCGCAAGAGGTTGTTAATGAAGTAAGAAGGCAGTTCATTGAGAGGCCTGGTATAATGGTGAGTTTTGGTTGCTGAAGTAATATAGTGAGGAATGAGGATTATTTTAAGTTTTGAACTACTCCTTTTATTTATTTTTTGTATATATTTTGTACAGGACTACAAGGAGAAACCAGACTATGGTCGCTGTGTTGCTATTGTAGCTTCGGCATCATTGAGAGAGATGATAAAACCTGGTGCTTTGGCAATCATTTCACCTATTGTAGTTGGTGAGTTAATTCCTGTGTTTAATTGCTCATTTTTATATTATTATTGCTGAGATTGTGAGATTTAGGTAGGAGAGGAGAGAAATAAGGAAAGAGAAAAGTTATGAAGAATGTGATATTGATATGATTACATTATTCATAGCCTTTCTCTTCCCTCATTTCCTCCAATATATGAATCATACAATCTCAATATATCAAAATGGTATCATTTTCCATGATCTGTGGTATCCCTCCTTTAGCTGTCAAGTTCCTGAAATTTGAACTTGTATTCTTCATATTCATAGTCTTTCTCCCTCCGTATCTAAGATCCACAATCTAAACAACTGTGAAAAGGGATTAATGCTTTATATTTAAGGACACTAGAAAGTGGATAGTCTTTATTGAAATAATAGTATTTTTGAAGTTTGGAAGTTTCAAAACCTTCCATGAAACCTTATCATCACTTGTAAGCAAAACCCTCACATTGCTGTTATGAATACTTTTAGGCCATGGTTTGCTAAATTTTTCTCTTACTTGCAGGTTTCCTGTTTCGAATTTTGGGTTACTACACAGGGCATCCCTTACTTGGGGCTAAAGTTGTGGCATCTTTGCTGATGTTTGCAACTGTAGCTGGCATTCTTATGGCACTTTTCCTGAACACAGCCGGTGGTGCCTGGGATAATGCAAAGAAGTATATAGAGACTGGCGCTCTTGGAGGCAAGGGAAGTGATGCTCACAAAGCAGCTGTAACAGGAGACACGTAAGGAGTTACTTTTTATTTTAATGCTATTTTTTCTTGCAATAATGAATGTCATAAGCATGCCAATGGTTATTTTATAGAGCTTTTCAGCTTTTTTTCTATTTTACATCTATCAATGTTTGTATTGCTTGTAATCTTGGACTGGTGGGACAGAGTTGGAGACCCTTTCAAGGACACAGCTGGTCCCTCGCTTCATGTTCTCATAAAGATGCTGGCAACGATTACGCTTGTAATGGCTCCAGTGTTCCTGTGATGTGAGAGTTGATATCTCTGCTGCGGCCAATTTGATTTTGATAATTTTGGAAGCATAGGGAAGGGATGGGATAGGTTATATGCTTATATCTATCAATATATGATGTGCATCGAATCGAAGAGCCTGCCTGATTTTACATCGTCATGTATACGGAATTGTCCTGTCCTTCATCACTTGTGGGAATAAATATGTTAATTGACTGAACGTGGAGTGAAGTAGACAAATAGTAATGAGAAATGAGGACCATAATTTTGGGTTTTGATTGAATGATGGCATCATGTATGTTGACTTGTTAATGACATTTTTTTTAAAATATTATATATGTCTTTATTTTTTATTCTTGGTATAAAAAAATCGATAATAAAACAGAAAAGATACAAAATTTTGTTATATTATAAAAATATACAAAATAAATATATATAAAAATTAATATAAATATATATTTTTTCCCTGATTCATACACTGATACACACCTTGGCCCCATTTTTGTTTCCCCAACTCTTCTTCGGCCATTCAACGGACAACGACGGAAACGCCGCGCCAGTCTAATAAGTAATGACACATTTAGAACATTACACATGATCCTGAACTTACAATATGGAGATGTTTTGCCACGTTCAATTGTTTTAGCGCTTCAATAAAGCGTAATATTAGAGAAAACAAAAGGCATGCCCAAAACAATTAAAAGAAAAAGTCAATATATTGATATAGTTATTTTTGTGTGAAGTTAATAATTAAAAATTATTATATGATAATTTAGTTAAATTTATTGAATTATTTAATAATTTTTAAATATCAATTATATATATATATATATATATATATATATATATATAACTGTATATGAATTTTCACAAAAAGAAAAGAAGAAAAAAACTAAAAAAGTAACAGGAATACAGGACAAGTAGGGTAAGTATTTCACTGAAAAAACAATTGTTATAAGGTGTAGTTTATGGTAGCTACAAGTTTTGGTGTCTATGGTGGCTATGGACTTCACAAAATGATATTTTCAACCAAATAAAATAAAAAATTGAAGCATATTTCAGTTCTATTAATAAATAATGACATGTTTATGAGTGTAAATAAAAGAAAAAATTAGACCATTTATCATATATTTTTTGACAAAAAAAAATGATCTATCGTTTTCTCTTGTTGTCCGAAATGAAGTCGCTACCAATGCCCAAAATTTAAAAAATGATAGTATCTAAAAATACTTACATTGCATTAATATTTTCATTATCTACTTATACTTTTCTTTTTTGTAATTAATAATTTTATATTTCACTTTACTAATATTAAAATTTAATTAATAACAGTAATTTTAGACTTCAAAATTTTTATTGCAGGATAAAATGATTATTTTAATTAAAAATAAAAGATATAAATAATTATTTATTAACGTGAGAAAAAAATTAATGCAATGTAAGTATTTTTAGATACTATCATTTTTTAAATTTTGGGCATTGGTAGCGACTCCATTTCCGATGACGAGAGAAAACGATAGATTATTTTTTATCAAAAAATATGATAATGGTCTAATTTTTTTCTTTTATTTACACTAATAAACATGTCATTATTTATTAATAAAACTGAAACGTGCTTCAATTTTTTATTTTATTTGATTAAAAATATTATTTTGTAAAATCCATAGCCACCATAGGCACCAAAATTTGTGGCCACCATAGACTACACCTTGTTATAACTTATAAGTTATATGTTTCTAAAAGGATAAGCACTCCGCGACCCAAAAACAGAAGATAAGTATTCAATAAATTTTTGAAAGATTTTATAATAAAGTTATTAACTTAATTTTTATGTGTTGATAGTATAACAAATATTTATACAAGTATTTAATTATTTATAGTCACATAGTAAAGATAATTAATTTTTAACTATTTAAAAAATTATTTAAATATGTAAATTTAATTAGATAATTGTTATATTATTGGTATATCAAAATATAATTCTAAATTTAGACTTTTGTGAAAAATGAAAATCAAAGTACTATCTCACTTTCAACAGGATATTCTTACCTGTTTTGATAAAATTTGAGGGAAATTAAAATAATTAGATTTAATTTATATAGAGTAAATTTCAAATGTCAACAAATCAATTGAAAAGTATTTTTAAAATAATTATTTATCCTGTCTGTAACCAGCGAGAATCATATTCACTTTTCAGTTTAATAATATAATAATAAATAATTTTAGAATAAAAATAGAGTTAACAGTTAAAATCGTCTTTAAAAGATATTTCAATTTTTATTTTGGTCTCTAAAAGATAAAATTAATCAAAAATATCTCCGAAAAATACCGACATTGATAGAGTTCGTCCTTCCATCATCTCAGTTGCTGAGGTGTGTAACGTTTGTTGAGCTGAAACGTTAAGTTTGGCACACTCTAGCGTGACTAACGTTAATGCTGAACAGATAAGTTTGTTTATTTAGCTCAAATTAGTCCTAATGTTACGACCCTAACCTAACCCCAATTTAAAGCATAAATATGTGATTCTCGTAGTAGATGACCCTGTATGTTTGTTCAGTCGCTGTCATGTTGAATGGAAGTCGCAACGGTGACTTGCTGTCTCAATCTCTTAGTAGCCATAGTTCCAACTCTTGTATGCGACGGAGGAGGAAGATCAAGGACCAGACATGTTTTTGTGGGTTGAGGACAATGATAAAAAAATCTGGTATAAGAGAGAATCCAAATAGGTTGTTCCACATTTGTGCAAGATATATACCCGATGAGTACGGGTAAATTAATTTTATTTCCCGTTTTTCTATATCTATTTTGTTGGGTAGTTGAAATTAATATTTTTTTTGAAAATATTCAGAAGGAAAGCCACTGCAACTTTTTTAGGTGGGTTGATGATGATGGGTACGCAGCAAGGGAGAAATTGATGTAAAGATTGGTAGTGACTATAATGAATGGAGATTAAATGTTTCATGAAGATTGGATAGCTTGGAGAGTGAAATTAGAGCAATGAAGATGCTAATAATGTATATCTTAGTTGCAACTTGCAATGATTGTAGCTACTATCATTTGTGCATCACTTTTGTTCACATGTATCTTCAAATAAATCTACAGATGGAGTGTCATGTTGTTGTGCTTTAGGGATATTGTTAGAACTTTGAGATTGAATTAGTTGATATGTAATGATGATGTGACTTACAAATGAAATCAGGTGTTCCAGCTTAATTGTATTTAAGTCAATATAAACTTGTCATTTGAGTATGATGGGTTTCATTGAAAATACAATATGGTGATGTTTGTACCTAAATATAAATTCACCAAAAAATTGTATACATCAAAATAGACATAATGATTGTTATAATCCATAACAAACATCATAATCATATCATATTATCTTAGTAGATATACTACATGAGTAATCAAGTATCCACAACTTAACAGAGTAATTCAAAACAAAGGTTCTATATCATTGTTCACCTAAATAAACAACATAATAGGCCTAATTAAAAGATCCTGGTAACACAACCAGTTTACACAGCCCTGTTCCTAAAAAGCTAATAACAACGACATACAAAATACATTTCCTAATTAAAGTTCTTAATCTTTCTTTCTTAGATGCTTGAAACCTGGAGTTAGTACAAATGTCATGAAGCTTTGCATCTTTTTAGCAGTTGCGAAATTTGTTCCTTTCAGTGTTTCAGCAGATATGGCCACAGGTGATTTGGTGGAGGCATTTAATCTTGCCTTACGTTTAATGACATGCAATTTGGGTGGCCTTCCTCTCTTTGCATCCTGCATAGGCCAGTTGGTAGAACCATTATTTTTCAACTAAATAAATGCAAATGGTGTTAAAGAAAAAAGCAATAAGTAAATAACTTGAAGGTCTTCAACAGACGGTTGGCTTTCTTGTTTTGGTGGGGAGCCTTTTGGTTGGCTGATTGTCACATTAGGTTGTGTTTGGACTGGTGGAGAAGATAGAGAAATAGATTGAATATCATTAATTTTGGTGTTTGTTTCATCTGTAGGGAGAGCAGGCTCTTTAACAAGTGCAAGTTGCAGTTGTATTTGCCTAGCTTATTCCTCAGCATCCACTTTTTTCTTCTTTGCACAACCTCTTTTGTGTGTCCAACTTCACTACAATACATGCACCTGATTAGATTGTACTTCCTCTTCATCCTGGTGCTTGACCCAGTTGGTTGTTCACCCTTGTCTCTTCTCCTCTTCTTGGTAGGCCTGCTGGGTTTTGGCTTAATTAGGGGAGGGACAGGGGCAGGTGACAATTTTTTTTCCACAGATTTTGTTCTTTCAGTGGGTTGACATTGAAACAATATGTCCTTTAATATGCCTCTGTTGTCAACTATTCATAGCAGTACTCCTCAGTCATCTTACCATGTTTATCCTGAATGGCTGAAATTGCATGCATACATGGCATTCCTGTTGCCAACACATACAAATTTAATGAAAAAATTGAAATCAATTCTTACTAAGTGAGAGTAAGAGAAGGAATGAAATGGTTGGATAATTTACCTGTGAGTTGCCAGAACCTATAAGTGAAAGTGTGCTTTCCCAAGTCCACCACCATGTTTGTTCACCTTTGTAGAGTTCACACCATCATACTGTCACTACTGTATTCATCATCTCTTAGCACCTTTGGAGGCTTGTAAAGGCTGTCCTTAGCACTCTCATAGGAGTTATGAGAGTCACTTTCTTCTTCAACCTCTAATGTCTTCACATGCCTTCCAGCTCTTGTGGTGGTAGTGACATTGGTCTTTGCTTTGGTCTGAGGTGGAGCAGAAGTAAGCTTGGTAGGCTGAGTATAGAGTTTTTTGGGCTGTGATGAAGTGTCAATAGGGTCATGTGATTTTTTGATGGGTTGAGATAATAATTTGGTGGGCTTAGATGATGATCCAGTGGGCTTGGTGGATACCTTAGTGGGCTGAAAGGGTTGCTTAGTGGGCTGGGTATGCAATTTAGTGGATTGACTTGGTACCTTAGTGGGTTGGGTAGGCAATTTAGTGGACTGAGAAAGCAATTTTGAGGGCTGAGAGTATAATCTGTTACCATCACCTGAGACCTTCAAGGATTGAGAGCATGCTTTTGGATGGAATGGTAGCTTAGTGGGTTGAAAGTGCTCTTTGATGGCTTATATTTTTCACATCTTCTTTCTTCTCATCAACCACAAATAACTCTGAAACACCATGCTCAAAATACAGATTGATCAAATTGAAATTCCTCCTACAATACTTGACCATTGCAATCAAATTATCATCTGTGGCTAGCCTCCTCAATCTAGATTCAAGAGGAACTTCACAAAGAACACATCAAGTGTGTCATTGTCAACTCCCATTAACACCTCCGTGTGATTGGGCTCATAGTACAGATTTTTACCCTCATCCTTCTTAAACTTCCTACCATGGTGAAATATAAATGTCATAGGAGGACCCTCCATCTACAAAAGTAAAAATCAAATAACGTTAATCAACAACAAATATGAAACAAACTCAGAGTAACAACTGCATGTAAACACACAACAACCAACATACTCATAATCATCACAAACCCTTGACTAAGACCAAACACCAAAATAACCACAGCATAATAACCATGAAACCCGTCACAGTAACCTCACAGAGAACATATTCTTCCTAATATCATACATTGTCTAGTAACGTCAACTCTAAACCCTGGTCTAACTAAATGGTTTTTAGAACTACGTCAACATAAAGCAACACACACCAACACTGCAAAATCAACAAAAACGGACAAAAAAATTAAATCTTTACCTGTGGCAGTTACTATTCCTTCCTTCAACTGCGTAAGTTCTCCGTGAGCTCCTCCAACTTTTCACTCTAGTAGCGCCAACTCTTCCACAAATGTCGATGCGCACAAAGATCGTCAAGTAAACAAGAAGGTTCTGATCATAGGCAAGTGTCTCAGAACAGAGAGTCACAGGGTAGAGAGGTAACGAGGGGTTTTGGAGCGAAAGTTGAAGAGGGTTGTTATGAGAGGAGGTGATGGGAAAAAAATTTGAAAATCCCACTCTGGACCACAAACAACGTCGTCCCATGGTTTTGGGGTGGAGAATTGATGCTACGTCGTTTTGGTCTGTGCCACGCTGTAACTTAACGTTCCAACTCAACAAACGTTACACACCTCGGCAACTGAGATGACAGAAGGACAAACTCCATCAATGTCGGTATCTTTTGGGAATGCTTTTGATTAATTTTATTTTTCAGAGATAAAAATGGAGATCGAAATATCTTTTAAGGACTATTTTGACTATTAACTCAATAAAAATATCATAATATTAAAAAGGAACATTTGACTATATTTAATAAAATAAAAAAAATTCATAATTTGTTTTGAAAATTGAATTTAATGTTTATATAGTGCAAATTAAATATATTTGATATGTGTATCTAATTTTGTATTTGTATCTTATATATTTTATTTTGGTAATAATCATAATAGATGGGATCATGGGAGGTGGGAAATTCATTTTACAATTGATATAAGAATATCGAGAGATTTAGTATTTGTTTATTTATGGTATGTATGTCATGGCGGTGTGCAGTGCAGTGTGCTGGAAACTCGACTGAAGTGAGTGCATTGAAACTTGAGAGATAGGTGGCTGATTATGAATATGTGGACTATGTCAGTGAGAAGCAGCGGACTGTTTTGGTGTCAGTGTCATTGTCACTGTAGAAGAATACATTGCTCCGATTCGAAGCCAAGCCCACGCCGTGGTTTTGGCCTTGGAGATAACAGCAGGATTAAGGTAGCGTATTCTTCTTCTTCTTGTTCTTCTTCTTCTTCATTGATTCATTGATTGCTTCATTTCAGACGAACAAAGGCGAAGCTGGGACTGGCAAGGACAGAGGTTTGGTGTCGAAGCAAAGGTCTTCCTATTTCCTCTCTGTATTGTATTTTATTTTAGGGATGGTTGTTCGTAAAAGATGCTAACAGGCTCAACTCAGTAGCAGGGGGTCAACATCTCGTCCTCCATCCACTCGTAATTGCAATCCTCTTCTTATTCTATTCACCACTCACTACTCACTGTATAGTCATCAAACTTTGGATGCTTTTTTTCTCTGCAGAGGCACCCGCACCACAGCTCGACGGCAAGTCTCGCAACAATACTTTTGATCTTGACTTTGAAGAACGACTTCAAGCAGTTAGAAGGTACAACTTTAGTTCTTCTCTTTCTGTTCCTTACTCATTTGGTAATTTTTCTACCTCAAATTTGGGAACTTGCTATACTGCTCAGGTCTGCCCTTGAACAAAAGAAAGCAGACGACCAAAAACAGTTTGGACCCATTGACTATGATGCACCACCACCGCTATCTTCGGACCAGAAGACAATTGGCCTTGCTACCAAGGTAAAAATCTCTTCTTTTCTACCGCATGTAAATGTTCCTTTATATGTATACATAACCATCGTGACACAGATTGGAGTAGGAGTAGCTGTTGCCGTCTTCGGTCTCGTTTTTGCTTTTGGAGATTTTCTTCCCTCTGGAAGGTATGCATGTGCATACCTAATACCGGACAATATACATTAACTCCGCAAGTATAGCTCATGGCCTCATACCATTTACTTAATTGTTATTTTTCTTTTCACACTGTATGGCTTTGGTTTGCCAATTGCTTGTTGAGCCATTCTATGATACAAATTATTCTTGTTCTAGTCTGCAATGATCCTAGAGAAACACGCAAATCATGTTCAAAAATGGTTTCTTCCTTCTGTATTACATTTTATTTTAGTTTCAACCCACTATAACTAAGCTGGTTTCTTAATTTTTGGTTGGAGTTGAGGTTCCTAGTCTATTTACATTAAATCCTGCATCGGACTTTTATATATATATATATATAAAACCATGCTTGCTTGAGACTAATGACTATGAATGTTCACACTTATCTTCATCGTGTTCATTCGATTGCTAGTCCCAATGAAGACAGTGCCGTGGTGAGTAGTAAGCTGTCGGAAAAAGAGAAGGCTACTCTCCAGGTATCATTTCTACTTTTCTAGTCTGGCAATCAGTTGGCATTTGCTGAGTTTAGATTGTTATGTCTTTGTTTTCAATGTTATTCATAGCTGATGTGATCAGGCAAGATGAGGAAGAAATAGATACAACATAAATACATCAAAGAAAAGCAGGATAGCGCCTATTACCCATTTAGGAAAACATTATAGAATTTCTCCTAAGGTGGTTTGTCCATACGAGAGGACCAATATAAGCCCTAGTTAGATGATATGTGTCAGGTACCAGAGATCAAGGGAGTGAAGAAGAAGAGAATTGAGTTCAGTTGCAGTGCAGAGAATTGTTCTGCAGTAATGATAATGCAGATTTTATGAACTAGAGAATTGTATAGTTGTATTACAAACTGAGTGTATTATTACAGTTAACAATAGCTAAATGCTCTATATATAGAGAGGATGCTAACTAACTATAACAGAAAACAAACCAAGAGAGCCAATTGATAAAACAGATTGGAATTGAAGTATTCTTGGTTTTCTTGAACACTAAGTTATTTCAGTAATCTTGCTCTTATACTCAACAATATGATTACATGGAAGATTGCTTAATGACTAATTAGAGTTAAGAGTATGACCAAGAAGAACTCTCCAAGTGAAACCATTCTGAGGATATAGATGTAGATTCACCTTGTGAAATTTGGTTTATGACTTAACATAATGTTGTTGGCTTGTTGCTGGATAAATTTGTAGCAAACCCCATTTGGAAAAGGCATTTGTGATTGTTCTGTGTGCATGACTGGATGCCTAAACTTGTTGAATTAATATTTTGTTCACTATAATTCACGTGAAATGTACCTACTGAAAGCATATAGTTGTTCTTTCATAGGTATAGCTTTGGCATAAGTGGATATGTTTGATCAGTATCTTGTATCACAGTATTCATAGTGTGATTGGTGAAATATATTACATCATGTTCCCCCTCGATCTCTTTGCCCGTCTTATATGTACTTCCTGATGTATGGCAGAGTAGACTTGAGGAGTTTGAAGCAACATTAAGGAACTCCCCAAGAGATGCAACTGCTCTTGAAGTAAGTCATAGGTGTTAGTTCTTTTCTCCCCATTTCTGTGTGTCTAGATACATTGAAAATATTTTTCAGGGAGCTGCAGTAACTTTGGCAGAACTAGGGGAATATACAAGAGCTGCTTCTCTACTTGATGTTTTAACAAAGGTTGATAATGTTTTTACCATGGATATATTGTGAAACGTTGCATATATTTTGTTGTTGTTTGATCTTCCTTTAATTTTGTAACTGATTCTTTTGTTGGGTCCCAATTAAGGAAAAACCAAATGATGCTGATGTTTTCCGTTTGCTTGGAGAAGTTAAGTATGAACTCAAAGATTATGAAGGGAGTATTGCTGCATATAAAAGTTCAGCAATGGTTAGTTGGTCTTTTAACATTTCAACTGCTGTTTGCTGGTGGATGCTTTTTGTGAACTAAATACTCACATCTTAATTTCTAGCAAGGTCACGAAGAGTCAAGTATTTTAAGGAAACCAATAATTTAGGTTAGAACTTGGGATAGATTATGATATCTGTATTTTCTATTCATATCTTCTGGATTTTTTCTTAAAGTATGCGCTCAATATTCAGTTCTTTACCAGTCATAATATTTCCAATTTTTTAATAAATGTAATCTATCTGTTATGTCCACCTAGAAGTTGAAACTTTTGAGTATATCTGGCTTAAATTCCATTTGGAAGTATCTGTAAATAGCCTATTGTGAATGACAGGTGTCTAAGGATATCGAATTTGAAGTTCTGCGGGGCCTTACTAATTCATTACTTGCTGCCAAAAAGCCAGACGAGGTTTGTCATCATGATGAAGGATTCTTAGGATGTACGAGCTACTAAAATTAGTGACAACGTGCTCTCAATTAAAATGAAAAACATAAAGACCTATCTTCAGATGTAGGGACCAAAAAACAAATTAATGGCATTTAGGGGCTAAACTGAAACCTAAAAAATAAAATTATGGAGGCCAAACTAATATGGCCACTCTGGTTCGTTAAGCTCTTATATTGTGCAGAAATATGGAGTTATTTTTTACATTGGTTTTAGTGGATGTGTCGACTAGTTGAATAAAAAAAAAGATTATTTTTCCATCATTTCTCCAACAGGCTGTTCAATTTCTTCTTTCCTGTCGTGAGCGTCTGAATTCTGTAAAGGAAAGCGCAAAATCTGATAGCAGCCCAACAAACACAGGGAAGCTGGATCCAGTCCAAGTAAACTCTTATTCTCTAAAATAATAGATATATTCTATTTCTGCTCTTTTTGCAAATTATTGAAATAGATAGACAAATTTTGAAGACCCATGGAACAGGTAGATAAAAATTGTATTGTTACATGAACCAGTACAGGTTTTTGTCATAATGAAACTATACACCTTGATATTTTCACATTATGATGATAATTTTAACAAGATGGGATGCTTTTAAATGATCTCCCACTTCCTTGTAAAAATTCAAAAAATTGCATCTTCATAAAGCACAGCAGGAATGATTTTTATTGTATGTTGAAGTCCTTTATATAGCCAGATGGATGAATTTAATAAAATAGTGTCAATGGCAGCTACCAAATTGGTTAGCTTTCACCTGAGTCTTCTTGAAGAAGCAGTTGCATTCTTATAGTACATACTTAATGTTACTCATTTTTTCACACATTGAAAACATTCAATGCGTATATTTTGCATTGTTTTTCTTACATTTTGTCTCCCTATTTTGAGTATTTTCGTATTATGAAATACTCAGGTTGAATTACTTCTTGGGAAAGCCTATTCCGATTGGGGCCATGTCAGTGATGCTGTAGCTGTTTATGATCAGCTCATATCAACATATCCTGATGATTTCCGTGGATACTTAGCTAAGGTCTGTAACTTCTCTCATTATTACTAAGCATGGAGCTTATGATCATTTCTGTTCGCGGTAAACCAAATTAACGAAATAACATAAGTTGAATTTTAGAATCTAATTTTTCATGTTGGCAGTATAAACGATAAAGTGCTGCACACTGTAAAACTAACAATATAACTCATTCACTATGCATGTGGCATTTGAGGAAGTTGGTAGTCATCGCATTTAAATACATGGATGGATAACTGAGTAAACACTTTTACATTAATATTGCATAAAATCAATCTATAATGAACATGTATATAATATTGGAATTTATCAGTGTACAGCTACAGTTTTCTGTTCCTTCTGGTTTCTTGGTTGCTTTGCCACCAGACTTCTTTCTTTTGGCTAGGCCATGGATTCATTGGCCTGCATGGCAACATTTTTGGAAAGGTGTTTGTGCTTTTAGGAAGATCAAGCACCTCGTTTTGTATTTGGTAAATAAAAAAGATTATGTGCATGTACTTGCTAGGGGTGCTTTTGTAAACACCTAAGGAGGTGTTTTTCAAAGATAACTTGTGCTTATCAAAATTTAAAAAGTCTAATATAACTTTATATATTAATAAATATCCAAATTTACCCTTATATTTATGTCTATTATGATCTTTTTAAATTTTAAAAGCTGTTTTATCAAACATAGTTGTTGTTGTTTGTGCTTATTGAAAGTTATTTTTAGTTTGATTTACCAAAAATAATTGTCACAACTTTTAGAAAACTCCCTTTCAAAAGTCAGCTTTGTTAAACTATTTGAAAAAAAATACAAACTTTACCAAACCAACCGTTATAAATAAAGAATACATCATACCTTTTGTGTTATGTTTCTTATATCAATCTCTTCCTCTTCCTCAACCATTTTTCACCTGAATTTCGTTTGCCTTCTCAGCCATGCATTCAATTCAAATATGATATTGTACTTATGTAGGGAATCATCCTAAAAGAAAACAAAAATATTGGAGATGCAGAAAGGATGTTCATACAGGTATGTTTGATTTATTAAATTTGCATTCCTGATGAGTAGTTGATAAGATGTTAAAAATAAAATGCAAATACATAGCCCTGCATATATGTGAGACCGATGATTTAAAAAAGGTTGTTTTGATTAATGTCGTTATACTGTTATGAACATATAGTGTTAACCCACATCTTATGTGCAGGCTCGGTTCTTTGCATCAGATAAAGCTAAAGTTCTTGTGGACCGTTATGCAAGATAAAACTTGGCATTCGCCTTCAAATCTAAAGGTATGCTGTGTAGCTCAAAAGATAATATCATCGTAATCACAAAAGAATATATCTGCAGTAGAAATTGTGATCATTATTATGAAAGTACAGAAAATGCTAGGGGTTTGATGATGGTATTTCCTAATGCTAATGCAGCTTAGAAGTGCCTCTTTGGGAGTCATTCAAATAGAGTAGGCATTTTTAGCTCTTTATGAATATAAAAGATTGTTATGCTTCTTTCTGTGCGAAAACACCCAGCAGTCATGTGATGTGTGCTGCGAGGGAAAGGTTTTGGTAGAAAGTTTCAAGAAGTCCACCAAAGCTTCTCTTTGGACAATGCCATAATTGCTCCTTCTATTCGTCAGTGGAGTTGGGGTGTGTGTGGGACTGTGGGGTAACATATTACATTGAGGTCATATCGAGTTAAGGTTTTAACCGTGTAAATATGTTTTTACTCCTTATTATGGAAAGTCATCTTTTTTTCCTTTGCTTTGATTTTGGCCTTTTCTTTTTAACTATTATTATTACTATTAGCTTTTTAAGTGCATGTGTGGGCGCCATTATTTTGTTTAAAAAAGATCTTTTTTCAATCAAAAAAGATTTTTTTTTTTTTTTACTTTTTAACGTGTTTGGCAAATTTCTAGTAGTAAAAGTAAAAACACTAGTAAAATCGAAAAAAGATATTTTTTTGAGAAGGTGTAATTTATATTTTTTTTAAAAGATCTTTTTTCCTTAAAAAAAAAGATGTTTTTCGTGTAATAAATAGACAAAAAAATACTTTTATATTGTTATACCTAAACATAATTGATAGATAAAAAGATCTTTTTACATGAGATATCCAAACATAAAATTACTTTTACTTCTCTATAAGATCTTTTAAAAAAAGACAACTCGAGAAAAGATCTTTTTTTAAAAGCTTACCCAAACAATCCTTAGTCTTGCTTTTCAAATCTATTATGATGATATTTTACTTATTATTTCAATTAAATTGATAATTATATAGAGGAAATATCCAAACTTGTTTTTGACCAAAAACTCATAGGATAAATTTGTCTTTCAAGATTTGAGGGAAAAAACAACAAATTTGTCTTTTTACCAAACAAAATCTATACATATTACGAAAGAAAAATATGTCCTTTTGAAAAAATGGAGTGACGAAGTAAAGGCAAATTTGATGCTTTAAAATCTCGGCATCTTTTGTTGTAGATAATATGGAGAATTTAATTTTGAGTTCAACTAATGAGCCAATTTAGTCACCAAAAAAAAAATAAAAGTCACCAAAAACTAATGAGCCAATTTTTTCCCGCTAATATCAATTAACTCTTTGAAATTATTTTTTATTCTAAAATCTAAATCTTAAATTTTAAATTTTAAATTCTAACTCTAAATCTTCTAAAAATGAGGGTTAAAAAAATAATTTTATAATAAACAATAATAACGTGTTTGGTTAATGTCATAAAGATTTGGTAGCTTTTATGTTGGTTGTCGAGGCCTAACATGATCCTTCTCTTTTATTCGGATTTGGGATCAACAACTATGTAAGATTTTATCTTTTCTGCAATTGATATATCATAAAGTTTGAATTTATGTTTTGATGCATATTATTCACAAAACAAAAAAGCTAGATGTCCAAATTTCTTTTAAACCAAATTTTCAACCAAGTCATTGCGCGTTTCTTCAGTTCTTTTTCTTCATATGTATGCGGATGCTGCTTTTTCTTTTCTTGCGCGTTTCTTTTTCAATGTTGTTGCTGAGTCGTTGCTGCCACCACTGCGATCGTTTGTTGTTGTTGCTGCCACCATTGATGTCTTCTTTTTCTTCTTCTCAACATATAAATTTTTAGTATACAATTTTTTTTTGAAAGATCACATGTTCAGAACATTGATACTCAACCAACAAAATATACATATATAATGCGAAACTTGGGTGCCAAACATACAAATTTTGGTGTACAGTACAGAAATTGTGCGGACCACATATGTTAAATATTGACATCTAACCAACAATATGTATAATACATAAATTTTGATATACAATATAAAAATTTTGTTGCATATTTAAACAATATTGAGAATTTAACATGCATGTTCGTCATGAAACATTTATTATGATAGTCGGGGTTATTGTGAAATAGATTTTATAGAGAAAAGTTGTTAGCAATTATATTGCTAGGAGGTTTATAATGCTTTTAAACAATATGATGTTAAAGAATTAAGCAATTATTTGTTGAGGAGGAAAATGATAGTCAACTTTTTTTTTTAAAGAAATTGAAGTTGATAGTAATAGATCCATTGAAATTAAGACGTATTCTAGGTTAATGAAAGAAGTCGGGATGCTTATAAATACTTTAGAGATGTAGCAAACCCTTGGGAGTCAGTGTTTTTTTATTAATTTTGATTAGTATTTGATCAATACAAATATTAAATTATTTTTAGTAAAAAAATAATATAAATTTTGACAAATATGACTGCAAACTGTGTTGATTTATATCTATTAAAGAATTTTGCAGCAGGTTAAGATTGGGAACATCTATCATGAGTTTTGAGAAGTGAATGTTTGTACAGATAGATTAGCATGGCAATGTTATGAATTTCAACCGAGATGTCATTTTTTCTTTTCCATTTCTTTTTGTATTTTTTAAAGTTTTCATGCAGATTTTATTGGAATTGTAATTTTTTAGGATAGTTTTTATCTAGTTTTTTTTTTGGCTTAATGTGTTGTTCTCTATCAAAAAATAATTTATAAATTTGATAAATATAGGTATAAATTATGTATTTTATGTATATAAATATCTATAAATATAGAATAATTTTTTGTTAGTTAAATATTAGTCTAAAATAATATTTGTTGGTTACGTTGTATTACTCTTATTGAATAGTACTTACAACATTAGTTAATATATACATTTGTCATCATATATAAAGTAATAAAACTTTTTGAATTATATTTTCGATTTAAATATTTTAATATTTTTGTTCAAAATTTTATGTTTTTCAAATTATATAGAATACATTAATATATTAAATTTTTAAGTATGAGGTAACTAATTTGATAGGTAAAATAGTTAAGTTATTCTGTAAATTTAAATTAAAGAGATTGTATCATCTTTTTATTTAATTTTTTAGATAAAATTATTATTGTTATTACGTGAACTTATTATTAGTACTTGTTTGGGTGTAATTATTTTGATAAAAAAGATTTTTTTAATGAAAAAATATCTTTTTTTAGCGTGTTTGATAAATTTTTAGTAGTAAAAGTAAAAGTACTAGAAAAATAAAAAAGATCTTTTTTGAAAAGTTGTAATTTACATCTTTCTTTAAAAAATATTTTAAAAAAAAAATATTTTTTCATGTAATAAATAAATAAATAAATATTTTTATAATGTTATATCTAAATATAATTGATAGATAAAAAGATCTTTTTGTATGAGATATCCAAACATAAAATTACTTTTATTTTTTCATAAGATTTTTTAAAAAAAGATAATTCGAAAAAAAAGATCTTTTCTTAAAAGCTCACCCAAACAAGTCCTTAGTCTTTTTTTAAAAATAAAAACGTAATATTATTATATAAAATAAAATATAACTATAATTTAAAAATTTTAAAAAATAACTTAAGCAAATAATTTATAATTTATACATAAATTTTTTAAATTAATTCAATAATATTAAAAATTAAATACTTAATAATCTAAGAAAATATATTTAAAAATTTAAAATGTAACAATTTAAGCAAATAATAATTTATAAATAAAATTTTAAAATTTTTTACCGACGATCTCTAAGTAAATAATTCTTAAACTCAATTCTTAAACTCAAATGAGTGCCATATCAATATAAGAACTCTTTATTTGTATTAAAATAAATAAATTATAAATTATAAAGATATAATATTTAATTTAAGTGAAATGCATCCTCATATATAATTATATGGTGTTTTATTATTTTCTTCATTATTATTTATTTTTAAAAATTGAATTAATTGGAAAACCTAAATATATTTTTGTTTTGATGATTAGATATAATTTAAAATGAATTAAAATGGGTTTCAAAAACCCTAGTGGTAGAGTGGAAAGAAACTTAAAAAGATGAGAGGAAAATAGGTAGAAAAGGAGTAAAGATTAAAGAATATTTTGAAAGAAAGAGGCGGAAAATACTGTGGTTGGGTAAGGTCAAAGGTGGAACCCACAGCGTAGTTGGAAGTAATTCAAAGTTGAAAAAAAAAAGCAAGTTTACTTTACCGGGCTGAGTGGTGACAGGGGATGAGATGCCAAAGGAAAGCACTAACCTAACCAGCTGGTTTCAGGCCTCAGCCTAAGCCTGAGGTGCCATCCATCGCCTTAAGCTTTTAATCTAACTCGTGATACGCCGAATTCAAGACAATCCTACCCTAGCTAGCTACCAACCACCCATTCCGCTGCCGCGAACTAAAAAACGAAAAGCATAGATATTTCCAGAGAGACAGAAATTGCCAAAATCCCAAAACAAAAATATCTGTGATCTAAGATGTCGCCAAAACTCCCCTCTCCCTCTCACTTTCACCTTAACTCTCATTTTCAGGCATGTCTATTCAATCTCTTTCGATTTTCTTTTTCATTCCTATTGCGTTTATTATCTATCTATTTATTTATCTATCTATCTATCTATCTATGTATATATCTCTCTCTAGGAACAAGCACATCCTTCTTATTCTTTTACCATTAAAACAACACACACAAACGAATAGGTTGAGGCTGTTGTTGTTAACTGTTGGCAAATTAAATCCATGGCTTTTGAATACGAAGCGCAGGGACAGCAGAAGAAGTTTAAGAAGCAGGGTGTCTTCGGAGACATGTACAGCATGATGCTGTTTCCGCTCCCCCTTCCCAAAGATGTGTCGATCATTATGGAATCCGACAAAGACTCCGCCTTTCAACTACCTAACCTTGCACATGCTTTCCGAGTTAGTCCCTTATTCATGTTCATATTATTATTGTTGATGTCATTGTACCTTTTAGCCTGAGAGCTGCTTCTGGCATCAGGAATTTCTGGGGACTAGGGAGGTTGGCGAGTTTGTTAGCGGGGCGCTTGCAGGAGCCATGACTAAAGCCGTACTTGCCCCTCTTGAGACCATCAGGTTATTCAGTTCTCCGTTTATCTATAAACAATGTAATGTATTATATATCTTTCTTTATAAACCTATGCTGTGAACCATGCAGGACAAGAATGGTGGTTGGTGTTGGCTCCAAAAATATAGCTGGTAGCTTTGTTCAGGTTATAGAGGAGCAGGGTTGGCAAGGATTGTGGGCTGGAAACACCATCAATATGCTTCGTATAATTCCTACACAAGCTATTGAGCTTGGCACCTTTGAGTGTGTAAAACGGGCAATGACATCTCTCCAAGACAAATGGAAACTGGAAGAATGCCCCAAGTTGCAGATAGGTTCCATCAACTTGAACTTGTCTTTGTCCTGGATTTCACCTGTTGCTGTGGCCGGGGCAGCTGCAGGGATTGCCAGCACACTCTGTTGTCACCCTCTTGAGGTTATCAAGGTAGCGAATAAGCCACAAAGTATTCAACTGAATGAGCAAGTCTTTTGCTATTGTTTCTCACCTGCATTGTAAATTTGTAATCACAGGATCGGTTGACTGTAAGTCCTGAAGTCTACCCGAATTTGAGCATTGCAGTTAGAAATATTTATAAAGACGGTGGTATTGGTGCTTTTTATGCTGGTATATCACCTACTCTGGTTGGCATGCTTCCGTACAGCACATGTTATTACTTCATGTATGATACAATAAAGAAGTCTTATTGTGAGACGAAAAATAAGAAGTCTTTAAGTCGTCCAGAGATGCTTGTGATTGGGGCTCTAGCGGGTGAGAGATTCTGAAGCAATATCTTTAATATTTCACTTAATGTGCCCCTTTTTTTTAATTCAAACCCTAATCTATGTATGTGGCTTATTCTATCTCTATATCTATCCTGACCTTATACTAGCTATTTAGCTAAGATTGATTTGGGCTCATCTGTGCATGCTCAGGTTTTACTGCCAGCACAATTAGCTTCCCCTTAGAGGTGGCGAGGAAGCGGCTGATGGTGGGAGCTTTACAAGGTAAGTGCCCACCAAACATGGCAGCTGCACTTTCAGAAGTGATTCAAGAAGAAGGCTTGAAGGGACTCTACAGAGGTTGGGCTGCAAGCTGTTTGAAGGTCATGCCGTCCTCTGGCATCACCTGGATGTTCTATGAGGCATGGAAGGACATACTGGTTGTCCAAAAGTGTCATTCATTATAGCCTATCAAAAGCTACCATGGGTTTGTTAACTGCACAGATTATGCAAGTTAATCATGGCGAACCCTTTTTGTTTTCGAATTTGGGAATTGGTGAATTAAATACCATAAGAAAGAGGGATTGCATAACCATTTGGCCTCAGCAGCCAGTTGGTTAGCTTGTAGGGATTGTTCACTCCTGCTAACCAGTCAGCCTGACTCTTTCATTTATTTATTTTTTAGATTTTAATATTGATATGGAGATTCTCATCATACAAAAGGGTGAAAGGAGGAGTTTGGGAGAAATTTGCTGTTTCCTATTTCCTCCTATCATATCCTCAAATTGTATTAGTTCAGCTTTAATCTTAGTTAACCATACAAATAATATTCCTGGTAGGTTTGCCTGACTACAAGTTCAACAAATCTTTTATCCCCTTCCCCTAAGCTTTCGTCAATATTTTTTTTACTCAAAAGACTTGGTTTGCTACTATGGGTATATATATCTATCTAAAATTCATCCATTCATTTGAGTGCTTATGGCAGTTCGCATTTATATGTCAGTTACGTTAATTTAGTGCTATTTTGATTGACTGAGTATCAATTTTTAATTTCATTCAACTGTGGAGTAGCATTTTCTTAGCTATTTCCTCTTGTTTCTCTTCAGCGATATATAAAATAAATACGCCTCCCAGCCAGCTGCTTCGCTTTCTTCAACTGCATAATGCTTCAATTTATCAACATATTTGTGCATTCACCGTCAACTTTTGGCTGATATTACTACAAGGAAAAACACTAGAAACTTAACATTTTTTAGCAAATAATTTGTCAATATTTATCTTTTCCTTTAAATTTGTCTTTCTTTCACTTAATCTTTGTACATCCACTATTTTGTTAGTTAAAAAAGGTTGGTTCCTAAGCAATAATCTTAGTATTGTGTATAGCATAGCTATATCCTGTGTCCTAAATTCTATTTCGCAGTGGTAATAGATTCTACTTTTGTTATATTATTTGTGCTCAATTTTGAGACTATCCAATGGTTGAGGCAAAAAATGTAAAGTAGGATTTGATTTTGCCTGCTGTTTGCAGCTATGGTCACACAAGAAATAGATGGAGTATTCAAAAGCAACCAGAATTGTATAACCGGTGATTTAAAACGATTAAAAAAGTACAAATCTAATGAGACTGGACGAATCAATCTCCAACTTTCGAAAAACCTTTATTCTGGTGGTAAAGTGAAGCAAGTAGAAAATCTATGTATTAAGATCAAGCACATTGATATCATTGCATTTTTTTTTTTTGGGTCTGAACTGTTGCAACTCTAGATTCGGCTACGGCGTGAACTTTACATTTGGAACAAAATACAAGTACAAAAATGATCAAGTTACATGATGGTGTCTTGGTCTTCACTAGTGTCGTTTCTTCTTCCCAATATCCAGGAAAGACACGAACTGATTGATTGAGAAGATTCTGCGAGCATGTAAAGACAAAACAAGCATAGTCCTGTAATAACACAATGTGAGAGTTTATACACAGCAACAGCAAGCAAGAGCATAGAAAAATACGCATAATGATCTCAAACGAGATGAATGTAAGGCTGATCAGCATTTAATGTGGGATGTTAACAGTTACTAAAACATATTCCAAATCCAAACTATAGAGGTAAACATGAATGTGATTCATGGGAAGTGATGTAGATTCTTTTGCAGTGCACACTCTCAACATGTCTAAGACAATATTTTCAATCCTGGAGACACTTGTAGTTTTAACTTAAAAAGACCGAAAGATAGCTGATAAGAAAGCAGAGCAAATATTTCAGTTTACCTTTTTTTCCCCTCAAAATCCCCAATATTTTGCTTTTAAGAGGAGAGCAATGATAGAGCGATATTACTGTTAAAAAGAAGCACTTGTCTTTTATGGTTTTTCACATATTTAGATACTGCAGGTGCCTCTTTTCACTAGCAAAAGAAGCACACATAAATTATAAGAAGGGATCAAGTGATGAAAGGTGTACCAGCATAGGCAACTGTGATACCCAAAGCCAATCTTCCGAGAGCAGATAAGACATAAAGGCAAAAAATGACCTGAAATAAGAGAGGCAAGTGAAATCAAACATGACGACTCAAGATCTCCATGCTCTATCAGTGTCAGAAACATACATACATACCTTGAAAAAGAGTCTCTTGTCATGGCCCGTGGCAGCAACCCTCAAGACGGACTCGGCGGCGCCGACGGTGTTAGCAAGGCAGGCGACGATGGTATTAGCAGTGTCCTGAGAGATTTGCCACTCCAATGGATCCACAGGCACCCTATCGAAAAGAGAAACCCTAAGTTAGAGAGACAGAGAGACAGAGAGAGAGTGAATAGTACAAGAGAAAGAGAATAATACAGACTCGACGTTCATCTGACGGAAGAGAAGGCCGAGAATGGCGAGGGAACAGAGAAGCACAATGAAGACGTCGGAGAAGAGGGAGACAATGCTGGAATTGCGGTAAGCACAGTGATAGTACACAAGCGTGCCGCATATCAATGCAATAACTGCTTTTCCCATTTCTCCATCCCCAACCCTTCTGCTTCTACTTCTGCTGCTGCTTCTGTCATCCATCTCTCTCTCATCCAAATGATAATAATTCAATCAATACGCGAATCCGATAATCATAAGAAAGCAAACCTAAATACTAGCAAAAGTGGAATTCTCCGTCGAGTAGAGTGTAGAGCAATGAGATTCGACAACTCTAAGCACAAACCACAAGAGGACACAACGCAACCACTTTCTACCTTTCTGCTTCTGCTTCTTCTTCTTCCCAAACCAAACCAAACCAAATCAACTCAACTTTCAAACCCAGAATAAAGAATAATCAAAATCAAAGCCAAATACTTGACCAAACCCCCGGATAAATAGCTTTATATGTGTTAGAATGTTTAATTTAATTTTATATATTTTAATAATAAAATTATAGCGTGGCCGTGGATAAATAAAATTGAGTAATTTTTTTTGTTATGATAAAAATTAAATAAAAGATAAAATATTTTTTATTGTTTAATTTCAATTTATCATAAATTATATTGTAAAACGTCACATATTATCATAACGGTATAAAATGTTAAAATAATTAATATTTTCGTATTTCATATTAAAATCATCCATGTATACAAAAATTAGCCTCGAAAATCATACACATATTTTTTATATTGTTTTCATATAAAATATGAATCATTCAGATAAAATTCATTTTGCAAATCCTACCAAATATTGAGCAGGTCTAAAAAATAACAATTAAAGAAAACAGTCTAATTTATAGTTAGCATTTTTTTTCTCTAATAAATCAAATTAAAATTAACTTTTAATAAGTATAAATAATAATTATATTTGATAAAAAATAATTTTAAAATTAAAATATTATAATAAATATAAATATAAAAATAAATTTAAGTATTTATTGATATACTTTCAAAAGCAGCTTTTTAAATATTTTTAAAAACATTGATAATTTATAAAAATGATAATTATATGTAAATAATTTCTTTTACTGAATTTTAGTAATTTTTATGTTCTAAAAGTACATGTTAAAAATATCATAAAAAAAGTTTTATTACAAATTATTGAAAATGGAACCTTTTTATATATTTATTATTATACTATTAAAATGTGTCTTTAAAGCACAAGTTAGTTAATTCCTTTTAATTAAAAATCACAACTGTTTTTCAAAAAAAATGAAAATAGAAAATAAAAATAACAAATGATTTTACAAACTAACCAACTCTTTAATTATTATCAGAAGAAAAAATATTTTAATCCTTTAAAAATGGTTTTAATTTGACAAAATAATAAAATATAAAAAGATATACAAATGTCTACAATTTACATAAAAAACGAGTTCTTTCCATTTTCCATATTTGATCATTTTACTCTTTAAACGAATTTTTGTAAGAAAAGTAAAAAAAAAATAGTCAAGAAATTAAATTTTCTCATTCCTTTTAAATAACTTTTGAAATTATTCCAATCACTTATGAATAATAATACTATACGAAAATTGAATGTTGTAAGTGAAAATGGTAAGATTGAATTAAGTCTAAGGAGCAACAAGAATGACGAAATCCTCCTTAACCAGAAGACTATGTTATACCAAATGTCACACGACACAATACTCACAATTTTAGCAGAACAATGGTTTGGTACATACATGAATTAATACATGAGAGTCTCCATTACTATTACTAGCAAGGGAAGAGGCTTGGACACGGATCCCTCTCTAACCTACCATTTGATAAAAAATCCAGTTTCTTTATCTTCTCCTCACACCAAAACAGTTGTTCTCTGCTCATCCTCGTCATTCTCAGAACCCTCGACAGGATTTTCACGTCGATCAGCCCAAGCAACAGCTGAATGTCCTCATGCTTCTCCGGCCAACTATTCTTTTTCCACCCTTTCTTCTTTCTACGCACTTCCTTCAGCTTCAACACTTTCTGCATTTACAAAACAACTTAGTGTATAACTAGAATTGATGTCAACAAAGGATCTATATATATATGACTTTACCTTCTCAAGAGTAGACTGAACCTGGTGTAGAGGAGTTGCAAGCTGGCTCTGATTTCCAAAGAGGTTGATGACCCCGCCTGACTTTTTCTTGTCCCTCTTCAGGAACTGGTGGAATGTTAGGATAGAGCTTTCAATTATCTTCACAAGATCAGGAGCCAGAACTCTCGAGTCTGATTCATCTATGGATTCATGTTCTGATCCTGAACACAACCATAATAAAATTGATGATACATCAGACATATACTAACATGACAACTGACATTTTATCATTAATTTAAAATGTGGGACAAAAATAAGACATGTGACATTAGACAATATCATGTGCTTGCCATGTGAAAAATTAACATTTCCCCTTGTAAGTGATAGCTGTAGCAACACTCATGATGATTCACAGTAAAGTTACCTTGTATATTAGGAACCTGAAGAAGTTTAGGCAAAGTGTTCCGAGTTCGAGCATAAATTTCGGCCCGGAGGCCCTGCTCAAACGGCTCATTTTCAATAAACCTTTGTAATAGAACTTGGAACTGTTGAAACTGCTGAGCACTGTGATTGTAACACGTAGGATTTTCAGGTTGCCAAGATATCTTGTGACTCAAATGAGAGAATTGGCAGTGGAGTGCCTCCCAAGTTAAGCACATTTGACCAACATATGCTGTTTCAATATCCTGATAGGGATCATGTTCTGGCTGCTGAAGATGTTCAGTCTCATCATCAGGACCTTCAAATTTTTTTAAGGAAAGACAACGAAGTGGAGATGCCAACTTCCTTGATGCAGATCTTGGTGACGGAGTTGAAGGATACTGTGGACCTGACATAATGAGGATGTAATGGTTTTAAAGACACATTAAAAAAAAAGCATATTTAGTTAGAAATTGGAATTTGCAGGTGGTAAAAGGATCATCATCAATTCAAGACCACCTTCAAACATATATTTACCACAAGTCAAAAGAATAAAGTCTAAATTTTAATCAGAGAGAAACTTGTCTACACATTTTTCAGAAATTCTGGATGATGAAAACCAACTCCCACTTTTAAGTAACAAGCCAAACTAAACCTAGATATATGCTCAATCCAAGCTAAGAAAATGCCAGCATACCAGCTATTACTGAATACTGATATATGCATATGAAGCTTAAACATGATTTTACCATTGGCAATCAGGAACAACTGAAAGCTACCTTTGCCAACTTCATTAAGCTGCTGCGTGCTCATCCGATCGAAGAACAGCATTCTTTCGCAGTACTGTTCATATACAGCATCAAAGCCACGCCACCATTGCTGACCCTCTGCTTCCACATCTCTCCAGTCATTGGAGCTTGTCTCTCCTTCGTCCTCTTCATCCTCCCCTTCCTCAGGGCACGAATCTTCTTCTGGAATCAACACCATAAAACTGTTTCTTCTCAACTCTTTCAGCCTTCTCTTTACTTCATTTGTAATAAAATCATCATCATCCTCAGTTTCCGCCACAGGATCTGCATTCACAGATTTACACTGATCAGGACCGCCAGAGTTAGGTTTAGGTTCCTCAGGCTCTAGCACGTCCTTGTTCACCAGATCCTTTCCTCCATCTGCTTTCTGAGATTTTCTGAACTTCTTGATCTTCAAAAAATCCATGCGTTAACACTTTGCCTCTCAAGTCTCAACAAAAAACCAAAAAAAAAAAAAAGAAAAACTATTCCAGCAGAACCCAGTCTTCCATATCCTTTAGATCAAAACCTACAAACAAAGAGAAAGACAGATTGTCAGATTGAGCAACACAACACAAACAATGTCATAATGTAATGTAGCATAAACACTGGGCTTTGCTTTTCAAGCAGCAGTTAATTATAAAGCTCTGTGGAGCCATGAAAGAAAAGAACCTTCAACTTGCTCTAAAGCCAAACACTAACAGTACCAAAAGGAAAGAGGGGGAGGGGGGGGGGGGACCTTGAGCTGCTAGATTCAACACGTGAGTGATCTAGTGGCCAAGCAAGCATATACCTAGCTTTATGTAAATGTCATTCCTTTCGATTCAGATAAACCGCAAGGATCGGAGAACAACTACTGCTAGTATCCATTGGGAAACAAGGAAGATGAAAACCAAAAAAAAAAAATTTACAGTTTTTGAAGGAGGGAGAAAAGGCTAAAGTATTAAATCCCCCGCTTAATAGAAAGTTGGTGAAAAGGAAAGAATTTTCAGCTGAATCTGAACCTCTTCTAAAATTGCCAAGAGCATCACGGATTGAGAAATGAAATAGAAAACGCAGTTTTGGCATAACAGTGAGAACAGCAATGAGCACTCAGAGAGATCAGAAACTCGTGATTCTATTCTCAAAATGCGTATTTACTTGCACATTCTTCCTATGTTCAAGTTTTGCAGTCCATTAAACATCAAACAAGAAAAGAAAACATTTTTATTATTATTATTTGGGAGCACAGAGTCACAGACAATGAGGATGATCTCAGATACACATAAGTTGCTTCTTTTCTACTTCTGTTTAAGTAAAAAATAAATAAATAAATAAATAACCTCTGAGCTAGGAAGGCAGAAAAGAAAAAAAAAAGGCACATGTAGGAAGCAGCAAGTGAAGAAATGGACAAAATAAGGATCAAAAGTTACATGCAATGCAGAAATGGGAATCGCCACAAAAATTAAAAAGCAGAAGAGAAAATACACGGAATATTGCGTTTCTACACAAACCTAAGGAGTTAGGAAGCTTGATAAGATGAATGTGGCACATGAGAAGACCCAGAAGAGCTGAAATTGCAGAGGGAAACCCTAGAGACAAGGAAGGGAAGAGTTGAGTCACTTGAGTGAGTGAGTGCAGTGTTTGAAACTATAAAAGAAATGTTTTTCAAAAAAAAGAAATGCAATAAATGTGAGCACTGTCCTTAGCACTCCGATTGTTTTGTTTTGTTCGATATTTCACTTTCCAATAAAAAAATTATAAAGGCTGTTAACGAAGATACATTTTCCTAAAATAAAATAGGAAAATGCTTAATTTTTAATGAAATGAGATGGGATGGGGGAGCACGAAGGCAGAGAGAGAGAGTGTGTGAATAGTAGAAGAGGACAGTATAGTCGTACGCAGAATATTGTCAGAATGCCGCGAAAAAAGTAGCTTTGGTTTGTGTTTGTTTATTTTGGTTTGGATACTTACCTCTCAAATTTCCATACGAAGAATAATGGAATTGTTTACAACAAAAAAGAAAAGATATTTCGGCTTTTAATATTATTATATTTTGGAATAATAGAAATTCTTTGTTAAAATATTTATCAAATACTAACAAAAAATTGTTTTGTAGTTATTTGTAATTTATGAGAATTTTAAAATTTATTAAAAAAAATTCAATAACAAAATCTAGTTGAGCTGAGATGAAGGCATTGCCAAGCCAATGTGGTGTTGGGCTTAATATAAGTTCGGACATTTTTAATTTTGGATCTAAAATTGGGCTGAGAAAACTAATTTTTTTATGAGACCCGAGTGGTAGTGGTGTGACTTGTGACTTGTGACTTGTGAGTATGCAAAATGTTTATGAAATTGAAAAAATAAAAATTAAAAAGTGAAAATAATAATCTTAGGTTGATACGTAGGACATCATTTTATTGCGTTAATTATGAAAATAGAAAAGGTTAATGAAAAAGGATGAAGATTTTATTAAAAATTATTGACAAATAATATTTTTTATATTTTCCATATATTAAATACTTTAAAGAAAAACATATACTATACTATTAAAATGTGTCTTTATAGACACTAAAAAAAATGTGTCTTTAAAGATACAAAATATTTAAATTATTAAAATATTATTTGTACATTAAAACTAACTATAAAAATTAATTACTAATATATTTGTACATAAATATATATTATTTAATTTATTTTTAATATGTATTTATATTTTAATATATATTTCATACTGATAACTAATTTTAATATTTAATTTTGATATACACCTAGCACAACTGATAAATAATATAATAATACATTGCTCTTCATAAAATTTAATCCAAAATAATGCGACACTTTATTCTTATTACTAATGGTTACAATAATAGAGATTTTGAGTTATGCAGGTAAAAGATTCTTTGTTGAAAAAACCGGCGGGGCAGAATGCAGATAACTCTAGCGATAATGATCTAATAGAATATAATACATTACAGCAACTGCTGTTACAAGTTACAAGCTACAGAGAGCAGAGTAACCCTATAATTTGGATCTGAATAAACAAGAATTGATGTTTGGAAAAGAATGGGCTTGTTGTGGTTGCTAACTAGCGACCTAACCAAGCAGATGGTATAGGGTGAAACCTGCTTTTAGCACATGCCAAAATATCATAATAATCTAGATTGTTGAAGCAATCACGGAAATCGGTGAAAAGCTTCTCAAACACCCTCCATTGCACTTTGACAGATCTAGTGTATGGGTATGGAAGAAAGATCTGCTGAAAATAAAACGAATAAGATGCTACTATAGTGCTGAATTGAAGTAGGTTGCAAAAGGAACAAGCAGCTAAGGTGGACTTACATCCCCTTCTTGGGCAAGGCGTTTAAGCAAAGAATAAGTGTGGTGGTCTTCATGGAGATTGTCAACAACAGCCAGCCATATTCGAGAAGCAAGATCGTGGGCTACGTCTCTGGACTTGCCACAAGCAATGAACTGATCTGCTCAGATGACAAGAATGTTATTGCAATAATAATCATGATGAAGAAAGAAGCAAGAAAGAGCGTGAGAGTACAACACCAATAAGGGTTCCATGAAGGATTCCAGAATGAGGGGGCATAAGAGAGGGATGGAGGTGAAGCTGGTCCCTGAGGAAGAGGTAGCAGTGGCCGATGACCTCGTCCGTGTGAGGATCGGAAGCAAAGAGGTGTTGGGTGATATAGAGGGCCATGAATCTCCTGCGATGAGAAGAAGGAAGTAGTAACTAAGAAGCATTTCGTCAAACAAGTAAGGTGCGTGATGTGATCGATTACCTCTTGGGGTGAGGGGGAGGAGGAATGGGGCCTGGCCAGGAATTATTGGCGAAGAAGGGGTAAGTGAAGGAGAGAGCGCCTTGCCAGAAAGATTCGCTGCGGAACATGGAAGCCCACTTCTTGCTCACGCACGATATCTGGGGCCACTCCCACACACCCGCCCTTATGAATATCTCTGTCACCACATGCTCCGGCAACTTCCCCATCCCCGCCTCCTCCTCTTCTTCCATCTTCCCTTCCTTTTTGATTGGTAGGTGCTTGCTGTTTGTTGCCTCTTTTAATATCCAATTTAATTACTAATAAAGCGGTTGCCTTTTGCTGACTAGCAAGTGACGTACCACTCTCGTATTTTGCAACCAATTGTTTTTCATCTTACCCAACTCAAATTATAGAATATTACGGTCCATATATACATACAGCAGAGATAGGGAATCAGAATGGGCTTCCATTCTGCCTCATCTCGAGTTTAACGAATTTATTGCAAGACATGAGTCTGACATGGAATCTTTCACGTAGCTCTATAGTAATGAATCATCGCCTTACAAGTTGAAAACAAAAACTGAGGTGACACCTTTATTCGAGTCTAGCTGCTGACTCTTTCCTATTTATAGTTTGAGAGATTTCAATCTGGAAATACATGGACTCGGAGAGCTATTGTTGTCAATGTCACAGATCACTAGTTGTAGTATACGAAAAGTCTTGTCCTTACAACAAGTTATCTTCAAATCAACAAATGGCAAAAAATGATGTCAAAGAGTAATAGATTTGAGATCGTATACTAGTACCACAGCAAGCAAATTTATTGAACTGGGAATTTATCAAATCATAGATGTTTGCTTGTAAGGAGGAAATACAGAAACAGATTGAGACAAACAATTCTATTAAGTTTTCTCCACCGCCAATTTTAAATGAATTTGGGCATTCAGGCAATTCTCATAATTTAAATTGCTTCATCTCCTGGGACATCAGCGCAAATTATGAATCTTGTGAATACCAGGCTGATCCTATAAGCTCCAACTTTTGGTTTACCCACTTCAAATTTCAAAATGATACTTGAAAATTTGAAGACAGACATTCTCCTTACTTTGCAAATATACAACGAATCAGTAAAGATATGTACGAACAAATCTACCTTGTAACTCAGAAGCGAAGGAAAACAAATCAGAGTGAGCATAGAGCTACATTACATCTGATGTAATCCCATCATCAGTTAGGCAAAAGCCACTACTAATGTGGCCAGCCACTTGCATATCAGTACAGAGATTGGGCTCTGGTAAATACAAAAACCCCTCCACCACCAACAGCACGACCCAACAGAACATTCTCATCCAAATAACTAAGGTAGTATAGTCCTCCTACTGATTCCCTACAACTCAACCAAAATGCATCACATTCACATACATCTATTTGTCAAGAAAATAACCAAAAGAACTATTTCAACCTAGTTATCATTCATGATATATACCTTCCTGGATCCCTCACAGGGATTTGCGCTTTGAATGCACGTAGAAATTGCAAGATCTGCAGGACAAACAGACCATGTTGCTTACAACACCAGACCCAAAAAGAAACGTGTTTGTGTATTCTAGTTAACCACTAAGAGCTCTGTACTAGTCCTCGCGCAGAGACAAAAGTACGATACCAAAGTTTTGGGAGAGACATTGCTTTGTGGCATCAGTTGGTGAGATCAAATTAACAGCCTCGAGTAAACAAAGCAGAAAGAGTTAACAATGAATTGAATTACCTGCAGACTTATAAAAGATCGTGGTAGTACCGCCGGAGCTATTACTGCTTGCAGTTCTTCGCTAATATTTATATCTTGAACTGTGATCTGCCAGGCATCTGATGTTACAACCCCGTAATGGCAGCTCAAGAAGAGAATGTCATATTAATACCAAACATCAATAGTAGATTAGTCGAGTTCTTCCCCCTCCCCCAACCACAAGTAATGAAATGTGAAACTTGAGGGTATGGCCACCCTATATTTCTTTATTAGCAATAATAGTCCACCCAAAAACTAAAGAGAACATATATGTATCATATTAGATTCTAGCATCACCCAAAGATAAGGTGTCGATAACTTGTATAAGTTTAAGGCAACCCTCCTAGCATGAGTTAAGTGTGTGGCTCTATTCTAATACCCAGAATTAAAAAAGCAAAAAAGATATGTTAACAGTTTAAACAGCTGTATCTCCAGTACTGAGAGGCAGGTGATGTAAGCCAAAATGATTACCTCCTGAAACTGAAGGTAGATATTACGCAGGGAAACAAGCTTAAACTTGGCAGAAACAAGTAACGTAGCACCTTCTTGTTCCTGTATAAAATAGACCAAGACCAAGAATGTTTACTGTAGAGCAGCAAATGAAGATGGAAGCATGGGAATAATATATGGAATTATTAGAAAGTTGAAGGAATGAAAAATTGAAATTGAGGGATTGCATGGGGGGCGATGAGGAGTAAAGGACCTCTAAGAAAGTTGGAATACTCCATCGGACAATATTGCGGACAAGACCCCCATGGGATTGATTTAGGCACTCAAACTTCTGAAAGATCTGTCCAACCTGAAAGAAAGGAAGAGTGGCAGCGGCTTGGAGAAGAATGAGGACATCGGGAGCAGAAGTATACTGGAGGCGCCATGTGCCGTCCAATTTGGGGAGACTGATAGGGTGGCCCCCGCTGTAGCCTTCTAAGCTCACCAGAGCCTCCTCGATGGAAGACCGCTGCTCGGGAGTGGCGGAGAGACCTCTTTCGGTGTCCTGGATGCACTTCAACAGCTCCATCTTCCTGTTCTCTACAGATGCAGCCACTCGCAGCTTTGTGCTACTCCTGCGTGATCGCCTTGATGATGTCAAGGGCCACCAGCCATTGTCATTGCCTCTTCTTGTCCATGGTAGGTACGATGAGGATGCTGAATGGAACACCAACTCCATCCCTTGAAGCCTCAAGGACAAAAGAGACTATGCACTCCACACACTCCTCGCCTTCCAACCAAATACAAAAGATAACTATCAGACTAAATTGACTTTATAAAACTCAATAGTAAAATGATCCGTCATTACTATTATTAAACAAATTAGTTACGGGTAGTTTTTCAAATTCGTCTCAAAATAATTTTATCAATCAAATTCAGTTTTCAAAATTTACAAGGTTGCGTTTGTTTCTAAGAATAGGACAAGACACAAAAAACAGAACAGCCTGATAGAGACACAAAATTTTATATTCTCGTATTTTGATTTTATTCTCATTTTTTTTCATTCAAAAAATTTGAGATAAAAAATATAACAAAAATATAATTATAAAAAATTAACAAGAATAATAAAAAATAAAATAAAAAATAAATTGTGTCCTTGTTAGTGTTTCGTGTCCTTTTTATTAGAATGGACACAAAATACACTGGACACATTATCTCTGTTTATGTCAGAGATTTGTATATATATTTTTGGTTCAGCAAAACGATATTTCAAAATTCTCACTTAACTATAACACAAGTATGTACTTCGGAAAATATTTGGCATACAGATATGACATTACGCTCTGAGCTCAGTTGAGGGACTAAAACTTCAATTGGGACACCAGATTAAACACGTTGAACCAACAATCAGTTAAAACTCGATGACTAATATTGAATTCGTTTGCTTGCTTACATCACCCAATTCCTTTATCAAAGTATGGAAGGATCATCCGCTAATCTTATTTGCAAAACATACATAGACTCGATTTAGTCTATAGTGGTTCAAGTATGAAACATCACTGTTTTTTAGCATGCCATCCTCTGTGGCTTGCGCTTCTTTCACTATAGCTAAATCGAGTGGCTCGTAAACAACAACATCGAAAGATAACTTGGTCACCGACAACGAAGAACTCAACTTTCAAGAATAATATAATTTGGTACAGAACTTGGTCAACATAATAAGCAAGATGAAAAACAGCGTGCGTTACTGTAAATTGAAACAGGCCTAAGGTATGTTTTCTGTCCGTTTTTGTAGGATAGTGTACTAGAAACATGAAAGAAAAATCACTTCCACAACTTCCGCAATGACATGTTCTTCTCTGTTTCCTTTTTCATAACCTTGGCCACAGCCATCTCAAAGTCCTCCTGTGTCACATGTACTCTCCTCTCCCTCAAAGCAAACATTCCAGCTTCTGTGCACACAGCCTAAACAGAAAAAATAATAATTAAAAAGGACCGAGACAACTTAAATGAATGCACCGATTCACCTGAGAACACTCAAAAACAGCTAGGCAGACAAATGCAGCGTAAACAACGTGAAACATACCTTAAGCTCTGCACCAGATGCTCCATTCATCTTCTCAGCAATCTTCTTCAAATCAATGCCACGCATTAAGTTCATTCTTCTTGAATGGATTTTCAGAATATCTAGCCGAGACTGCATGAGATTAACTCAATGTCAGGAGTGATATGAACGCCGAGTGTGCAAGTCTATTTGCTTCTTTCCTGGAACAAGTACATAAAAGAGTAAATGCTAAGGTACTTATGCATACCTCCTCATTTGGGTTTGGAAATTCAATCTTCCTGTCAATTCGTCCGGGTCTAAGGAGGGCTTGATCCAGAATATCAATCCGGTTTGTGGCCATCAAAACCTGTAATGCATATTTTTCTTTAGAACTTGCTCATAAAATTGCTTAAATAAACATGTATCTTATATGAGTCGGATAGAGTGAACATATCTGTTTATATGTTACTGTTTTCTATTTTTAGTCAGGCTAGTTTTAAAAAATTCTCCTGAATGCTTAATAGCACTATAGCTCCAACATAAGCAAACTGTATAACCTTGATTTTATTTGAAGCTTCAAATCCATCTAGCTGGTTGAGAAGTTCCAGCATAGTGCGCTGCACCTCACTATCACCATTGCCACTTCCAGATTCCATTCGAGCAGATCCAATACTGTCAATTTCGTCCATGAAGATAATTGATGGAGCATGCTCCCTGTTAAAAAGAGTAGTGTTACGTCACAATCATAATATGGTTAAGCATGTCTTCATAGGGCATAGTTCCTAGCATACTAACCAATAAACCAATGAATCAAAGAATAATGCAAAACCCTTTAGAAGTCCAATTTTTCTCTTTTCAACAGCCACTTACTTGAAATTGGAGAAGGATTAATATAGTCAAATTCATTCTCAGATTAATATGCATCTAACTACAAAGTTCACAACCACAACATTACTAAAAACAGAAGCATATTCAATCCACAAAGTCGTGAAGCCACGGGGAGCCAGGAACATATCCCCCCCCCCTCCCCCTCCTCTTTCAATGAAGGGCAACACACAATGAGCATAAGAAGTTGAGATAAGAAGAGAATGTACCTGGCCATAACAAAAAGTTCCCTGACCATTCTGGAACCTTCTCCAATGTATTTCTGAACTAATTCAGACCCGGATACCCTGATGAAGGTACAGTCAGTATGATGCGCCACTGCCCTAGCCAACAATGTTTTTCCAGTACCAGGTGGCCCATAGAGTAGAACACCCTGTGATTCATGAGATCGTCAGCAAATGGGGAAAAACGTATGCAAACAATGAACAAAAAGTACAATATACTGATGGAAGCATGGTACGTTGTGTGACAATCTCAGAAAGAGATAGTACCTTAGGTTGAGCTATTCCAAGACTTTCAAACAGTTCAGGATGTTTAATTGGCAGCTCAATGACCTTTAAAATTGATAACAAACATGAGACTTGAAATATAAATATACAAAAAACGTGCATACGGATTAAAAAGAAGATAGAAGTGACAGATGAACGAAAGCTAAAGATGCATAAATAGATCTCACAAAATGCAAATATTGGAAGAATATCAGTCAATATATTATATGATTACGCACCTCTTTAATCTCCTTGATTTGCTGGTCTAAGCCACCAATCATGTCATAGGTAGAATCGGGAACTTTCTCAACTTTCATCAGATTGACCAACGGATCAACTTTGCTCGGTAATACTAAATGAAGGACATAACTGTCATTACGAAGGGCAACTCTTGTGGATGGAGTAATCTTTGTAATGTCAATATTTTTATCAATGTCTACAACATACTTTCCTTCTGGATGAACCTGAAGAAAATGGGATAATCAGAACTTCATCTAGATTCTGCTTAGTTATTATAATCAAAACATCCCATAAATAATCCAAATCCATATACAACACTCTTCAAGGACATGATGGGTTTTGCAGACCAGAAAAACGACACTCCATAATCCAGAAAAAGGGACCTTTAAGCGATAAAACATAGATCTATAACAAATGCAAATCAGACGAAGCTTAGGTGTCCTTAACTGAACAAAAATTTTCGAACAAGAGTATGTCCATCAATGATTTAGAGTGCAAGTTCAAAGGATACTTATGCCTATAGCAGAATGACGCACAACCATTCAGGTATCTTAAACAACATGCGAATCGAAGTAAATATTAAGATGCCAATTGAAGATAACGATAATGGAATAAACAGAAAGCAGAGGAGCGAGTCGTGACCTTGACTAGGACTTTATTCTTTCCCATAACTTTGACAACTTCACCGACATACGATCCGGGCTCCTGGAGAAGCTGCAGTTCCTCCCGGAGCATCCTCACTGTCCAAAGTTGCCATTAATCACATACACAGACTTTCATTAGTTAACTTAATTATTAATTATAGCAGTAAATCCAATCAAATAGTTATTAGACGCATTAATTTTATTTAATAATAAAGAGAAGCATGTATAGATTAGGGCAAGGGTAGAGGTAGGGTTAGGGTAAGGACTAAGGAGGGTACCTCTAGAATTGAGCTCGTTGCGCTGAGCCTCCAGACGGTTGAGGTTGTGCGTCTTCTGGCGGAGAAGGAGCTGCAGCTCATGGATGTGGAGAGAGTAGTACTGGCGGAGACCCTCACCCTGCTTGACAGCTGGCTTGGCAGAGCAGTTTTCCTCCGGTGCAGCCTCCGCCGCATGTTTCATCTCTACTTCAATTGCAAGAACGGGGTTCTCAATGGATGGTTGGATCGCTTCTTCGTAAGCGATTTGAGGACAAAGAAAAGGGTCTCGTACTCTCGTCTCGTCTCTTCTCTTGTTAGATGGGTAGGGAGGAGTGAATGTCAATAATAAGAAGGGAACAAAACAAAGGTTGATTTGAAACTTGTGCTACTAGCTCTCCTTTATCTCTCTTTTTTGTTTTTTTTTTTTTACTTTTCTTCTTTTGGGGAGGGGCGTGGGTTTTTGGGGGGGGGGGGGGTGTGAGGATGCCTTTACCTTGTATCAGAAGAAATAAACCAAATATCTTATGGGCTTTACTTTCGTAACCCAAGCCCAACAGAACGTATGTCTGCCCACCCTATCAGAGTTTTGATTCTACACCCAAAACCAAAAAAAATAAAAATTTTCGTATCACAGAGGAATATGTAAATATTTTGAGGAACGTGTACACAAAAATATATATATATTTTTTGAGGAACCAATCTATTTTTGAGTTTAATGTGCCGAAAAATGCCTCACGCTTTTGGAAAAATTTGGTCGATGTGTTTGACAAACTTGAAAAGAATTCTTTTGGTATGATCATTGGTCCACTCATGGCAAATTATACAATGCTCTTCCTTACATTCACATATCTGATATAGATTTAACTCTTGGGGATTTCTGGCTTTATCCAAACTGAAATTTAAACAGACTTGCTACCCCTCTCACAGCTGACATACTTGAATTGATTAATAAATTTGATCCAAGATTGCACTTGAGACCTCAACCGGGGTGGCGATGGAATTCTAATTTTAAGACTTATAATGCGAGAGATGGTTATCTTTTGCTTTAGAGACGTTCTTGTGATTGAAATGAGCTTAATAATTGGAATTGGTCCTGGCGCTCAAAAAGATAAAATTTATGGTCTGGCTTTGTGTCCATCAAGCCCTACCTGTGACTGTTTTTCATGCTAGAAGAGGTCTAACGAACTCTGATTTCTGCCCCCAGGTGTTATGAGAATAGAGATTTTTAACTGAAAGAAAGCTAAAGCAATCTGGAGTCTGATCTTCGCAGGTTTATTTCAATTCAATGGATGTCTGGTCTGATGAGAAAGTAACTATTAGAGCTAAGAATATCGCACAAGAGCTACACAGAAGACTTTGCAGATTCATGGTCTTAATACAGATAGGAAACCACCTCCATGAGAGGGTGAAGCGGGTTATGGATGCATCATCAGGAGTTCCGCGGGGACGTGGGTGAAGGCTTGTTCTGGATCCTTGCCGTCTCTTTGCGATGTGAAGGGGTTTGGTCTTAGCATGGGAGTGCGGGACTAAGAATATTATCTGCGAGACAGATTCTTTGGAAGTCTTTGAGTTGCTCCAAATCTCCAATGTCTAACAAAGAAGGAAACATTATTAGAAAAATTCAACTATTCAAGAGTTATTGCTCTTAAGTTAAGTTCATTTCAATTAACTCAACTGCAGATTTGTTTGCGAAGAGAGGGCGAGGATTCATCTACTCATTAGTAGTGGTTTTTTCGTGTTGTATTGCTTTCTTTTTTGTTGTTTTTCTTTAATGTTTTTTAGTCACCAAAAAATATCACAGTAATATTTATCTTTTTTCATAGCCATTCCATGTAGTTGAGGTGGCTGGCTTAGGCCCGCCCACGTTCAAATGACCCTAGTCCAATCCTGTGAATTTTTTATTCAACTTCATCTCTTCATGACTCACGAGAGTTAAAACGAGAGTTTTGGGCAGTGGCTAGCAATAACGAGAGAAACGAGCGCGACGTGGCAGTTATCAATTGGCAGATTCAGTAGCAGAGGAAGGTGCACTGTGGAGTTTTCGATACACGCGTCCGTAGAGGATCCGTACCCTGTCTGATTAGCAAATCAATCATAACTCTAAGAAGTTGCTACATAATTGCCATTGCCATTGCTCTGCGGTTCTTCCATCCATCATTTCACTCTCTCCTTCTCTTCTTCCTCTGTTGCAGAGCGCAATCTCTATTGAGTGGTACTACTAATCGAAACCTTAGGGTTTTGGTCCCTAGTTCCTCAGATCTTCAATCTCCCAAATTCTAGCTTGATCCGATCTCTGCCTCACAGAATGCCTGCCGTTTACGGATCTCGCCTCACCACCTTCGAGGATTCCGAGAAGGAGAGTGAATACGGTTACGTTCGCAAGGTATAATCCAATCCGATAAGCTTCCAATCATCACTCCATCGTATCGTCCCTTTTTCACTTCTGTTCCTATCACCATAGATTTGCTTTCATTTACTACCATATGCACTATGTCATGTGTTCAATTTCGCGATTGGATCCAACTACATGCTTTAATTCTCGATCTTCACTCTCGTGTCAATTGTTGGACTCGTACCAATGATCGCTCTCTGTTTTTGTTAATTTGAGGATTTAATGGAAGCTCTAGTTTTCAAGCCTCTGGATTTGTGTTGAATTTGTAAATTCACTTTACATTTCACTGGTTGTGACATGTTATTGTTTTTGTTCAGTGGCTCCTTCGGTTTTTTTTTTTTGTAACAAAGGATACAGAGTGTGTCTGTCTGAGGGTTTTCCTTTAGCACTTTTTTTTGTTTTTTTTGTTTTTTTTTGGGGGGGGGGGGGATCAGTTTTCAACTTGTAGTGGCAGTGAAGTCTCATTTGTCAATCTCGCCCGTTATCCTTTTAAATTATAATTTGGACTGTAAGTTGAAAAGGAGGGTAGTGGATGCTTAATGTGTGATTCCTGGAATGAAACAGGTATCTGGACCAGTCGTGGTTGCTGATGGAATGGCCGGGGCTGCTATGTATGAGCTGGTGCGTGTTGGTCGTGACAATCTCATTGGTGAGATTATTCGTCTCGAAGGGGACTCTGCTACCATCCAAGGTTCTGCTCTTTGAAATTCCATACTTTGAAACATTTTAGTACATGTTGCATTCACGATGCAAAACTGCCTCTTCAATTATTTTGTTTTGTTTCTTCCTTCTGTATTCTTTTCTTAACTGAGGAGCTTCTCTGCAATCGTAGTCTATGAGGAAACGGCCGGTTTGATGGTTAATGATCCAGTGTTACGTACACACAAGGTTACATTTTATATCCCTCGTTGAATTTCACTATATTTCTTATATTCTCGTTACCTTCCTCTACTGATAAGCTATTATTATGTCATAACCAGCCTTTGTCCGTGGAGTTGGGACCTGGAATACTGGGAAACATTTTTGATGGAATTCAGGTTTGCTTATTAATTGATTTATGTCTGATTTCAAATGCTGACAAATTTAGCAATTAAAGTTTCACTACCTCCCCTGTTATTTCTAACATGAAGCTCTCTTTTTTTTCCCCTTACTTAAATCAAAACAGAGGCCTTTGAAAACTATTGCCAAAAGATCTGGTGATGTGTATATTCCTCGTGGTGTCTCTGTTCCAGCTCTTGACAAAGATGCACTCTGGGAATTTCAGCCTAAGAAAATTGGTACCGTACCAGAGAAATAAATTGCTATTACTTAGTGTTAGGCTTCATAGGGGAAAAAACTAACTATTGGTATTTTATTTTATGCACCGGTGACAGGCGAAGGAGATCTATTGACCGGTGGAGATCTATATGCGGTAATTTTTGTAGCTAATTCAGTGAGCTTGTTTATTATTCACATTCATTGATTTGTTCATCTAATGATTTGTTTGAACCTTTTGCCCATTGCAGACTGTTTTTGAGAACAGTCTAATGCAACACCATATCGCACTTCCACCTGATGCCATGGGAAAGATAACCTACATAGCACCACCTGGCGAATATTCCCTGAAGGTTGTATTCTGAATTTATTTGCTTTTATATATATATATTTTTTGGTTCAATTTCCTTGGAAGAGTGTTGTTTTAGCAGCTCTTTGCTTCATATTTTAGATTTGATGATGACATGACTGCCAAGCTTTGTATTTTTCATCATTTAGGGGATTCTCTATTTTTTAAGTGATATGTGAATTGTTTTGCAGGATACTGTGTTGGAGCTCGAGTTTCAAGGTGTTAAAAAGAAGTTCACCATGCTTCAGGTTTATAACTTTTCTTTTTCTTTTGTTTTTTTCATTGTAGTTGCTTTATTGAAGGCTTGGTTTCCATGCTCTCTTCCTATATTACAAGTTCCTTGCGTGTACTTTATGGATTGCAGACCTGGCCCGTACGTACACCAAGGCCTGTTGCATCAAAACTTGCAGCTGATACTCCTCTTCTTACTGGTCAGGTAAACTTTTTTGTTATAAATTCTCCCATGTACGTTATAATTCTGGTAGCTTTTACATCTAATGACTTATATTTGTTATAGCGAGTTCTTGATGCCCTCTTCCCCTCTGTTCTTGGTGGGACTTGTGCCATCCCTGGAGCTTTTGGTTGTGGTAAAACAGTCATCAGTCAAGCTCTTTCTAAGGTGAGACTGATAAACCCCATCAAGGCATTCTTCTTCTTCTTCCTCCTGCAAGTCATTAGATCTTTCTAATTCATCCTTTCTCCTATTTGGCAGTATTCCAATTCCGATGCTGTTGTTTACGTTGGTTGTGGGGAACGTGGAAATGAAATGGCTGAAGTATGCTTTCTTTTGAGCTACTTCCATAAAATATTCATGTTTGTGAGATTACAGTTGGTATAACCAATTTACTGAATCTTAGGTTCTGATGGACTTCCCACAACTTACAATGACATTGCCTGATGGCCGTGAAGAATCTGTGATGAAGCGAACAACATTAGTGGCTAACACTTCAAACATGCCAGTCGCTGCTCGTGAAGCTTCAATTTATACAGGTGACTTCTTGCCTCTTAAAATTTATAACATCTCCTTATCGTTGAGGACTATGTAGTTCTTCCCTCTATAAAAGAAATGTTTTCTCTCTCAACCAATCATGTTTTCTTTTATAATTTACCTGTTTTTGAAAATTACCTCACTTTGATTTTGTTCTGTTTTGTCATCTCAGGAATCACTTTAGCTGAGTATTTTAGAGATATGGGTTACAATGTCAGTATGATGGCAGATTCAACATCTAGATGGGCAGAAGCGTTGCGTGAAATCTCTGGACGTCTGGTGAGCATTTTGTTGTTCAATGAGAGTTTTCACCTGTTATTTTGGAGTATTTTTCCCCTTCTTGGTTAAGATAAATGTATTATGGTGGGATCATCTTTCTTGACTAGCGTATAACAGACAAGTTATGTATCATTAAGCAAAAGGTGCACATGCAAATATTGACACTGACTAATATATGTTGATGTTCATGTTGTCTTCCACAGGCAGAAATGCCTGCTGACAGTGGATATCCTGCTTACCTTGCTGCACGTTTAGCCTCTTTCTATGAACGTGCTGGAAAAGTAAAATGCCTTGGAGGTCCTGAACGAACAGGTAGTGTCACAATTGTTGGTGCTGTTTCTCCACCTGGAGGAGATTTTTCAGATCCTGTGACATCTGCAACTCTCAGTATTGTTCAGGTAAAATTAATACTTATTATATATGATCTGTTGGTAACTGCCAGTGAAGGTAGTTTGTATTTGATTGACTTGACTAATATGCCCACAAGTTCACAAAGGTCAATGTGATATTTTTACCACTAACGTATCCTCTTCTATAACATTCACTCTGTCTAAACTTTTTTCTTTTGGGGGGATATCTTGCAGGTTTTCTGGGGTTTGGACAAAAAGCTTGCTCAAAGAAAGCACTTTCCTTCTGTGAACTGGCTTATTTCTTATTCAAAGTACTCAACGGTATGCCCTACATTTGTTTGCTTTGTAATTCATATTCTTCCTTTAAAGTTCCTTCATTTGTATGCTTATACTCCCTCGCATGATTGTACAATTATATTAATTTATATTTCGTACCTTCAGGCACTTGAATCCTTTTATGAGCAATTCGATCCAGATTTTATCAACATTAGGACAAAGGCTCGTGAAGTACTGCAAAGAGAAGATGACCTGAATGAAATTGTTCAGGTACACCTTTATTGGTTCTAATATCATCTTCGTTATAGGTTAAAGAGTTGTCCCTGTTCTCTCCTATACAGGATAGAATTATTAAACTATTTTGGGGATAGAGAAGGTATATTTAAGTTACATGAGAACAGACTGTTAAGAATTATAGCATCTCAAACTCCTAGATGTTGCAAATTATCTTCAACCTAAGGAATAGTCTGATAAGTTTATCTTTAACACCATGATATGGCATTGTTTTGCATTTCTTGACAAAATCTGAGAGGATGTCTATGTATTTGTTCTTAAGTTGTAAACTAAACTGGGTCATTTGATGCAAATCATTGCTCCAGCTTGTAGGCAAGGATGCTTTAGCTGAAGTGGATAAGATCACCTTAGAAACTGCAAAACTTTTGAGAGAGGATTATCTTGCTCAAAATGCCTTTACACCGTAAGTTCCTTTCTAATTGGCTAAATTCTTTGACATGTATTATTATACAGCTTATTATGTGTTTCTTATCTTATATTGCTACCTCTTGTTTGGCTGTGATAGATATGACAAATTCTGTCCCTTCTACAAGTCTGTTTGGATGATGCGCAACATTATCCATTTCTACAATTTGGCAAACCAGGTATGGTGGTTCACTCTACAGGTTTCCATGTAAATGTTGGCATGTGTGGGGGGGGGGGGGGGGGATGATGTAAAACCACATTTAATCTCTCGGGCCACCCTCCCCCATAATTATAAACCAGAAATTGTTCATTTCATTGTGTTATGCATTCTTGTTCCTAAGTCAGCTAGAGTATTTTGTTTACATGGTGCTGGCTACACTTGCAGGCAGTAGAGAGGGGAGCTGGTACAGATGGACAAAAGATCACCTACACTGTTATCAAGCATCGATTGGGAGATCTCTTCTATCGTTTAGTGTAAGCAATTTTAAAACTGCACTAGATGACTTATTTTGACATAGAAAGTAGAGATCTAATTCTCTTGATCTGTTGTTATTGCAGGTCTCAGAAATTTGAGGATCCAGCAGAAGGTGAAGCTGCTTTGATTGACAAATTTAAGAAATTACATGAGGACCTCACTAATGGTTTCCGCAACCTTGAGGATGAAGCCCGATGATTGAAGATTTTCAGCCTTGCTCGAGGATAGTGTTATTTGATAGTTCTATAAGAGGAATCAAGATCCAGTGTCAGCAATATCATGAATTTTCTCGCACTCTACTCTTAGATTCGTTCATTTCATATCTCTTTCCTGGTGCTGGTTTGGCTTTTCGTCTAGTTGCTTGTGCAGCTGTAATCATGTCCCCCCGTTATTTATTGATAATAAGAGATGATAGCTTGTTCTTTCAGTATGTATTTAGGTGAATAAAATTATTTTTGAGAATGAAGCGGCTGTGACTGCGGGTATATGTGGATCACTATGGATTTAAGAGATGGACCCTGCTGGGACATGAAACTTTCTGAATCATGTGTTTTCTTCGATGGATTCTACCTTGTAGCAATGAATGAGTATTTGATAGAACCCGGAACTTCTCAGTAGCGCATATTCTGTCTATTCTTTTGGTCTCCTTGTTAATCATTCGTCAATGTTATTTTCTATATAAACAAAAAGTATAAAAAATGTCATAAGCACATTAAAAATTAGTCACTAAATTAAGTGTTATATGTGTATAAATATGTATGTTTAATTTATTTTAATGTATATTTTATATTTTAATATATATTTTATTAATTAATTTAGTAACTGATTCTTTGGGTATATATGTTGGAACAGCATATGGTATAGTGTGGCTTTTCCAAGCCGTGCAACGCAAAGCTAATTTGGTTGATTCTGGTTTCCCTTAAAGAGTCATAAACTCATAATGATAGGCCAATAACTATTATCGTATGTTTCATTAATAGACTAATAGGATCATGCTATTATCGAAAGATGACAGTAAGTCTTTTTATTTTCTTACTACTTTTATTGTTTTTCTGTGCAATAATTTTGAAGGACTCACCCCTGAATCTTATTTTCAACTTAATTATTATCAATGTTATCGGTATATATATATATATATATTCATTTCTGGTTACACTTATTTTCCGCTTATGTTACACTTGCGGTACATAGCCGGTCCTAAACCCGGATAAAGGAGGAGGGTTGTGTTAGGTCTTCGGCAACCAACGTAAAAATATAGCCGAACCCCCCATGACATGAATCAAAGACATTATTGCGCTAAAGCTAGGTCGTTACCCGGAAGTAACGCGCCGTATGGCTCGAGTACGGTGTCAAAGCAAGAGCCGCTGCATCGGTGCCGGATGTAGTGTTAAATGAGCAAGGGTTCTCGCGTTTTCGTGAACGGACGAGGGTAAATAAGCTAGTTCACAAAGGAAAAGGTAAAGGTCGAAGCGACAAAAGGTTGAGATTTGGGACATGAAACATAGGCACTCTAACAGGAAAGTCCATGGAGGTGGTGGACACCATGACAAGGAGGAAGATTAACATTATGTGCCTACAAGAAACGAAATGGGTTGGTGCAAAGGCTAGGGAGTTGGATTCTTCTGGTTTCAAACTTTGGTATACAGGAAAGGTGAAGAATAGGAATGGAGTTGGAATAATTGTGGATAAGCAGTGGAAGAAGGACGTAGTTGATGTCAAGAGGGTGGGAGATCGGATCATCTCTATCAAACTTGTGGTGGAGGGAGGTGCTTTCCATGTGATTAGCGCCTATGCACCGCAAGTGGGTTTGGACGAACAACACAAGATAAGGTTTTGGGAGGATCTAGAGAGTTTGATTCAAGGCATACCTTTGGGAGATAAGATTTTCTTAGGAGGAGATTTAAATGGCCATGTTGGGAGAGAAGTGACTGGATATGGGAGTATTCACGGAGGCCATGGTTTCGGGGTGATCAATGCCGAGGGTAAAACTATTTTGGACTTTTCCTCAACTTTTGATCTTCTCATCGCAAATACATGTTTTAAAAAGAGAGACGAACATCTTATAACCTATAAGAGTGGCATGACAAGCTCTCAAATCGACTTCTTCTTGTTGAGGAGAGTCGACCGGAAATTTTGCATTAACTGTAAAATTATCCCGGGAGAGAGTTTGACAACGCAACATAGGGTGCTCGTCATGGATTTTCGCGTTGAGCAAAAGTTGAGGAAAAGACATCATACGAAGAACCCAAGGATGAGGTGGTGGCGGATGAAAGGTGAGGAACAAAGAAGCTTCCTAAGACGGGTAGAAAAAGAGGCAAAGTGGGATGGGAATGGAAGCGCGGAAGAGATGTGGAGGGACATGGCAGAAGTTATTAGAAGAACAGCAAAAGAAAGTTTTGGTGAATCTAAAGGAATAGGACCAAGAGACAAGGAGTCCTGATGGTGGAATGCGAGTATACAAGAAAAGATAAAGATAAAAAGAGAATGCTTTAAAGAGTGGTCTTTATGCCGCAATGCAGATAACTGGGAAAAATATAAGGCGGCTAAGAAAGAGACAAAAGTGGCTGTAAGTGAAGTAAGAACAAGAGCATATGAGGGTCTCTACCAGTCTTTGGGCACGAAAGAAGGAGAAAAAGGTATATATAGAATTGCAAAGAGCCGGGAAAGAAGAACGAGAGATTTGGATCAGGTTAAGTGCATAAAGGATAAGGATGGAGAGGTGTTGGCTCAAAAGGAGAAGATTAATGAAAGGTGGAAGAGCTACTTCTACGAGTTATTTAATGAGGGACAGAAGACTCTTCCGAGCCTTGGTCGATTATGCACAAGGGAAGAAGATCAAAACTTTGACTACTATCGAAGGATTCGAGACTTCGAGGTAAAAGAGGCTCTAAAGCAGATGAAAAATGGCAGGGCAGTAGGACCTGATAATATCCCGATTGAGGTTTGGAAGGGTCTTGGAGGAAAAGGCATCAACTGGTTAACCAAGCTTTTTAATGAGATTTTAAGGTCAAAGAAGATGCCTGATGAGTGGAGAAAGAGCACCTTGGTACCTATCTACAAGAATAAGGGGGATATACAAAGTTGCGAAAATTATAGAGGAATTAAGCTTATGAGTCATACTATGAAGTTATGGGAAAGGGTGATAGAACGGAGGTTGAGAAAAGAGACACAAGTAACAGAGAACCAATTTGGATTTATGCCAGGCAGATCTACCACTGAAGCGATATACCTATTAAGAAGGATGATGGAGAGGTATCGTAGTAATAAAAGGGATCTACACATGGTGTTTATTGATTTGGAAAAAGCGTATGATAGGGTACCAAGGGAGGTCTTATGGAAGGTTTTAGAAAAGAGGAGAGTAAGGATCGCATATATTCGGGCAATTAAAGACATGTATGATGGGGCCACAACTAGTGTGAAGACTCAAGGTGGTGTGACAGAGGAATTCCCTATTGGTATAGGATTACACCAGGGATCATCCTTAAGTCCATACCTTTTCACATTAGTCTTAGAAGTACTCACAGAGCACATCCAAGAGCCTGTGCCATTGTGCATGCTTTTTGCCGATGATATCGTCCTTATGGAAAAGTCAAGGGAAGACCTAAATAAGAAGTTGGAGTTATGGAGAGAAGCTCTAGAAGTGTATGGTCTGCGCATAAGCCGTAGCAAGACGGAATATATGGAATGTAAGTTCAGTCTGAGAAGGGAAAACTCCAATATAGAAGTGAAAATTGGAGAGAACACCCTACGAAAAGTTAAAAGTTTTAAGTATCTTGAGTGCATCATACAGGATAATGGAGAGATTGAACATGATGTAAATCATAGGATCCAAGCAGGTTGGTCAAAATGGCGGAGTGCATCTGGTTTTATATGCGACAAAAAAGTGCCTTTAAAACTTAAAGGTAAATTCTATCGCACCGCTATAAGACCGGCTATGCTGTATGGTACGGAGTGTTGGGCGGCTAAAAGGGAGCACGAACATAAGCTGAGTGTGGCAGAGATGAAGATGTTGAGATGGATGAGTGGTCATACGCGATTGGATAAAATAAGGAATGAAGATATAAGGGAGAGAGTTGGAGTAGTACCTATTGTGGAAAAGATGGTTGAATCGCGTCCCAGGTGGTTTGGACATGTGAGAAGAAAACCGATAGAACATCCAGTCAGGAGAGTGGATGAGATGGAAGATGGACAAAGGGCGAAAGGCAGAGGAAGACCTAAGAAGACCATCCATGAGGTGGTCAAACGAGATCTACATGTAAACGGTCTCTCTGTAGACATGATACATGACAGAGCACAATGGCGTCGTTTGATTCATGTAGCCGACCCCACTTAGTGGGACAAGGCTTTGTTGTTGTTGTTGTTTGACAACTCCTCTTCTTCTCCCATAAAAAAGGGTTAAAAATGCGGGAATCTCATTTAAGGCAGTAACATTTACCAACAGGCGTAATTGCGATTCAAGTAAAAAACAATATAATTGGCTTGGTCTATGAGGCCAGCATATTCAATGGGAATTTCATCGAAGGCAATATCATTACTACTCCATTAAAAGGCAAGAAACCGAAGTATATCATCTGAAATACCGCTTAAGCGAGATAAACATGGTTCTGTAATGATAGTACACACACAACACATGGTATCAATACTAAACAATAGGGGTTGTTGGCCTTCATACTATCCGGGACCAACTTTAGGAATATCATAATGCTCGCTCATGTTTGCAAGATATTGGTTGAAATCCTGAATCCTATCGCGGTGAGATTTGTTGGCGATCTTGGCCAACCTATGAACATCAAGTTGCTCCCTCTGTTCTATGTATCGTTTCTCTGCTGGTGTCAGATGATCATCATAGTGAGCAGCCTTCCCTTCCCCACTCAGTTTGCCCTCATCGTTCGCATTTTGATCATCCGTACCCAAGGATTGCTCTGTGCTCCCACCTGTTTATTGAATGGGAGAACAAGAAATAAGAACCAGAAGGAACTTTGAGCAGTTCAACAAATCATCTTCTTATTCTGCATCAAAAGTACTCTTGCCGAAAAGATGTATGGGTGCCAAATTTCTAATACGAAGAGTATGATATAGGTTTCTGATATCCATAACCATCTCACATAACAAATAAATACAATTATCAGGTTGTTAATTCAGTTAAGCAAAGAGGATGATTGTGCCATACATCATAACTTGCATGTAACAAAGTGTAGAACATAAGAGGTAAAGCATGACATGAAGATGAAGCTGAAAACAAAGGACAGATAGATACCTGCTGAAATATCATCTTCGGTAGTCTGCAAAATCTGATTCTCATGATCTCTTTTGTTCTTCTTTTTCTTCTTCTTCACTCCGCCAGCCTTCACATCAAGTGCCTTTCCCTTGAGCTTCAATTTTCCACCAACAACATTTTCATACGATGACATCTCTGTCTGACAAAAAAAACCCTAACTTGTTAATAACCAGGCAGACATTGGAAACAAGTTCAACATATTTAATTCACCATTGAAACAGACATATCATCAAAATTATAGTTTCAGAAAATAATTTAATCTACGTATTCGGTAGCTTAATGCTTAATGCTTAATGCAAGCCAAGCCATCCAAGCATAGAAGAAAAGGACCCGAGAGAGAGAGAGAGAGAGAGAGGAGGGAGGGAGGGAGGGAGGGAGGGAGAGAGAGAGAGAGAGAGAGACTTGAACCAAATCAGAGAATTAGATAGAAACCTTAAATGGAATCAAACAGAGCGGGGAACTCCGACGACGCCTCTCTCAAATCTCAAATCTCAAATCTCGAATCTCAAATCAATTATCTTCCAATCTGCTTTCCTAATTCCTATTCCCTTCTCCTCTTCTCATCATATTTATAACACTTTAACGCTAAAAATGCATCAATTAAAATTTTATTATTTCAATAAAAATATTAAGGGCTGGATTGGATGTGATTATTTCGATAAAAAAAAATTTATTGAAAAAAACTTTTTTTTAGTGTATTTGGTCAATTTTTGGTAGTAAAAATAAAAGTATTAAAAAAATATTTTTTTAAAAAAAATTTTTTCCTAAAAAAGGATGTTTTTCATATAATAAATAAACAAAAAATACTTTTATATTATTATATCCAAACATAATTGATAAATAAAAAGATTTTTTTGTATGAGATACCTAAGTATAAAATTACTTACTTTTTTATAAGATCTTTTAAAAATAGATAACTAAAAAAAAAATTTTTAAAATTCACCCAAACAAACTCTAAGAGTTTCATTTTGTTGAAAAATATTTTATATAATTATTCAATTAAATTTAAAAATTAGTTAATTTTATTGATATGATATTTTATAATAATAGATGAAAATTAACTCCAAATACTAATCAATTTAATGCATGTCAACAAAAAATATTTTTTATTAAAATTCATTTTTGATACAATGACATTACATTATTTTTAATAAAAAAAAATTTATTTAACTATCCTTATGTTAATTATAATACAATATTACCTTTCAAAAAACATTAATGAATGTAGTATCTCTTGGTTAAAGAAATTGGCTCCTTAACATTTAAAAAGAAATATCTCTTTCAGATCTTCATCCGTAATTTAAGTCAAATAATGCTAGAAGACCATCATAATTTAAGTCAAATAATACTAGAAGACCATCAGTAAAATATATTGTTAGATCATTATACTAAAAAATTAAATAAAAAAAATTAAATTAATAGTTAAATGATAAAAAATAATAAATTTTGTTAATTCTTAATCAATATTTATTCGTCTACTATCTCTTTAACTGATTATTAGTTTAAAAAAAAAGAAAAATATAGGAAGCCAATGGTCTAAGCGTACAATGTGTACAATAGAGATTTAGGAAGTATTAGAAATATAACCATTAGTGTTACATTGTCCTGTCAAGTTACGTTTTTGGGATGAGTAAGTTCATGACATGGTATTAGAATTCTAGATCCAAAAAGTCAAGGATTTGATCATTGGTGAAGTCCAAAATTACCTTTAATTTTTAGGATGAGATGTTGATTATCCCTGATATTCGGATGGTTATTCTGGATAGTGTAGGTGATGTTCATTTTATTCATGGACCAAAAGTTTAGCCCATTGTACACTCCTGCTAAAACCGATCGATTTATGGGGGAAAGTTATAAGCAACACGAAAGAGTAGATTGGTCATTGGTATATATGAAAGACGCAGCTAAAGGCTAAAAAAAGTCACACCGTTTGCCTACAAAATCTGCTTCAATAATAATAATTACTTGATTAGTTCCAAGTCCTAAACTTTTCATAACAAGACAACCAACATCATCTCATCCAAGGGCAAAACCGCAAAAGGTTCCACACTTGATTCATAACCATACTTCAGTACACGCCAGGAATGATTCTGTATGGGACCTTGTCGCAATATAGTTTCCAGTACTTGCCATACCTGCGCACAACATGAAATTCATCAACGTTACACCCAGATTTACAGATTTTTCCTAAATCTTTGGTAGTGAAAGTTTCCTCCAGCCATGCTTTTGTTAACATAAAATAAATAAATAAATAAAAATAAAAGTTTCTTTCTAGTTATGATGCAGTTATTTTTTATCCCAACACGTAAACATTAGATGTTCTCAAATCTATTTGCTTTTCTCAATTTATGTTCATTCTTCAGAAGCATCCCCAATTTAGATGATGATTAAGGGGACATATGAAGTAAATAAGGTATGCGTGTGTGGGTAAAAGAAAAATTTAGAGACAACACTAACAAATAGATCTTAATGCTTACTTGGATCTGCATCGATCATCATCCCTTTTTGCTCGGTCAAAGAGAAGGATGGTAAGAAATATCACATAGAAGTAGGGCAGAAACTGCATGGAACAGAAAAAGAAGCTAAGTTCAACAATCTTCCAATTTTTAACATGTATAGGAAATAAGACACCCTTACATGATGGAATAGAGCCGGCACTGTCCAGAAGAAAGCAGATAGTATTTCCGGGACATAATGAAAATGACGAGCTAATCCCCACCTGCAGGTTCCACAAAAAAAGGTGTATTGTTTTAATTTAAGGATAGAAGACATGTACTCGAAGAAATTAATGATGTGGCACATGCCAAATATCAGAAACAAGTCCTACCATAAGATTAAAATGAAAAATAACAACATTCGTATCTGGAAGAAAGCAAAACTATTAATGTAATCATCTTGTGGGATGATAATATATTTTATATCAACTGTCTGGGACCCCAATGGTAACAACAAAATGATGAACATAAACCACTCAATAATGGCGGTAAAGTAAAGTTTCAGCTCTCCAATACCTTGTTACTCCCGCGATCATTATCACAATTGTGTTTACATAATTTTAAGTTAAAACTTACCATCCAGATGTTAAAAGAAGGCTTCTTTTAGTTTCCCCGGTGGAAGTAGTATATGTGGCTTCTATCTGCAAAAACAGTCATTATGACCAGATTATGAAAGTCTACTGGCAACTGAAAATTACAAGATACATGAAAATTATCTATTACACCTTTGATGGAGCTCTTCCCCAGACCAAGCATTTTCCGTTTGTCCTACGAAATTCTTGCCTTTGCCTGTCACAATCATAGTTGATGTATATGCAAAGAATGCCGGCCACTAAAATAAACAGTGCTAGCTGGAAGATAAGGAGAGAAATTTTCAGAAACAAAGAGGAAAACGAGAGGAAAATTAAATATAAGAATAACGAAACTCAGAAAGATACAGGATGAGGATAATACCTGCGTGCCAAGAGTTACCGGATGGTTGACAAGATACATTCCGGGAGATGTATAGACAGATGGAACCCAAACTAAGCATCCCCAACAAATATAAAATCCAGCTGGCAGATTTAAGTGTTATAAGATTTAGTGAGACAATAAGTTTAAATACAATGGATACAAGAAATTTAGCAATAATAAGATTTCAAAAGACCATTATGGTAGAACAAAGTGAAACAAGGAGGATGTCTAACAAAAACAAGATTAGAGTTTATGTTAACCTCGATCATGAGCAATATCCATTGTGTTCCAGTATCCAGCTTCCCACCAGAAAAACTTGGTAACATAAACCAGCATTAATGTAGTATTTACAAGCATTGAGTCAGCTACTTTCCCATTTTCCTCATACTAGTTACACATGAAATAAATACAAAAAAATTAGAAAATTATCCAACGAAGGAAATATCACAAGATGAAATTATCAATCAGTTGTTTCAGATTTATTGAGTACATGATCCCATCATATCCCACTCATGCTCCTGATAAGTCAGTAACAGTTGGGTCCATGGCAACCAAGTTTTACCAAATAAAGATAAAATTTATTCAAATCCATATCATAAATTAAATCCTATTACAAGACAAAGCAATCCAAAAGCTTCATCATAGCTTTTTATAAATCAGCTAACTTCCAACACCCCCAGGCTCAACTCGAGCTGCTGCTATGATGACGTATTAACAGCTAGAAATAAATACATAATCCAAAGGATCACTCCTGTGTATGTCAACTAAATTTTGGACAGTTAAACTTGCAGCTGATATTAGCAAGCACTCATTGGTTTAGTTGGCTTTATTCATATGATTGAAATATGAGACGCAACCTGCTTTATGCAATAGGTCAATGCAAGCACAGCCCATGACATCATTCCAAATCTGCAGTTTGTGAAAACTTTTATGTCAAAATGTTCTCCAATGCGCGGATAGAGCTCCATACCCTGCCACAATTGCATGATATTAGATTAGCATTATTTTATAAACTGTGAAATTAAAATCCATGTCTTGAGGTATTTTTCACATAGAAGCATTAAATCCAAAGTGGTTTCTTCTTATGTTGTGAAACCATGAAAGTGGAAAGTCCATTCTCATTGTACCATTAAAGATGCAACTTTTTTGAAGCTAGAGGGGGAAAAAAAATAAAGGGACATTTGGTTTGCTTTTTCATTTTCTGTTTTATTTTCAATATTTTCTGTTTCCAGTCTTTCATAAAGGAAAAAGAAAAAACAAAGGAAACAACAAAATCCTGTTTTCACTTTTTACTTCACAAAATCCTAAAAACTGATAACACTAAAAATGAAAACAGAAAATGAAAACGCAAAGCAAACACACTCTAATAATTTCAAGTCTTTTATATCGACAGCTAATGTCTTATTCAATAAGAATAATACAGCAAGTAATCTTTAACATTGATTCTTTGCACCTGACCCTCAGAAGGCAACATGAAACCAAGTGACAAAGAACAGAATAAGGAGTAAGGCCACCTCTCATGCTACTCACTTTTGTTTTTTATTTATCTTTACATATAATTTTTTCCCCCACATTCACTTTCTCTTTCTGCAGCCCTTGCATTTCAACGCAAAAGGTAGATATCTAATAAGTTAATCTTTTTTAAACTCTTAATTCAAAATCAAAGCAGAGACTAACTTACCCAGTAAAAATCAATGATTATGTTCCCTGATGAGCCAGAATCAGTAGATGATGGTGCCAAATGACCCTGGCCAATATAACAATTAAGTCAGAAATTTCTATGTAATGAACTTTTTATTAAACAAATAACATTTTTCAGCTATTCAGTCTCACTTTTATGTATAAGAAAATACAAAAGACAAAGCTCCCAAAGATGAGTGCTGAATATATCTCTCCCAAATGATCGTAAACAATTGTTGGGTTGAATATCCCAAACCTGAAAATTAAATGCAAAAAATTAACTGTCAATTGTCCCCGGAAAAAGCATAAAAAGCAAAACATCTTGCTTCGCAGGAAAAGAGTTATAGACAATTTTCTTATAGAACACTTAGTAACTTCAACTCATGAGCTTATAGTATTTATGACCCTAAATAACACGAAAACGTACATCCGTTTGACATATCCCATAGAACTAAATTTCTATGTGATGTGAGCTCATATCTTGATAATTTCTGTCCTCTCAATTGAACAATAAAACTAAAAGAAGTTTGCAACGTTCCAAAGCCTTGCACAGAATGGATACAAACATAAAGAATCAAGGCTCTATAGCATCAAGTTAAATAAGCAGAAACGGTATATCATGGAGATGCAAAGAAAGGATAGTCATTCTGAGCGAAGAAGTAATTAAAGAAGGAAACGAATTCCAAGTTGTGGATCTTAAATGAGGCAGCAAGTGGATGAAGAAGAAAGGCTCACCACCAGAGGGCAAGATAAGTAAGCAATGTGACTAGATATGCGGCGACGCCATTGGCCTGTAGAATGAGCAAGGAAGGCGAAATCAGGTGACGTAATAATGAGAGGCATGTTATGTTATGATAATGGTGGTAACCTTGTAGAGAGGTCGGTTGCCAGCTGGAGAAATTGGGCCCTGAACGGACTTGCCGGGGAGAAGAAGCTGCAGGGCGGCCTCGAAGGCGGCATAGACGGCAATGATTTTGCATGCGGTGGCAGAGGGTTTAGGCCATATACTTATGAAGCCTTGGAGACCATGGTGTTTGAGATAAGAAAAAGCCTGTAAAATGGATCCATCGGCATGAGTCATTGTGTACCATCTGCATCGTGAGTAAGTAGATCGAATCTGAGATGAGATGCGGAAAGAGCGAAAGAGAAAGAGCGAGCGCAATGAATAATAGCTCACAGGAGAATGACGAAGGGAGGACAGAGTGTGAGAAGGGAGATCATGGAGAAATAGGTGAGCAGAGGTGAGTGTACGGTCTCCATGGTCTTCGTCTTCGTCTTCGTCTTCGACTGCTCCGCCATCTTGGAGAAGTGGTGACTGCTGAGGAGTTTGTAACTTTGTGGAAAGGAAAGTGAAGACCACGACTCAGTCCGGGATGACCTTCCTTCCCAGCCCACCACCCAATAACTACACCTTTCTACTCTTACTCCTTATTTAACACTCTTAATTACTATTTTATTTTAGTGTATTTATCTATTTTGATTTTAAAAATTTTTAGATTAAACACTTTAGTCTTTAGTCTTTAATTAAAATTAATTATTCAGATCTTAATAAATTGAGTCTTAACAAATTAGAGTTGTTGTCTAGATTTATAAAACCTATTGAAGAGGACAAGTAATTGAAAAATATAGTCATTAATTTTTAGTATGAATTGATTGAGAATAAATTGAAGAATTTTATTCTTTTGAATATTAAAATTATAGAGTGTATATTGTATAGTTTGAAATTATATTGTTACACTGTTAATGCTAGAGTTATGCGAACTATGATAAAAATTAGAAAAAATAATATTGTTTTTGAACAGAAGAAATCAAGGACTATTTTGCCCCTATTAAAGTTACCAGAAACCATTTTATCCTCAATTAAAATTGATAGAATAAAGAATTTAAGTGATAAACAAAATTAATTATTAAAAATTAATCAAATAATTAATTTTAATTAGAGATTAAAATGTTCAATCCAAATTTTTTTTAAGACTAAAATAGATAAATACTCTTTTATTTTATTTCAGTTTACCTAGCATATCAACTAAAATATTAAGTAAATATTCAAATTATTAATTCAAAACGCTTTCATAAAAAATATAAAATTTAATTTCTAATACATTTTATTGATTAAATCCATTTTATTGACGAAAAATCAATCAATTATTTATATAAAATATATATTAAAAATAAATTAAATAATATATATTTATATACAAATATTATTTTATGTAAAAATGTCAATTTTGATCATTCAAATCTATCAATAGTGCAACCAAATTTCTCATATTCTTGTGTTTACCTTTTAATGATTATTCAAATCTTTAAATTTCATTTGCTAACAGTTTAAAATAACTATACACCTTACTAATTTGAGTCTATATTCTATATATTTCATATTATATATTGAATACAAGATGGTTACTTTCACGTGATAAAATATAAAACCAAAAAAATGACATAAGCATTTATATTATTTCATATTTTATACTTTAAATTAAGGGTGCCCTTAAATTAACTAATATTTATTTAAATATAAAAAATGTTAATCACCTAGTGATTGAGAAAACAAAATTTGTTAACGGGAAATATAAAAGAAATTGGAGGAGAGGTTTAGAGAAGATCCTTTGGCTTTGAGAACCCCCAAGTACCCAAATCTGAACTATATATTTTATAATACGGCTATGTTACATATACCCAAAAATTAATTATTAAAAAATTTTACTATCATATACTCTGAAAACATAAACTAAACATATCATAACAAATATTTTAAAATTATCTATTAAAAAAATAATTTTTTATATTTTTAATACATAAAAATAATAAATAATATAAAACATTTTTATAATATACTTAACATATATCTTTAAAATATAAAAAAATTATATTAAAATATAAATACACATTAAAACTAAATTAATTCACATCAATTAATCTAAATCTAAATATTATTAATTAATTTTAATAGTTAATTTTAATTTACAACTAATATTTTTATTTATAATATTATATTAAGGTAAATTATATGGTAAAGATGTAAGTTTACAGATTTTTCTTTTTATGGGATGAAAGAGAAATTGAAAAAGATGAGACCTACACTTTAAATAATAATAAAATAATCAAAAATAATTATAAAAGGAATTTATTTTCTCTCTCTATACCATTCAATATGTATAGTAGAGTGCCCCTTATATTAATATCTACAGATCACATCTTTGGCCACAGAAAAAGAGGGGGTGAAACTACAAATCACGTGTGAGAGGGTTCAGTGGTCCACGAGACCACAGCTCAATACACTTAATACACACTTATCTGGGATGGACGTGAAAGTGAAATGACAAAAATAGACGTGAAGATGGAGCTATTTCTAATATTCTGTTTGACTATTATTTGTGCTTTGCCTCCATTCCATGATCGCTAGTGACTAACGAGGAGCCGGTTTTCTTTTTTATGTTTCCAAAAAGAATCTTCCAGCACACCGCCATTACATTAATATTGTGCATGAATAATTTTCGTCGAAGAAGAATCAGAGCTCGTTCCTTTTATGATTTTGATCATCAGCGGAGAAGGTACTCTTGACCTTTTCTGCAGCTGACTTGGCAGCATCTTCCACTGTGTCTTTGCTGCTTCCTAAGCTCTTTGCCACCGCTTCTTTCACCTTCTCCCCTGCTCCCTCTCCCTCCTTATCTCCCACTCCTCCTCCGCTTCTAAAACTGCATTTTTTTGTTGTCATCAATTCATCATCATCATCACTTTCCATACATCACATCATTAGTCCACAATAAATATTCTTAATAATTACGCATACATGAGAGCAACAAAGAAACATGCAGCACATGTTACAAAATAATATTATTTTAAGAAAAAAATGTTAAAACACCAACAGGTTTTATAATTACCTATTATCAATTAGTTATTATTAATATTTTTAATAATATAAAATTAAATTTAATAATATAAAATTTTTCATTTTTTTTTATTAAGTGGTGAATAAATTTTAATAAAAATACCGTTAGACTTTCTTTTATTTTATTTCTCCTCTAGGCGCCTAGTGTAGCTAGTTGATTGATAATCTAATGTGAAGAGAACTAGCTATACAATATCCCATCCTAACCTTTGTTAAAATAAAATATGTGGCTGATACTTTGAAATAAATGAGGAAACAAGCATGCTAATAAGAAAATGTTACTTACTCAATGTTGGGAGGAAATAAACGCGTATATGCATCATTAGCAAGGGCCTTGAAGAAGCCCCAATACTGGGTAACTCTTGTAGTGAAGAGTTCAGAATAGATATTGTAGGCGTCTCTAGGACTCTGCCACTTCCACAAACATTGTTTTTGCTTCTTATTATGCTCTTCGTTATTGGCGAAACAAGTAGAGCACAAAAATACCAACATGCACACTAAGAAAGCAGCAAAACCACTGCCCCGTCGCACTTTAATTTTAATATCCATAGTGATCCAATTCGCTGCAAACAGAAATTAAAGGCCATTGCCATTTAAATCTAGTAAAACAGAAAGTAAGTGCTTCACGTACTTACTTCCTTTCCTTGACACGTTTGTGATTTGCACCAACACGACGCCGTTCGGTGCCCAAACGTGGCTTTTCCGCGTTGTTGACGCTTCTATGCACCAACACGTTTCACTCTTCTTTATATTAATAGTGTACACTTCATTATACGCCCAGCAAGGTCCATTAGATATATATATTAAATTTTATCAGATTTTTTCTAAAATAATATATAATTTATTATCTATGATGTGTTAATTTTTAATGGAATAATAATTTAATAAAATGTCATATAAATAAATTACATATTATTTTAAAAAGGATGATAAAATTTACCATAGAATATACATCCCATTTTCGGCGACTTCATTCTAACAAATTCATTTGAAAAGAAAAATACAAAGAATAGATAGCAAAACCATAGATTTTTTTTCAATGAGACAATGACTTCTCTGACATCTGTCCTGACAAACTCCTTTGGAAAAAGAACAAAAACAAAATTGCAAAATACAAAGAATAGCTAGCATTGGGTGGCGGAAAATAAAGCCGGTTGGTTATACTCATTCTTTCATCATTCAGTTCATCACCTACCTACTTGACAAATAGAGCCTTCAATGTTTAAGACAGCAAAGTCCATCTGAATACAACCTCTCACTATATAAAGCAACATCCATTAAAAGGGTATAGAATCCCTTAAGGAAAAATAAACGAATAAGAATTTTCCATTAGCTATACAGCAAACTAAAGAAAAGTTTTGCGGGTGGATCAAAAGGGGTAAAAGATCATCACACTTAACCAACAACACTGCTTACAAAAATACAAACAACATCAATCACCACCACCACCTTCAATTTCCTGACATGGGAAGAAATGTTTTCTTTAGAGAAGAATACCTATAAGGTTACTGGAGAGGATAAGATAGACATAACTACACTGGAATAACATCAATCTTGGAGGTATCTTCACATCTCAAAACAATACCCTCAAGGCTTGCCGGAAATATACATTTCGCCCATTGGCACCCGGTCGTCAAAGGCTCAGGCGGTGGCACAATCATAAGCACATTGTCGTTTCTTTGAACTACGCCCATTACACTAACTGTGCTACCTTCTTTGATGTACCTGTAAAAAAGATCAATGACAGTTTCATCAGAAAATGAAAATCCATCCCCATCTCGGGATATCTCAGCTTCAACATCTTAATGCGTTTTGCTGCCATACAATGATTATTATCATGAGCATATAATGCTTAACATGAATGGTATTTTCAAAACCAGATGATTATTGGCCAACTCACGGCATTACTAGCAACAATTAATGGTATCACTAGAAAAAAGAATGCCTAGCTTCCATTCTCAACAACAAATGCAGCAGGATTAAGTGTTTCATTTTACACCAATTTTACCCGGAAAATTTCAACTCTTCAATAAGATAAAGTACATTACCCTTCTTTTAACTGCATTATACGATCATCACTAGAAAGCTTTCTCTCCCCTAACCATCGAAGAAACTCAGGGGACATGTCTTTATTGGCTGGATTGACATCAATTACAATAGAATCATCGACATAAGGCGTCACCCTAGCACCATAGCCTGTTTTAACCAAAGCTCTCAATCCAGATTGGAAATCAGATATGTAAAAGTCCACCACATGCCTCTGCATTGAATAAAAGGCAAGGTAATAATATTAATGGCTTTATCACAATCATCGAAAATTAGATGGGAAAAAAAGTTGAAAAGAAATAACCATTTAATCTGTATAATGAACCAAAGATCTTCACTGAAGATTATAAGGAAACATGAAGACATTATAAAACTGTTCACAGGCAAAGTATTTTCTGTCAGAAAGCATAGTATCTAATTCACTTCCATGGCCAATGCACATCAATAAGTCCTCAATAGTTATCAAACTTAGAATTTAGCAATCTGAAGAAAATGTTACACACACCAAAATAAAGACAATTACCTCTGCCGATCTGAGTCCCCATGTAAAACGGCGATGTTTTGGATTAGCTGCTTTTGAATCCCATCCTCGATATTCATATAAACTTGTAGATGTATATACACATCTGGGAACTTTTTGGAAAGAAGACTCCAGTGGCACATTACCGCACGTAACCACCTTCAAAAGGCTCAATATATCATTGGTCTATTCCGTCAGTTATGCACATTTAACAACATAAACAAGAACCGGAAAGATAGATTTCTCGATATTCTTTACATGTATATCACTTATCAGGCAACCCCAATGGGGGAATGAAGAAATGGATAATAGAACATGCACTTAATGTGTGTGTGTATGCGTGCCTGTTTTCTCGAGTCTATATATATGCTGCATTAATTGTATTATATATGCATATTTAAATACTGTAATACATACCCCGGAGACCTTCACAAATTGCCCATTCTTGGCAGTTCTAAGCTCTGCATCTGGATAGCGAGAAATGAAACCAACAATGGCTTTCCTCCCGCAACAACTGTTCCAAGTAAACAATGCAGCGACAGCAGCAAAAAGAACAACTACAACAATGAGGAGAATGGCATTGTGAACAGCTCCAAGAATGAAACCTCCGGCTATGAATCCCATGACAAAAATCAGAATCACAGACCACAATATCGGCTTGGGGAAGTTCCTCCTGAAAGAATACTCATCATCAAGGCTGAGAGTGGTCACAGCTGGATTGTGAGCTATAGAGGAAGTATGTGACTTCATAGATCCTGTAGACTCTAATGGACCAGACACCTTCCTTGGAGCCCCAGATGAATTCAGTGGACCAGATGTAATTAGACCAGTTGTAGGAAGAACCGGTGGAATTGGACCAGAGTTTTGGCGTGTAACTCCACCAGATTGAGGGCCAGATGACTTCTTAACCGGTTCCCCATGTTTGTTCAGTGGACCAGAATTGGTCTTCTTCATTGATGCTGAAGCAGACATGCCTCCAGCAGACAAGTTGCCCGATGTAACATAAGCAGAACGAGCTGCTGCATTTTGCATGATAGGTCCAGAATGTGAAGCGGCACCTCCAAATGATCCAGTTCTTGAAGGAGCACTATTCAGCGGACCGGATTTTCGAGATTTAGAACCATCCATGGGGATATCAAACATTTTCCCCAATTCTCCGGACTTCTTGATGTCACCACCAGTATAAGGCATGGCAACTGAGCTCATCGTTGGAGTCCTTTCTTTCGGCTGCTCAGGCCGGCCCGATACATATAAGCCGTTGCTGAGCTGATGAGATGGGAATCTGGAACCCATCGATCTCTCTTAAAAGCAGCCCAAAAGAGGCAACTATCTAAAGAACCGAAGCGTTATGCTGATAGGATGTTTAAAGTAATACTGCAAAACAGTCAAGACAATCAAAAGCGATCCTTAGCAATAATTCCAGACTTCAAAGTATCCTATTATTCTTCATGTGTTCCCAAAACCTTTGAAATAAGCCATATTTTTTCCCAAAATGATAATTGTCATATTCAGTTTCAGAAACCAGAATTAAAACTCGGAATAAAAGGCAATAGAATCACAATGCTGGGTATACTGGTACAAGTTGGCCGTATTAGTTCCATTTTCGTAAGTTATTTAATTTCGATGTAATAGAGTTTGCTAAAACGATTACTAAGAAGAATTACTGAAGACAAAATGAGTCAAGGAAACAGGAAAAACAAGATTGAAGTCGTTTGCTTGAATCCCAGGAGTTAAACCTACACAATAGAACACGCGATAACTCTATATATATGAGCAATCAAATAAAATCCACTCATCGAAGCTCACTTCTAGGTTCTGTCTAATCCGTCCAAATAAATAAGGAAAAACGAATGTAGAAACTTGTTCATCAGCTCAAATTAAAATATTTCAATTCAAAGCAATCTATATGCAAAGGAAACAAAAAAAAAAAAAAACTAAAAAATGATGGCTTAAATAAAATATTGGAGAAGCGAGGAGTTGAATAGAAAAAAGAAAATATTTGAAGAGAATTAAAGAGTAATGTTAGTGGATCTGAAGAAAAGAGGAATGTGGATCTCTGGATCTGGGAAGGAATGGCGAAATGGATAAGCCTCATTCGAATAAGATCTATACGATTTGTAGCAGCTGGCTTACCTAAAGAGTAAGATTGCACAAGAACAAGAATCAGCGAAGATGAGATCCCATCTTCTTCACTGAAGTCGCCATATCTCTCTCTCTTTCTCTCTCTCTATCTCTCTGTGTGTTTCTCTCTCTAAGCAGCAGGCATTGGCAATGGCAAACCAACAACTTGTTGGGAATAAGACACAATTCCCCCTTGAGAAAACACCTTTGACAGAGAAATAAAATAGACACAATCACAACACAAGAATTTAACGTGGAAACTCCAATTACCGGAGAAAAAACCACGGCCGTTGTCAAATGACAACCAGAGAATATCACTATGTGAAAATTGTTACAACACATAGACTTCTTTCTCTCACCGGCACCCCAGTACACCCACACTCTTTCAAAGCAAATATCTAACTACACCTCACAACACTCTCTAATCAAAGAGTACAGAGGAAAAGAAAAATCAGATACAAGCTTAAAGTGTTTCTGACTGGTGCAAAAACAAATGGAGAACTTAGCCTCATATTTATAGCCTAGGCCACCCACTCCATTTGCTATCCTAAGCAATGTGGGACTAATTCAACCAAATCCTAACAATCTCCACCTTGATTGAAATAGTCACACATCTTCAGCTTCCATTGTCAACACCGACAATTCTTTGCTGCCATTGTCTATACCGACAATCATAGTTCAGAGAACTATCATACTCCACCATGAAAGTATACTCACTTGGAATTAGACCACTCCAAGAATTTCGCCTTGGTACAGATCGAAACCTTGCTGAAAATTCATGGTGCAACTTCCAAATTGGCTTTTCCTGGAAGTTCTTCAGCCATCGACCTAACTCCGCCACACACCTTGCATCTCAACGCCAACCAATGCCCGTGTGCAATTGTGGACCTGATTGCCACAACTCATCCTTATCCATGGCAGTGCGGTAATACCATGAGGATACTTCTTGTCTTCTAGAGAACATCATCTTCTCTCATAGAGAGAGCAACCAGAGATCTTCTCCTTCAACGCCTTGTGCAAACCTGATTGTATCAACACATCATTGACTTGTACTTGCCACAAGCCAAAATTGATTCTTCCATCAAATTTCTCTATTTCAAGCTTCACAGCACTTGAATATCCTGACATTGTTGCAACCGTATACTGGAATATTATAACTCAACTGTAGACCGTGCACTAGGAAGGGTCCCCAGGAAAGAGAGGTGGGTCACAATGGACACACTTAAATACCAAGTCTTTCCTTAGCCAGAACCTTTTCCAAATTGCACTCTCACAGAGTCACACTGCCTTCCAGCAACAACAACAGCAACCAAAGATCAACCTCAAGCCACAGGACAAAATTCTTTTCTGATGTGGAAGGTCAGACTAGGCTGCAACCACAGAGCATACTAAGAATAAATCCCACCGAACCGAAGCTCTGATACCACTTGTTGGGAATAAGACACAATTCCCCCTTGAGAAAACACCTTTGACAGAGAAATAAAATAGACACAATCACAACACAAGAATTTAACGTGGAAACTCCAATTACCGGAGAAAAAACCACGGCCGTTGTCAAATGACAACCAGAGAATATCACTATGTGAAAATTGTTACAACACATAGACTTCTTTCTCTCACCGGCACCCCAGTACACCCACACTCTTTCAAAGCAAATATCTAACTACACCTCACAACACTCTCTAATCAAAGAGTACAGAGGAAAAGAAAAATCAGATACAAGCTTAAAGTGTTTCTGACTGGTGCAAAAACAAATGGAGAACTTAGCCTCATATTTATAGCCTAGGCCACCCACTCCATTTGCTATCCTAAGCAATGTGGGACTAATTCAACCAAATCCTAACACAACTTAACTCAGCTCACTAATTAAATTAAATCAAATATCAAAAACAGAAGGGAGGTTAAAACTTAAAAGTGTTGAGTGAATACAGTCTCTCTCTCTCTCTCTCTCTCTTGAAACAGCCGCAACAACTGGTAGGTTGTCTCGTCCCGCAAAAACCACCAAACCAAGCAACATAATATAATTTCCTTTTATTATTTATTTATTTATTTACTTTCCATGTTTCATTATTATTAAATAAAATATTTACTCAACCAAACACATACACACAACATAAGACACAACCAACCAACTTCTTTTTTTTCTTTTCATACATTAATAAATAATAACCATCTCAATTCTCAACCAATAATTTCATCCTTCAAAACTCGTATTTTTATTTTTTGGTTTTACTAGCTTCAAACAGCTAAAATGATACTCATAGAGTCATAGTTTCTTTGCATTGTTTTAATTTGCCTACGATTTTGAACAGAAGCAAAAACAGAAGCTTCTACGTCTATCACAACCATTAGTTTAACGCTAACTATTTTTATATGGGTAACCCTAGGAAGACAATGAAATATGTTTACAATGAAATATAGCACGCACAATCTTCTGTGTCAATCTATACAAATTAACTTAATTCTCTGAAATATAGGAGTTTAACGCACCAGATTATACTAAAATTTAGTCACAAATGCGCTAAACTTTCGTAGAACTCGTCACGTTTTTTTATTAAAACGATACGAGATAGTTTGATTACAAAATATGTAACAATAATTATCAAATTAGGAATAGTTTTTTTTTAATCGAAAAGGGAGATTTTATAATTAGAAAAGTGAATATCCAATTCGATTCTTGACGATTATCTTAAAAGGATTATAAGATTCTTGACAAAAGAAATACCCAATTTGATTTCTGATTTTTTTTTGACTGATTAGCCTCTATGTAAAAAAAATAACATTAACTTTTTTTCACAGATAAAAGTAAAATTCAGGAGTCGGATTTGATATTTTTTTATAAAGGTCTCGTTATCTTTCGAGATAATTGTTAGGAATTGTTTAGAGTTTTTCTCTAATTAAGAGTATCCTAATTCAAATTTTTTCAAAAGGTTAGAAGGAAAAAAAAAAGAGTTTTTATGTTTTACTTTGTTAAAATACAGAAAGAGATAATTAATAAGGAATAGTGTAGTTGTAGCTAACGATTTTAAAATAGCAAGTAAATCCTGTCATAGTTCCATCTCATATAACCGAAAGGGCAACTTTAAATGGAAAAATGAAGAGATGATGTTAACCGGTTAACCCACAAACAAATCAATTTTCCCAGCGTAATGTGCTTCCAATAATGCAATATGCATGGGGTACACTTCCATCTTTGATTTACTTGACATCTTTTCTCTTTTTGATATATAGATTTACTTCGCATATTTATTTCATATTTGCTAGAGCAATATGCATTTTTGGCTATTCCAAGTCCTTTAATTACTCATGTGATGTACGTTTATGATGTATATTTATATGTTTTTTTTCTTTTTATACAGCTACAAAATAAGGATTTTTCTTTTGCATAAAAGATTACTTAACTAAAATATATTGGATTTAGATTTAATACTGAAGTTTTATATTTTCTATATTAAACTAAAGATTGCGGGTGAGGAATTTTTTTTATTAAAAAAATTTAAACAAAAAAAGAGAGATGTAAGCCTCTTTAGTTTATAAATCCTCACAGAAAATATTACAAATAAAACATCAATGTTAGAAAACTAATACCATTCGGTCAATAATTTAGCTAATAAATATTAGGCTACCTACTAAAAAATCCAATAAAATATTAAAAAAATCATTCATTAATAACTATTTTTAAAATTGTTTTTTATTTTTTTTTTCACAACTTTCCTTCTTCCCACCATTATAATTTCATCCACCACCATCAGCTATCACGCTTGCTACCATCGACCACCCTAAATCTTAAATTATAAACTTCTTAAATCTTAAATTCTTTAAAACTTTAAGTCCTGTTTTTTTCTTAATCGTTTTTATGTTATCTTCCAAGAAACGTTTTATTGATTCATTTTTTTAAAAGTTATGTTATTTTCTCAGAATTTTTATGTTAGTTTTAAGAAATATTGGGTAAATATTAAAAATATGAAAAAAGAAAAACAATAACCATTTTTCCGAGATTTTATTAGGAATTTTATTAAAAAAACACTAATATTGATAATTTGATATGATCGGATAGACACGGTTTAAAATTTGGAAACAATATAAATTAAATGGGGCGAAACCCAGAAGAGAGAGATTGCGGAGAGAAACACCTCTGAGTATAGTGAGAACTGAGAAGTGAAGCAATTCTTCTAGTGATATTAAAATATAGAAGAATAATATTATTGCCATTTCCTTCATTCAATACCAACTGTAATGTAAGTATATATGATCTGGACGACATTACACGTGGGAGCAAATAGTCAATTTTGGTGAATATAATACATATGTACAAATACAATCTACTTGTATTGGCTTAGCTCAGTCTCAGGTCAAGCCATGTAAATAAACAAATAAATAAACAAGAGAATAATATACTAGTTGCTTGCAATGCAACAAGAGAAGCAGGGTATGTAAGTGGTTGATGTAATTATTGATGGGCATAAGAAAGAAAATAAGGGGGATGAGATGTGTAGTATGTGTAATTTGTATATGAATGAATGAGTAGAGGCAAGTTTGCGTATCTCTAAAGACATATCATTGCTGTATGTGTACATTGTTTTGACTGTCGGAGTAGTCATACTATTGTGTGCTTCAATTTCATTTATGTCCACTTGCCAATAAAAACATGAAAAATAAATAAATTAATTCTGACTTTTTGATCTGCACACATTTAAATTTTTTATTTTTTTAAATTTTTAAGTCTAATTTATCCAATTTTAAAAACTCTCTCGCATGTATATTCGTATTAATTAAGTTTGAACATAAATGATTGATATGTCTAGATTTTAAAAAAATTAGAGACTTAAATATAATTTTAAATCTTTAAAAACTTAAATATTTGCAAATCAAATGGTTGTCCTTTTCTCTAAAAACGTTATTGCTTATTTTATTTTAATCTATTTACCAATTTGAAGAAAACAACCAATAATTACTAACATATATTCCGCTGCATATCTGCATATGGACATGGTATAAAACTATAAATAATGAAAGTGTGAGGCACGCTGTCTAATGTCTATATCCTTTCTCGAAAGTTTTTTTGTTTTTTATTTTTATCAAAACTGAAAATGAAGTAATAAGTTTATCTCATATTGTCACAAACTGGATTTATATATGTATTGTCTTTATTTATTTATTTTTTTGGTATTAATGTCTTTATTTATTTATTTATGCAAATAACTATAGGCGTTGGAATTATAAAATTTGCTCATAAAATTAAAAATGTATTTTTGTACTAAAAAAATGCATGTAATGTAAATGGGTTCGGCCCAATACCTGAACATTTATTTATGTAAAAAAAAAAATCCGTAATTATTTTATTGTGTTGTCCTATCCTGCATCAGCGCGTTACACTTCAGTTGTCTCCTAATTGTTCAATTTGTCTCCCTGGTTATGTTGGAGAAGAGGAGAGGCAGTGAATTGTTTAAATAGATCAAAACTAGAACTAATGATACACAAATTAATTTTCGAATGGAAAATATTTTGTTATATCTCAATTCTCAATTATACAAGAAAGGAGGAAGATATATTTGTCTAGTTATGAGAATGCGGAGGAAAATATATTTGTCTAGTTACAGTTTACATGCAACCTGATTATATATATCTTAAGGTAATCACTAATCAGCCAAAAAATAAAAAATGATATTATACTAGATAGTTAGTTAGATAAGATTAACTAGAAGCTGTTGTTATGGAGTTAGCTAGAGGATATTATCAGATTAGTTGGGGATGTAACACCATAATTGAATTTGAATCATTGCGAGAGATCTTGCGGAGTTTGTTCTGGGTTTGAATAAGAAAAACGCATAATAACTAGAATCCATTACATATATATATATATATTAAAGTATATCCATCCTGCTTGATATATCATAAGCAAGATTGAGCTGGACTGCTATTAAAGGATACCTCCATTAAGATTGCAATAACTATAGCTAACCCAAAATATACAATCTGATAATAAAACATGGTGACCTAATTAACAAGACAACTACCCAACTTCACCCATTTGAAAATTGAAACTTACATTGTTGCATATAGATATCAAACTTCAACATTAACATATAGTAGAACAAACATGGTTATTCTTTATTAATAATAGCAAGGATATTGTGGTTGATGATCTTTTGCTTACTTTTCCCTCCTACTATGAAATAAAATTAATGGACTGGTATTAAATAAGAGTTCAATTTTGATATATTAACAGTGTGAAACATTTTATATAGTTGTCCAATCGCATCGGTTCTTTTCAATTACCATTCACATGGTCAAAGCAATTGTGACAAGGGTAATTGCTTAATTTCTAAACTAATTCTAACACATTCAGTTTTTACGGACGAAAATAGAGGCAACAAGTGCCATAGCATAGCTAAAACAAACCAACCCTTCACATATGCTCATAGCTAAAATTGCTCAGGATTTTCACTTTGTTATGCTTGCCCTGCATTAACAATCATGTTCTTCGTTTTATTCAATACTTTATAGATGAAGGAAATATATTATATGTCAAAAGTACATTAAGTATTGGAGTATTAATAAATTGTAAAATTGTTATGGATTGGGTCATTAGGCCTTATATCATGTTATTAACAAGTGAAGCTTTGCATGAGGACATAAATGGGTTGACTTGACACATAGTCTTTGTCTTCTTTTTTCCGTTTCTTTTGTTCTTGGTGATCTGAGAGGCAGTTGCATACTAAATATAGAAGCATGAAGCTCATTTCCTAAGTTGCAACATATAAGTATTGCAAAAGGAGAAATAAAGCAAGAAGAATGTGGGAACTGGCAAACATAATCACTTGACTTCAAAATCAAGTTTAAGTAAACCAACTGTCTATAACTGTAATAATAGTAATGACTCTACAACAGAAGCAAATCGCATAACAGAACAAAATACCTGAACCCTGTATCTATGTAGCAAGCGAGTGGGACTTCATCTAAGCGACGGCGGTGTTGAGAATGGAGCCGAGGGTGCCCAAGACGGCGAAGGCGAGGAGGGGGCTGACGTCGAGGGTGTCGAAAACAGGGGGAATGATGTTGCGGAACAGGTTCAGGTACGGGTCGCACAGGTCTCTGATGGCGGACAGTGGCTGCTTCTCCCACGGGATGTTCGGGAACCAACTCAGTAGAACCCTAACCATCAGAACTCCGCTGTATATGTCCAGCCACTTCCCCAGCCCCGCCGCCACCACTGTCAGCGGCGTGTTCAGCGACCCGCTAGGCCTGTCCCGTAGCGACGCGAAGAACAGAGGCCCTACCGAAGACATGGACATGGACATCGGATGAAGCTGATGGCAGAAGGTTCTGAGGGCGAGTAGGGCCATCCCGAAGACGGTGGTGAGGGTGCGGGTGGAACCTTCCAGAAGGTGCTGTGCTCCCTCGGCGTCGCTTTGCGTGGATGTGGCGGCGACAATTAGGGGATTGAAGTTGCGGCGGAGAGGAGTGAGAGAGAGTGAGGGTTGTGTGTATCTGTGTCGGTATTGACGCAGGGGTGGGTGCGTGAGGCAGACCATGTGAGTCTTGGAAGCCATTGTTGCTGGGGAGAACGCCATCGCCATCGCCATCGTCATCGCCGTCGCCATCTGCGAATTAGGGATTACGGGATTGCCACCAAAAACCCAAACGCTACCTTCTTCCTCTTCCTCCAATTTTTTTTTTATCTCTTGCAGCCGCCGCGCTACTTCGAGTTTTATTAAGGTCAGCTATCAACTTCTCATAGCCATCTAACTTTTTTGGGTGCCAATAATTTTTATTTAGAAAAAGTCATTAAAAGATAGAAATTAGATAAAATTATTAAAAAGAACTAAATAGATAAATATCAAAAGAAAATACCACATAATTTTCATTTGTTCAATATTACTCAATGTTACACTTTCCTCTCTTCCAATTAAACCCATAGGTCTTATCAATATTCTGAAGAGTTTTACTACTTCTTAAAAATCCACAAGTAGAAAAACTTTGAAGGTTGATACATTTGATGGACTGCTTAATTTTCTATGCAAAACATTCCACTCTTAACTACTTAAAAGCCAATCGCTAGCAAAATCTTTAATTTAAATACCAGAATTTATACATGAGATGGATTTTTCCGTTTCAAAACTAAATTCAACTCCAACCACCTGAAGGTCTTGTTATTGTTATTAGGGATACTATACCAAAAATGAATAGGTAATGGCAATAGATAGTGAAACTAGAGAAATTAAAAATAGAAGAAAACTGGAAACACCTTGAGCAGAGTTGATCCCCATGCATGTAAAACTAGTGTTGCTTAAAAAATTGATAATACCAAACTACCAATACCAATAAAATAAACTTACAATTAGACGGACCTTTGCTAATTCCTCAGGTGCTGTCATACACAAATATAAAATGAATAGTAATAGTCTAATTTTCTTAGCGATGTTTTGTCATCCCAAATCCAATTCCAGTTCAAAATCCAAACCCTACCCAAGTAAATTTCCCCAGAAAAGCACATTAAGTTTTTTCTAGAAAGGAAGACCAAAAAAATAATTAAAAGAGCGAGCCCGAACAAAACTATGAGTCAGCGTAAGTTAGTAATTTAATCCTCAAAATCTCCAGCATTCTCCAATAAGTAATTCGCTGCCAATTGTTCATCCCGGTCACATGCCAAAAACGCCTCTATGACCGAGGCTCTATCAAATCCCAATGCCTCAAGCTGCAAACCATAGGTTAAAGAAACCAATCATTAATCAATATATACTAAGTGTGAACACAAGCGATACAAAAATCTTTTTAGACCTGTTTCTGCATCCTCAGTTTCAAAATATGGATAATTTTCAAATGGATTAAATACCTTGGAAACATAAAAAGCACTCAGTATATTCTTTGCTTAGAAATTAGGAAGATGTTTAACGAGTATACATCATTTCTTATATCATAATACAGTACGGAGAAAGACATACCCTTGCAATTGCCTCCTGCTCAGCTGGAGTCACATTGATGGCATGAGGCATGTCCTGCTCAGGCTGGTCAAATATATCACTGATGGAGAGAAAGACGGTTAAACTCTAAATTTAAATATTGTGTGTAATCAAAGAAAGGGAATAAACTCTTGGATAACATTCTACACTATCAGATATCAAGTTGACAAATAGAACATTACTTTCTTGTTAGATACGTGGGCAAAAATAACCAACAATTGAAATAATATATCAAGAACAACGATGATATGATGATATGAAGTAATGATAGTTGTAAGATGTAAAATAATGCAACAAGTTGATATGCTCACCCTTCAGAGCCCTCAACAGGTTCATTTATCAACTGTAGAAACTCGGCATGATGTTCTTGAATGAGTCTTAAAAGATTGGGATTCTGCTTTCCAAGTTCTTGAAGTACAGGCTGCAATAGAAAGTTGATTGATCTTTTAGTCACCAACCAACAAATTAACAGAAGTGAGGAAGGCAACGGAGAAAGTAAATACCTGTAAAATTTGTGGATTTGATTGCACCATTGAACGCAATGCTTGAAACTGAAAAAAATAAATAAGAAAGTTGCTTGAGAGTGATCAAAATAAAGCTTGAAGCTAGATGCAGATTAACAAGCAACTTATTTGCTGAGTCCACTCAGCAACATGGAAAAACTTGAAACTATATATGAACAACAAAAGTTTTGAAGAGCATTGTCTGGGCAATGCTTGTCAATCAAGACATATTTGAAATCATGCTGCATCCTGAGTAGCTATAATGATGTGTAAATAACAAAATAATTGCAACTGCTAAAAGAAAGCTTCACAAATACAGTAAGATAAAAGAGTATAATTAAAACGAAATTCAAAACATTAATTATTTGAGTAAATGCATGCAATGACCAAAAGGTTCAATGTGTAGACATGGCACAGCACACAAGTCAAGTTACATCAATACATCAAATTAAATATTGTACTTTAAGTTAGTGCAACTTGGGTATGTGGAACAACTATGCCTTCTAACATAAAGAACAAAAAATTGATGGAACAGCAAGCTCACCTGGGGATTGTTTCTGAGGAAGTCAAGAGATCCTAGTCCAGGACCAGCACCAGAAATTGTCTCCTGAAAATTTCAGATTGAAGTAAAGTACGGAGTAACAGAAAATTACTTTTGATGATCTGTTACTGCATAATAAGTTTTACCTGTGGAAACATATTTAAGGGAGATGAGTTAGGTAGTCCAGGAACTGCTCCAGCAGTGACCCCAGCTGTTTCAGTTGTCTGACTACCTGGGAATTGAGGAACTGGTACAGCAACTTCTGCTGCTTCGGGGATACCCTGCCCAGAGAAGCAAGGAAAGAAAGGTTGCTAAATCCAACAATGTGAACATAAATTTTAGCAGTCAAGATATCCAACAATGTGGACATACAGAGTACAAATAGTCTATAGCACGCTCTGGATTATTATAAGCTGCCCGAAGAGCACGAGTAACTGTATCTCTGTCCCAGTTGCCACCTCCCATGTCCATAATTTGTTGAATAGTCTGCTCAAGATTACTACCACCAACTAAATTTGAAGCAGCCTGACCATAAGTATCTGCAGACACGCTGCAAAAAATGATGTAGGAAAGCTTGTGAGTAGGCTTTATAAACAAGAAAGTGGAAAATGACAAATGTCTGAATTCCACAATGTTCAGCATCCAAAAATGCAGCATTATTGCTTACTATATGCAGCCACAATAAACCGAACAACAAAACTATGATCAGCCAACGTAAATGTCTCGTTACATGAATTGAAAATAACACTATAGATCTTCCTCAGAAAGACATTTAATAAAAGTATTTGAATTAAATCCTGTGCTGCTTTCAGTATTATAACATCAACTTCATAGCCAAATTGGTAAGAATGATAATTATCATGAAACTCACAAGGTAAAGACAACCAACAACGTGAACATTAAAATTCAAATTAGAACAAAGACATTTTTACTTGAATGTAATATGTTACTAAATTAGTGAAGATTGATAAAGGATAGTTCTTGTCATCACTGCTCAGTCAACAACTATTTTGTGGTACATTGGAATTAACTAATAGTATCTTTGAAAAAATCTAGAAAGGAGAAACCATACTTTGCATTTGTAGTTGTGACAGCTGGGCCAGATGTACTGTTATTTGCAGCCCTACAATACCAAATAAAATACTATAGGAAGTGACACTGACGTTATTAAAACGGACAAATTATCAATTTATTTTTTTAAAGACTCACTGAGTTTGTGCAGGCGGTTCAGGAGCAGGCGTGGAATTTGAGGTTGATACAGCTGCAGGTGGATTGCTGGCAGGCTGTCACACGCATGCACAACCACTAGCTAATACAAAGAGGCAAGGGCAAAAAAGAAAGGGAAAAAACCTCCAAAAAGCAATAAGATTGAGAAAGTAATATACCTGGGCAGATGAAGTCCCTGCTGAACCCAATGTTTTACTCTGTAGAGAAGTAAAATGCCACATGAAGGTTAATGGAGGTAACAGATGCCTAAACAAACAAAACATGAAGGTATAACAATAAAATTGAAAGAAATGTTTCTAGCTGACTTCATCAAATTGAAACAGACGGTATAATGGAATATGACAAGATCTAATACTTGGCATAGCATCTAGATAATTTTTTGGACCGCGATAGAACTTCAGTAAAAGCTTCCTATCCTTTTCTTTATCAAAAAAAAAAAGGAAAAAAGAAACGAAGCATAAAAATAGATCTCGATATTTAAAAGAATAAAAATATGAGCGCTGAAATCACAGTCTGAGATAACTTTTGAGGAAGGAAGGGTGTTATAATTTGAAAAAGTTTTCATGAAGGAATAAACTACCTTGCTAAGCATAACAACAAGAAAACCATCCTCAGAGACCTTGTTCTCTGCTAATGTTGTTTCATCTTTCAAAACCTTGCCATTGTGAATAAGCAACTGTTGTCCACATGGGTAATTATCTTTGCCTTGCACATCTTCTATATTCTTCTTGACAGCCATAATCTAAGGCAAAAATAGCAAGGAAATTATAGCTACTAAAATTCAAAAATTAACCCTCTTATAATCTACCAAACACCACATAAAGCCTGATAAGAAATCCAATTTCTAATGATATTAGAATCAACAGGCATATCCTCGGTGTCATGAAAAGATGGGAATAAAACATCTCAAAGCCATTCAATAATAAATAAATAACGTCAGCACCTGAGTATCACATCAAATCTGAAACAAAATCCTCAACAACAACAACAATAGTGTTGGCGAAAACATTAAAATGAAGGCATGCATTGCAAATAGAAACAAAAATGAAGTAAATTAACCTGAATTTTGAATAAAAACTATTTCGACAACGACAGTGATTTGAATTAAAAATAAAATAAAACAAAATAAAGGAGTAGACTTAGAAAATCTGAAAACAAAATAATTCAATCAACAAATCAAACACACATTTTCGTAACTGAAAATGGAAGATTGGGAAACGAAAAGGGAAATATTGATAGCGAATATTGTAACCAAAAAAGCATAGAGATAAAGAGAGAGCTGACAGTGTCGGATGGCTGAACCCTAATTTCGAAATGGCTGCCTTTCAAAGTCTTAACAGTGAGTTTCATGGCGGCGACTTATGGGAATGACGCCGGCGACCGGCAACGATCCGGCTCAAGTACGGTGGTGAGAGAGTGAGTGAAACCCTAGAGAGAGAAAACACCTTCGTCCGTTACTGTTGCTGCTGCTGTTGCACGGAATGAACGTGTCAACGGCACATGTAACACGCTCTTTTTCTATTTTCTTACTTTTTTTTAAATTGTTTTCCTTTTTCAGTTTAAATTCGCAAGGTGGCATCTCAATGCACGTGAATTAAAAACGGAGATAAGTATGTGTTAATTTGTAAAGTACTTTTTTAAAAAAAAAAATTAATTTGTACAGAGATCAGCATGTGTTATCATATTATCGTATGAATAAAGTAACTGTGTTTTACAATTTTTATTAACATAGTTATAGTTATTTAACGGAATAAATTTGAATAAATAATTATAATATTATTGTATTAAAATTATTCTTAACATTGATAGCAAAACAGAGATCAGAGAATCACCCTTTTGTCATGTGAATTTTCTATCATCATTACAGACATATGCCATATTTTTCAACAACAAAGCTAGCTCTATAAACAATTGAATTGGACAATTATACCAAAAAAAAAAGTTATAAAAAGAAACGTTCGTTATAATCTTAATCTTAACTATAAATATATTTATTATTTTAAAACACTAAACAAGTTTCTACACAGTTGAAGCACAAGAAATTAGGATGCTTGATAAAAATAATATAAAAAGATGGACATAATGGCATTAACATTAACATTAATATGGACGAACTTAGAATCAATTTATGTTCACTTGTCTCCTTAAATAAATATCGAAATTCAAATTTTTGTGTATGTAAAATTCATTAGCTAAAATTTTTAATATATTTACAAATTTCCACAGTACTACTGAATGGAGACAAGCTGCTAGCTACGTAGTATATATTACTCTCTCGAAGGCTTTTGAATATCAATCTCACTGGGAAAAAGTGTTAGTTACAACTTTTGGTCAAGCTTTTCAACTTATAAGAAGGTACAAGAACAAAAATGGATTAATTTGGAACAAGATAGAATCATGTAGAAATTAGTTACAACTTGAACTTGATAAAAAATTGATGTTGTGCAAACTGTACGCCTAGAACCTAACAATGATATTGATATACATATTGTGGCTAAGTGATATTATCATGTGCTAAAATGTTTGAAGAAAAGAAACCTTAACTAGTTAAATTGATCAACACAAGTTCAAAGTGAAGCTTGTCAACTTTCCCCTCTTCTTGCCCCCTTGAAAGTAATATAAATATGGGGTTTGGCTTCGTCATACTCATATATCTTAGTTTTTGACTCCATTAGTAAGTGACAATTAAAAAGAAAAACAAATAATAAATTTTGTTTATATGAGTATAATTTTTATTTTAGTTATATTTTATATTAATATCCAAATTATTTAGTTTGATTTTGTTCATTTATTGTCCATAAATTTTAATCATATTATTCTGTCTCGTTCATTCTTATACCAAACAATCGACATATGGTTAATTATCGTTAGAATAATAGTGTAATTTTCGAAATAACAAATATGTAATAACAAATGTTATGTTATATAAAGTAACTCTAGATATTGTTTTTAGTATTATTTTTTTTAAATTAATTATTAAGTTACGATAAATTAAAACTCTAGATTAAATTATAGCAGGTGTTAAATTTAGAAATATATTGATGGATTGATTCCTTTTTAAACCAGAGCAAATCTGAAATCTCTACAAATAATTAAACATTTTATTATAAGATTTTAATTTGTTTGCATGGTTTTTTTTTTTTTTTAAAGAGTGAGAAAACAAGGGAGCGAAAGAAAAGGGCGAAAGGGGCGAAAGAGAAGCAAGAGGAGCGAGCACGTGGGAATCACGTGAGAGTTAGTTGCGAAACAGAAAATAGAAACAAGAGGTGGCGGGAGAGAAGAGTTTTAGCTGAGCTGGGATCTTCTTTCTTTCCATAATCCACATACACACACACTCTCTCTCTTTCTCTCTCTGCGGCCATACCAATGAATGAATATAGATAGGGTCCGAACAATTCGAAAATGAAACGAAAGCCCCAACCCAGCCCATTCCCCATTAGTTTCACGAGAAAGCTGCGCAACCTAACGCGACCTCTCTCTATCTCTCCGTCTAACTGACTAGTATTCTGATCTTCACTCTTGTTCATTTTCATCATACTCAAATTTAAATTCAAATTCCAAAGCATAGGATTCTTCAACCGGAGAATAGAATGAAGGACAAAGACAAGGACAAGGAAAAAGAGGCGGAGAAGAAGAAGTACCCTATCGGCGCCGAGCATTACGATCTCTACGAGGAGATTGGACACGGCGTCAGTGCCGCCGTCCACCGCGCGCTTTGCATCCCCTTAAACGAGATCGTCGCCATCAAGATCCTCGACTTCGAACGCGACAACTGCGATCTGGTTCGCCCTTTACCTTTAATTAATTTCGATCCGTTTCAATTTAATCATCATCGCCTTAGCTATATATATGATATGATGTGTGATTATTGCGCGCGGCAGAACAATGTTTCACGCGAAGCACAGACGATGGTGCTGGTGGACCACCCTAACGTGCTGAAATCGCACTGCTCCTTCGTCAACGAGCACAGCCTGTGGGTTGTGATGCCGTACATGGCGGGCGGATCGTGCCTCCATATCCTCAAGGCCGCGCACCCCGACGGATTCGAGGAGGTTGTGATTGCCACCATCCTTCGCGAGGTCCTCAAGGGTTTAGAATACCTTCACCACCACGGACACATCCACAGGGACGTCAAGTCCGGCAACATTCTCATCGATTCCCGCGGCGCCATCAAGCTCGGCGACTTCGGTGTCTCCGCCTGTCTCTTTGATTCCGGTGATAGGCAGCGCACCAGGAATACTTTTGTTGGAACACCTTGTTGGTATAACAATTATTATCTCTCTCTACCTTATTCCATACTATGAATGAATAATTGAATATCCAACTAAGCACGAAACACTTTTTATATGTGTGCTTGTGAAAATGTCTTCTGAAACTACACACTGCATGCTAACAGGATGGGACATGTTGGGAATAAGACACAATTCCCCCTTGAGAAAACACCTTTGACAGAGAAATAAAATAGATACAATCACAACACAAGAATTTAACGTGGAAACTCCAATTACCGGAGAAAAAACCACGGCCGTTGTCAAATGACAACCAGAGAATATCACTATGTGAAAATTGTTACAACACATAGACTTCTTTCTCTCACCGGCACCCCAGTACACCCACACTCTTTCAAAGCAAATATCTAACTACACCTCACAACACTCTCTAATCAAAGAGTACAGAGGAAAAGAAAAATCAGATACAAGCTTAAAGTGTTTCTGACTGGTGCAAAAACAAATGAAGAACTTAGCCTCATATTTATAGCCTAGGCCACCCACTCCATTTGCTATCCTAAGCAATGTAGGACTAATTCAACCAAATCCTAACAATCTCCACCTTGATTGAAATAGTCACACATCTTCAGCTTCCATTGTCAACACCGACAATTCTTTGCTGCCATTGTCTATACCGACAATCATAGTTCAGAGAACTATCATACTCCACCATGAAAGTATACTCACTTGGAATTAGACCACTCCAAGAATTTCGCCTTGGTACAGATCGAAACCTTGCTGAAAATTCATGGTGCAACTTCCAAATTGGCTTTTCCTGGAAGTTCTTCAGCCATCGACCTAACTCCGCCACACACCTTGCATCTCAACGCCAACCAATGCCCGTGTGCAATTGTGGACCCGATTGCCACAACTTATCCTTATCCATGGCAGTGCGGTAATACCATGAGGATACTTCTTGTCTTCTAGAGAACATCATCTTCTCTCATAGAGAGAGCAACCAGAGATCTTCTCCTTCAACGCCTTGTGCAAACCTGATTGTATCAACACATCCTTGACTTGTACTTGCCACAAGCCAAAATTGATTCTTCCATCAAATTTCTCTATTTCAAGCTTCACAGCACTTGAATATCCTGACATTGTTGCAACCGTATACTGGAATATTATAACTCAACTGTAGACCGTGCACTAGGAAGGGTCCCCAGGAAAGAGAGGTGGGTCACAATGGACACACTTAAATACCAAGTCTTTCCTTAGCCAGAACCTTTTCCAAACTGCACTCTCACAGAGTCACACTGCCTTCCAGCAACAACAACAGCAACCAAAGAGATTAGACTAGGCTGCAACCACAGAGCATACTAAGAATAAATCCCACCGAACCGAAGCTCTGATACCACTTGTTGGGAATAAGACACAATTCCCCCTTGAGAAAACACCTTTGACAGAGAAATAAAATAGATACAATCACAACACAAGAATTTAACGTGAAAACTCCAATTACCGGAGAAAAAACCACGGCCGTTGTCAAATGACAACCAGAGAATATCACTATGTGAAAATTGTTACAACACATAGACTTCTTTCTCTCACCGGCACCCCAGTACACCCACACTCTTTCAAAGCAAATATCTAACTACACCTCACAACACTCTCTAATCAAAGAGTACAGAGGAAAAGAAAAATCAGATACAAGCTTAAAGTGTTTCTGACTGGTGCAAAAACAAATGAAGAACTTAGCCTCATATTTATAGCCTAGGCCACCCACTCCATTTGCTATCCTAAGCAATGTAAGACTAATTCAACCAAATCCTAACAGGACAGATATCACTTATGATCGTATTTCATGATCGTTCAATAGACAATTGTGTGATCAATAACGTCATTAAGGGTCCGAGATTCAGTTGACCTTTTGCTTCTTTTTTTTCTCTTTACTTTTGTAGGATGGCACCCGAAGTAATGGAGCAGCTACATGGTTATAATTTCAAGTATGTCTATCGTTTTACCACAATTTTGTGTTGTCCATTTTCTTTCTAGTCATCATTGCGTTAGTATTCATTTCTAAGTGTTCCTTTCTTTCTTCCAGAGCTGACATTTGGTCATTTGGCATAACTGCACTGGAGCTTGCCCACGGTCATGCTCCTTTCTCAAAGTTTCCCCCAATGAAGGTGCGCTTATTAGTTTTAGATACACAAAATATTATTTATTTCAGCCAACCATCTTCCACCTCATTTTAATGATTTAACTCTTCTACATGGCCAGGTACTGCTTATGACTTTGCAAAATGCACCCCCCGGCCTTGACTACGAGAGGGATAGAAAGTTCTCTAAGGTCAGCTCATGGTGAATACACTTTCAACATTAATTCATTGTTTCTTTAGTTCCTTTATTCTTACAATATTATTTTTCCTTTTTCAGTCATTTAAGCAGATGATTGCTAGTTGCTTAGTGAAAGATCCTTCAAAACGACCCTCTGCAAGCAAGTTGTTGAAGCATTCCTTCTTCAAGCAGGCTCGCTCCAATGATTATATTGCACGAACACTTTTGGAGGGGCTGCCTGCTTTAGGTGACCGCATGGAGGCCCTAAAGGTTCCATATTATTGCCACTAATTTCCCCACTCCTGTTTTGTTATGAAATATATTTACAATGCGATCTTTTCTGTTGCAGAGAAAAGATGAAGATATGCTTGCACAAAAGAAAATGCCCGATGGCGAGATGGAGGAATTATCACAGGTAGGAAATACAATTACTAACTGTGTACAGAAACTGTTGCCATTTGCGCCAGAAATTTAGGCCACTTGTTCTGCAAAATCTTATTCTTTTCTCACAATATGTACTGATAAATTCAACTTGTGCTCCTTGTTGATATTATTACATCAATAAAACAGATATCTATTCTCATTCCCATGAAAATAAACTAGTATCCACTTTCCTCTGCACATAGATGACAAGCACCTCAGTATGTTCTTTATGAATTCTTTTAGAATTATACCCAATTGTTGGTCAACATCAGGAAAACAGAAGCTGAGTAAGAAAATCTTGCTGTTCGTATATTTCATTTTGTCAAAATATGCTGTATTGCCTAACTGAAGAATGATGTGATAGATATTCTTTTATTTTATTTGCTCATAGAATGATTTATGGTTTTTTTAGTTGTTTGAGATAGTGGTTTCACAGTGTAGCAAGCTTATAACATTAAGGGTGTTAATCTTCTTTAGAATGAATACAAACGGGGAATTAGTGGCTGGAACTTCAATCTTGATGATATGAAGGCTCAGGCTTCATTGGTAAACATGATGCCCGATCTTTTCTTCTTCCAATGAAGACAAGACTCTTGAAGTTAAGAAATTACTGATTAGATTTCTCATTTCTTCTAGATCCATGATTTTGATGATGCTATATCAGATATCAATCATGTAGCAAGTTCAGCTTCTTTATCTTCCCTTGATGTACAAGATAAGCCGAGTGCAAGTCATAATCCCTCTCGAAGTGTTGATCTGGTAACTATAGACATATTTTTTCTGTCTCATGATGATATTTGCAGTCTTAGTAATATCTGCTTTTTTCTCCATTCTCCCTGTTAACAAATTTCTTTTAATTGGTAGTTCTAATGGGTAATACTTCACAGGAAGATATTGATGAGCTACAAAATCAATCAGCTTCTGTTCCAGGAATTGATTACACAGTAAATGATGCCAAGTACGTTTCTGTCATTTATCTGATGTCAGACAAGTAAAACCATTTTTCTTGACATATTCAAACTGTTAAAGTTGGGATTAAAATCTTATAAAGTTGTGGACCAATAGTTTTATCTAAATGGCTTGAAAAATATTTTAAATAAAGGATAGCTGTCTCTAAAATCAAATAAAGGTAGTATCAAGTTAATTAAATTTACTATCATGTTTTGCCATTCTAGGATCAAGTTTGAAAAATCTGACGATGACTCTAGCATTACCAGTTCAAGCCATGAACAAAGCATTTCACTAGCTTCTCCCTCCTGTCTTGATGATCGTGTGGACCATAATGTGGGAGAAAAATCTGATGTGGAAAACGGTATGGCTATCCATTCTTTTCATAGAAGAGGATCTTCATCAAGCATTTTACCTGAAGTAACTCTTCCACCAATTCGACCAGAAAGGTGAATGCTAAACAATGCAGCGAGTTTAATTATTTATTTTTGTGGTGATTTCATTATGAATATTCCATGTTCTTATAGTATTATATTTATTTTCCAGTTCATTTAGTTAAATTGTTCCTTTGTTTGGAAAAACAAAATGTTCGCTTGACCATTTTTCTTTTTAAATCTGGGTGAAATACTTTTGCGTTTGATGATTGTAAATAATATGCATATTATGATGGATATTCACTGTGAAACAAGTTAAATCCAACTTTCTCCGAGGAAGCACAGAAATCATAATTGTATTCAATCATCCTTCATATTTTATTCAGGAGTCTTATAAATATGCAATTTTTTTAAAATGAAATGTCCTGAAATTCTGAAGGGCCCCCTTCTTTTTAAAGAAGGATAACATAGGTTGTGCACCTTTCTGTGTTTTACCATACAACTTCTTCTCCTCTTCAATTACCAGAACTTATATAGAGATTTAAAAAAACGATTATTTATCCTATCTAGATGTACTCTGCTATAATGCCCTTATTTCCTTCATTCAACCACTTCATTATCTCATTCCATCTCCAATCAGCATTTATATTTACTTATTTAGCAATATGAGTGACAGTGAGAAGCCACCCAATCTGCCCCAGAGCACCTCAAGTGGCAATGCAAATTCACAGACAGGAGAGGACGTGCTTACTGAACTTCCTTCTAAAATCTCAAAATCATCAGGTACTTGTCTATACACATGTTCAAGGAAGCAGCAAATATTTTTGTGCTAAAACAGAAAACAATTGATATAGAGTTGCCAATATCTTGAAGCATGCAATGGTTACTTCTGCATTTCGTAATAGTTGTCATTGTTCTTGCAGCTAATGCTGAAGAGACTGATGAGAAAGCAAAGATACCAGTTGTTCAGCAGAGAGGACGTTTTAAGGTTACATCTGAGAATGTTGACCCAGAAAAGGTGAGTAATAACTCTCTTATTTATCATTTTATGTTCACAAAGACTGAATACTAAGTGAAGTCCTCTTATTCAGGTGGCCCCTACTCCTGTACTGCAAAAGAGTCACAGTATGCAGGTTGGTGGGTTTTTTATAATTTTTTTCTCCCGGTAGATAGGTTGGTGGCTTTGAGGTTTCGTAAATAAGTGCATAACCCTCCCGTTTTCATTCCTCAGGTGGGGAAGATCCCCAAAGGATATTATGTTCTGGGCTAGTCCTTTTCTCCAAACAAATATGTTTTTCCTCTTTTACATTGATCCTGAATTTATTTGAATGTATGCAAACTAAGCAAATTTCACTAGGTAGGGTGGAATAGATAGATCAAAAAACGTAATGACATGCTGACATAAATTACGATTAATAATTAAGTCTTTTATAATACTTTCATCTATAGTTTTTCTTAGATCAAACAGTGTTCAAGTGTATACTACAATTTTAAAAATAATTGGCCTCCATCCAAATTGACATTTTATTTCTCTTTCACTTTATAGAAGAGACACCAGAGTCTGGATTTGCAACTATATTTATCCAAAAGTGTTACTACCATTTTGTTATAGAAAAATGTGGCTTTAGATTTTGTAGTATTAACTTTGTTAATTAGATTAGTACTAAGTGTTGTTCTACCATATAAATCTGCTACTATATCATATGCCCTTAACATGCAAATATAATTCTTAATTTGGCATCATCTTTTTCTAAACTGTGGGTTATGTAGATTATTAGCCAGCATAGTGCTCCTGCTCCTCTGCCTTCACCATTACCGTTACTGTCAGCATCTGATGCTACTATATCATCAAATCTTTCTGGCTGTTCACTTTTCCCGGTGTTGCACTCTGTGCTGCAGACAAATATTCTTCAAAGGGTATGTTCAGCCTTATGGTGATGTCTCCTTCAGTTAATATCCAAGTGTAACCGGTTTTTTCTTTTTTCTTTTTTTTCATGATCTTTTAACAGGAGAGCATTTTAAATTTAATGAAGCAAATCAGTGCAAATGACACCACAGGTTAACCATCAAAGCTTTATGTTTTGTTTTAAACCCATTTCCGCTGTTTCTTTACTCCTCCTTTTGCACATTTTTAAATTCTTATTTGTCAACCATGCAGCTGATGCCACGTGTATCCCAGCACAAATAGCAGCTACTGAGAAATCTTTGGTATGTAAATACAGCTCACTTTTTTTGTTGTTGCAACTCAATAATAATCTATTTGCAGATTTGTCCATCTGAGCACTTGTGTATTTGCTGTATTGCACGAAAATTGGCCTCAATAATGGATAAAAATAATGCTAAAGTGGGGTGTTTTCAAATTTAATTTTTTGTAACTATGAAGAAGTACACAAAGCTTAGGAGGTTAGCTTAATTACAAATTATAACAGCAGCAAATTTTGACAAAGTTCTTAGGGTGCTAATCTAGTCCCATCTGGTCGGAAAAAAGAATAATTAAAACATAAAGTAGAGCCAATATTAAGGTCAATTACCTATATGTGACAATGGTATTCTAGAGGTCATTTGCTGCAAATCCTGTACGCTTGTAAGATACATGGAACCTCTTTTTTTTCCCTTCCTCCTATAAAGGGTCTTTTTGTGAGTTGGGGTCTTGAAAAGGAAGAGAGAGAATGGCAGAGTGTAAAGAGTAAAATGAACTCGATCTTATTCTTTAAGTCCTCCTGTTTTCTTTACTCCCCTCCAAACACTAACTCATAAACACTTCCTGGCAAGATATACCCCAGTAGTTAGATAGGAAATAATCTGAATTGCTGAGTTTTCTTGCTGTCTTACCTTTGTATTTCTTGCTTTTGTATTTACCCCAAGATTATTTTAAAAAAAAATATTTCTTACATGAATGCCTGTATAGAAGCTTTTCCTTTTTCTTTTATTGCTTAAGGAAAACATTGTTTATGCATTAATGCAGCTTGAAGCAGCTCACGATAGGGAGAAAGAGTTACTCCATGAGATAACCGAGTTGCAGTGGAGGTATTATATTTATTTATTTATATAATATAGTTGTTGCATTATCGCATGCATTATATGGTTAATTATCGGGGTGTTAAACCTTCCTTTGTGACATGTAGGCTGATATGTACCCAAGAGGAGCTTCAAAAATTGAAGACAGATAACGCTCAGGTTAGCAACATATGTTCACCATATTTAAACTATGTTTTAGATTATGTATTTGACATTTTCTAACTTTCTTGTATGTCTTAGGTATGAATTCCTTCTCGAAATGCATACTTGGATTTGGAATCCAGCAGTGATTCCGTTGTTTGAGTGGATGCTTGGATTTATAAGCTATTCTTGGACACTTAAAGCAAAGGTGCCAGAAGGCACTGGAATTATGACGAATACGAACTGTGTAGACGATATATGGACTGATCTATTAACTTCTAGGTCTTTCTAATTATGTAGGTGATATAACCTTTTATCGTAGTTCTCTTTTTAGTGCAGATCGTTGTTTATAATTGTTTTTGTAAATGATTTTAGCGTTGTTTCCTGCTTGTAAATTATGATCACACGGAAATTTCGGAACCCCCAACTAATATCTCAAAGGAAAACATAAGTTAATGCAACGTCCAACTCCACTCTTCAGAATATGCTTTAAAACTTCTCAGTCCTCAATGTGTACTAATCTACGCTATAGCGAAACACAAATATGACACAATCAAATTCTACTTTAATGACGGGTCTGTTTTTTTTTTTTTTTTTTGAATAAAAAAACAAATATTACATACACATCACATCACATATTATATATACTATTATCTAGTTACAACTAATACCACTGAATACTCTCTTTCCAATATATAGATCTCACATCGTAATATATGAGATCATGTGCTTGGTACCAGTGAGCTTGAACGATCGTGATGATTTATTTGTATTGGTTTCTTTATATCATGGAGTCATGGTGACAACTGACAAGTTCATGTGAATAGCAGTATAGCACCATCAAATATACACTAAATCATTCTTTATACATGCTAGATATATAAGAAATAAAGTTTTAATCTCGTTAAAAAAAGCAGAGAATTAACTTTTAATTAAATCGTATCATATATCAAAGCATGCCTTTTTTTTAATTAATTGTATTGGGACAATGTCACACACATACGCCATCTATATTGAACTAAAAAAGGATCCAATGATGGTCAAATTTAACGCGGAAACAATTGTAAACTGGAAAGCAAAGAAACAGCGGACACCCTAAAATAAAGGCAAGTTAGGCAACTTCATTTTCAAATTCCAAGATTGCTTCATGCACTTGCTCATCCGTTTTTTACTTTCCCGGATTTTCCTATTTAATTATAAATTAATAATTCAGCTACGCATATAATGTGGTATTCACGTCAATATAACGTATTCCAAAACTTGAAGTTAACATGTCGAATAGGTCTGTGTGTGAGGAACTGAGGATCAACAAATTAGTAGCAATAATTCATTACAGGATCCGTGGCTTTTGAGGACTATGTCGCCTTTTACTTTCAGGATCTGAGTCTGTGTCGCTATGCGTGGCCTTGTTATCATCATATAAAAAACATTAATTATTTTGAACTTTGTATTCTATCTATTATTATTGGATAAAATAAAAACTTCATTTAAATATTTATATCTTATTTAGTAAAAGTATAAATTTGTATAGTGTTTCATATCATGTATGCATACGTAATAAAATTATATCCTATATCCTATACCCTATAGTCAAAATTTTCAATTTTGTAGATTTTGATGCCTTCTTTCCTGTTGTTGCTTCCCTTCGCCGTTATCATATATAGTATATGATTTATTTGACAGCTACAAATGATGTGCAATAGCACTTTGATCTGAATTTAGCTAGCTCATTTCTCGATCAATAATGAGACATTGTGATTAAGAAGTGATGTTTCCTTCTTTAAATGGTGATAAAGACAGTTCTATGATTCTACACAATTTGGAAGAAATCTAATATGAATTTTGGACTGTCCGGACTCATGAATGAACCTCATCATCAAGATGTAAAAAGCTTATATATATTCTAATTAATTAGGAAAATATATGTCACTTATCCGATGATCCTCTTATATTTTGAGAATCCTGCTGACGATCGAGTACCTCAAAAATTCATATTTTGATCAAACAAATGCTGAAATTAAAATAAAGGTAGCTGCAGATTTTTCTGGTGACAAAGTAGTGCATGCGTGTTTGGCATCTATTGTAAGGTAATATGCGGGGTTAGTTATTGGTGTTGTCTTATCTTGTTGCCAACTTCACAATCCACATTACATTAATCTTGCAACTTTATTATTTAGAAAATCTACTCCGATCCAACAAAATATACACTCGGATTAGAAAAATAGCAGCTCAATTTATTTAATTAAAATTTTCATTGACGGAACATCTTTTCCTTCACCTTTCCTTTTAACTATTTTATTTGATAAAATGATATGGGAAAAACGGGAAAGGTGTATCTCCCTTGTTTCGTAGTTTGACTTATTACCTATGTCTCTTTTTTTTCTTTCTTAAAAGGGGAAAAATAAATTTAAATCCCTAACTATTTAAAAATACATTTAAGTCACTGACCTTCTCAAAATCTGAACATATCGATCCCTTTGTTCACTTGAGTCTGGCAAACCCAATAAAAAAATCAAACATGGCTTCCATTATACTGCCTGGCCGATATATGGATATACACGTGGAAGAGTTTTTAAAATATGACAAATTAGACTCAGGAATTGTCCAGATTTTGAGAAAGTCAGTGACTTAAATGTATTTTCAAATCGTTAGGGATATAAATGTCTGCGGACCAAAAAGTTCAAGGATCTATTTGTCCTTTTCTCTTGATTTTATGATTCTAAGAACTGAAAGTGGAATTTTAATTTAGTTGAACAATTTTATAAAGTGTACAGACAAATGAGTAATGAAGTAACTTCGAATAAAAAATATATATATATATTTTAATTATAAGCTCTTGTTAAGAGAAAAATTGCACGAAAGAAGAATGCAACATATATATGTTAGGGAAAAGAGAAGAGAATGGCGGATTTTATTAATGATGTGTAATGTGTAATTTGCTTATTATAATTGAAGGTTTTATACGATATATAGATGTCCGCTGAAAAAATGATAATATTATATAATATATAGTAAGAGAGAGTTTGAAGAGGTAGCTATATATATAAAGCTGAGGAAGCTGCATTGTGCGGTGACCCCATTCATCGGAGATTATTGTTAGTTCTTCCTGAATCTGAGAGAGAAGGAAAGAAAGAAAGAAAGATGTCACAGTCACGGCCAAAAGAAACGGTGTACGTGGAGCAGTGTATGGGCGTTAATGGCCTCGAGAAGATCGTTCTCAGAGAAGTTCGTGGCTTCTCCGCGGAGGTCATCATTCAATTCATTTTCTCACATGCATTGTGTGTGTTTTTCTTAATATAATACAATATGGATCTTGATGATGATGCAGGTATATTTGTACGGAGGTCAGGTTACATCTTGGAAGAATGAACTTGGGGAAGAATTGCTCTTTGTCAGTAGTAAGGTGCGTCATTTCTCCATATTATTGCTTGCATTTCCTTTTCTGTGATATTCAACAAATCATTATTATTAGAAATTCAGAATGCATGCTGGATATTTTCGGTGCTTGTATGTAATCTTTCATGCTAGATCTTGCTAGACATGGCTGAGAATCGAGTCTTTACTTAAATGCTATCTTTCATTGAGTTCAAATTGTCACTTAAACCCTGCATTATCTTTCTTCTTAACATGAATCGTTGCAGGCTACTTTTACGCCTCCAAAATCTATCCGTGGAGGTATTCCGTTATGCTTTCCTCAAGTACGTGTATCTTCTTCAGCTTCAACATTTCAATTCCTCTTGCTTTTGTTTCGTCAAGTTTATCTTCTCCATATGCAGGTTTCAAATCATGGCCCTCTTGAACTACATGGATTTGCAAGGAACAGGTTTTGGACCTTAGATCCTAATCCCCCTCCATTTCCAACAAACAGCACAACCAGAGCTTTTATTGATTTGATTCTTAAGAACTCTGAAGAGGATATAAGGACTTGGCCTCACAGGTATGTGGCTTAACTTTAATAATCACTCATGTAACTTTCAAAAATTGCCCTTAATATTGTCATACACTTGTAGTATTTCTTGAACTTCCTTTTTCTTCACTTTCACTTTTGCTTGCAGATATGAGTTTCGCCTGAGGGTAGCTTTGGCACCTACGGGAGATTTGATGATGACATCCCGCATTCGAAACACAAATACGGATGGAAAATCCTTTACTTTCACATTTGCCTATCAGACATACCTCTATGTTACTGACATCAGGTTTTACCATGGCATTGGATACTTTTTTGGTTTAATCTAATATTTCCCTCCTAGTTTATGACATCTAGCTGTTGACCCTTCTCAATTCCATTTGTGTTTCTGCAATAGCTGCAGAGTATGCACTCATGTACAGAATCACATCACATATTCTAGTCATTTGAATTGTGCATAATATGGTTCATTGTTTATACACTTACTGCAGACATGATACTTGTGGGGTGTCTAAGATCAATATTAACATTTTATTTTGAAGCTAAAATGTGCTTATATATGTTATCTTTTATGAAGCTTTTGGGACTAGTAGTCTTACTTGATGATTGACTACAAATATAAGATGCTTAACCTGTTCTTACTTTATGCTTATTTTTAGTTTTGTAAATTTTTGGCCTTGTCTGATGTGGGAACAGAATTACATTGTTCTCTGGTATTTGTGACTTGCACAATTTGCTAGCTAACTGTGGTCATGCTGATGTACAGTGAAGTGCGAATAGAAGGATTAGAAACACTGGATTACCTGGACAACTTGAAGGAAAAAGTGCGATTTACTGAACAAGGGGATGCCATAACATTCGAATCCGAGGTCAGTATCTGTGATCACCAGATTAGTTCTTGAGTTGTTAATATTTCATCAGTTCAAATATTTAACTGTTGCGTTTTGGTGTATATGATGCTAAAGGTACACAAAGTATACCTAAGTACCCCCACAAAAATTGCCATCATTGACCACGAAAGGAAAAGAACTTTTGTATTGCGGAAAGATGGGCTTCCTGATGCTGGTATGTCTAGCAGTGTTAATATCCTTCCTTATGGGAAGAATGATGAAATTTGACACAAGATGGTAAATGTTTGAAGTAGAAGAGCAATAAATATGGATAGGTTGCTTGCGTGTATACTATTCAATCATTCACTTGATGCATGCATGGTCCCCTAGTCTAAAATAAACAAAATGCTTTAGCAAATCTAATTTCATTGAAGTTGTAATTTGGGATAGATTTTCATGAAGTTACATGCTTGCTTGCTTTGTTTCTATTTTGTACTAAGATAGTGAAAACACATATAAGCAAAGTGGAGTTATTTGAAACTTTGAGATAAGAAGCTGATTCTGTCTTGTGTCTGCAATATGGCATTCAAAAGTTGTTTATCCAGTGGCTGATAGCAATATCATGTCTGGTTGCAGTGGTATGGAATCCATGGGACAAAAAAGCAAAGACCATAGCAGATTTAGGGGATGATGAATATAAAAATATGCTGTGTGTCCAGTCTGCTTGTGTAGAAAAAGCAATTACTCTCAAACCTGGTGAAGAGTGGAAAGGAAGGCAGGAATTATGTGCGGTGCCTTCCAGTTATTGCAGTGGCCAACTTGATCCAAAGAGAGTACTTTTGAGCTATTAGATCAATGGGATTGCCTTCGTCTTTGTACAGGTTTTTCATCAATTTTTTTATGGAATACAAAAGTTTTCAGTTTTGTATTGATTTTATCAGGCGTGATATGTGGCATAAAGCTGGAAATTTTATTCCAGATTTTATGTGAAGCTTATCTTTATGGAATCTAATAAGTGGTGTAATTTCTCTCTTGGTTTACATCTATGTAAATCAAACCTGGATACATTCTATCCAAAAACCAAACACCACCAACAACAACACACGCACACACACACACACACGAGTTTCCCCTGCATTCTCATGAAACTTTTCAGTGTGTTGCAATCTGCTTCCTATCACCTAATCCATTTTTTACTGAATTAGGTATATGATGCAGTTAGGTGTATTTCCTGAAGGAACTTTTGTTGTGTTAGCGGTGCTGCCAGAAAATTGTTGCTTGGATCTCTTGAGGTTTGAGGGCGGATTCACTACTACCGAAATTGTGTATATGGTTTTAGCCTCGAGTGTCTTCTGCAGCTTGAGCCGGAGATGAACTAAGTTGGTGGAAAGAATTTAGTATACTTGTAGATCTACGCAGCATTTTCCATTGGAAGATTAGAACAACGCACTTGATGCATGTCTTCTTTTCTAAACATCCCTCTCCTTAATAGATAATAATAGATTTATTGCACTATTTCTTCTGCCTCGAATGCAACTAGTTTACTATTTAATCGTGCTTGCTTTCTCTGCCCTACAATTAATTCCTCATGAGGTTCCATGATAAGTGTTTTGTATCAAATAACTAACCAAAGGGCTGCTATATTTTCTGATGCTGCAATCCCAATTCAAGACTTACAGTAACAGCCGCGATTGATGGAAGAGCTATGAGAGTTGACATGGAGATACTGACTTTTTTTTTTCCATTCCATTAATCACTTGTTATGTTGGAGAAAGAGAAGCAGAAAACAAGAAGTTGTTATTTGCTTAATTGCTATGAAAAAAGTGAGATATATTTACAATAATGAGTACATTTTGAGTTACGGCTTACAAGAGACGGTTTTGTGATCCTGTAATTGTAAGATGCAGAACTCTGGAAGAAGAGTCTTATTATGATTAGTTAAAGCATGAAAGATTGTAAAAGTTAATTGTGAAGAAGGTTCAATACGGTTTGAGGACCCTCCAGAAAGGCTGTTGCTGTTGCTTGCGCTTGTGTATACTGACATCACTCTCTGTTCTTCTTAGCATTTCCCACATCACTTGTATGTCCTCATACTCACATGTCTGTACATCATCCTCCAGCTTCAACAGCCCTGCCCCTGCACCACCAAACTTGCTTCATTAATTCAATTTTGATACCATAGAGATTAGAGAGAAAGAGAGAGAGAGAGAGAGAGAGAGAGAGAGAGAAGAACGAACCGTTTTTGGTGGAGTTGAGGCGTGCATAGAGTGCTCGCCATACCCGCCTCACAGGAAGAATAATCATCTTCCTCCAAATATCCATGCTCTGCTTTCTAGAAAACCACACTCTGACAACTTCATCTCTTCTTTCACACATGAACCACCACCTTAATTAGCAGCTCTCTCAGGACTCTTGAGATCACTTCTCTCTCACTCTCTCTCTCTCTCTCCCTCGTTTCTGTTATAAAACCACACACATCACCGACGCCTTTTATCATATTATTATTATATTGTTGCTATACATGTATGATGTATGTCATTTCACTCCGATAATACATGTATTCATGGGAATAAATTCTACCACTCAACCATATGTATACTATTCATTCATGCTTTATTCGCATAGTGGAACCCTTTCCCTTTGACCTCTCTTAATCCCCAAATTTATTATTTATTATTATAAAAAATCCATGGCCAAAACTTTGTGGTCCTCCTCCATATCCTCTTCGGATTTTAGCGACTAAATCTTGCTGCCCAAAACTTATCACTTTCGCACTTGTCTCACCACCATAAAAACCATTTAATCTAAATCTATGTAACCAATGCTTAATTGAGTTTTACAAAACATAAATTTTCAAATATTTTATATTAGTAATTAAGGGGGGCATGGTGTCGGCCAAACTGCCAAGTGCCAAGGTTAGTTGGCGTGGAAAGCAGACATACAATCTTGAATCATATGATTTGATGTGATTTAAATGTTAAACAGGAATTGGTCCATTCCTCAATGTTCTTCTCTATCTCAAATACACAAACCGGAGATTGTCAAACCCAACGCACCATAAACACTTTTACCTAATCTTGTAACATCATCGCGACGTATATGTTCATTTCTTTATATATTAAATTTGATATTCTTCTTCTTACTTTATTTCATTCTTTAAATATTCTCTGTTGTTATCTTATTCTTTAAATAAATATTCTTCTTCTTCTTTTCTTTTTCTATAAAAAAAATATATTCTTCTTACTAGCTAATCCAAAAATGGATAATATCCATTATTTTGAGATATAAATACAAATAGAGCGGAATTTCAATTCCATTTTCTTTCATTGAAATTAGGTTTATTTAATGGTGAAAACTCAGATGAAGTCGATTTCACTTAAAGTTGATACCAAAGAGCCGTTGGATGAAAATTTAATCAAATCAGTCAATCATCTAAAGGCTCTTCAGTATCAACTTCACTTGAAATCGATTTCACCTGAGTTTTCACCTTCTTTGATTTGTTGGTTAAATTTAGGAATGGTGAATGAATTGGTTTCCACACGTCAAATTCTGGTTCATTCTTTCCTTGGTGATGACAACTTGACAAGGCACCAAACTAGAGTACACTACTATAGCAAACGATGTATGCAATTTGAAAAGTGCACCAACACAAGAGTCTTTATATAATAACACATACATCATTACATCGTATTGGATTGGACCTAAACTATGCAATTTTCAGCCAATAATTATGTGGAATAGTGAAGGATTTTTCTAAACATCTTAATTATATTATTGAAGAAAGTATAGGTAACCAGTACTAATACTGAACGGATTGGGACGAATTTTTGTCTTATTCGATATCGTTCGGTTCTAAAATAATGCACATACAATCTAAAAAGAGGTTTATGAGGATTATTTAGAAGGATATATCATATAATAAGAATATAAGATAAACAAAAAGCGTTAATCTGCACATAGCTAGCCCTTAATTACTTAGCTTGATTACAGAGAGCCACTTGAGTTTTTTAATTGGTCAACTTCCAAATGTGACAAACACATAGATGGTGGTGGTTGGGCAATGGTGGGTGAGTCACTTTGGTCATGCTTTTCAAGTCTCGAAGTCTCTTTGCACCTAATAAATCCTAACAAAATCGTCGGTTTTGCAGAGTCAATATTCAATAGAATGAAGTATAGACCTGTAGAATGTAGATAATAACTTACATATATATATACACACGACCGTACGCTTTTTAACTTATAGATGTTGTTGTCTTATTGTTCAGTCCAACGTGGGCCACTTACTTATATATCATCATGCATATCCTTGTTTTATCACCTGTTGTTGAAAAAATTACCCTATTTTTTCATCTGAAGATGAGTTCGACCTTTTGGAAAAAAATAGGTAGATATCTATAATGAATATTCTAACATTTAAGTCAGGATAAAAAATATAGAATTAATCTCTACGTACAAGTGATTCTGCTATACAAGTTTTACAAGTCTTCTAATTGATATTACGCTCAAATGCATCTTTAACAGATTTTTAATTTTTGAAAGGATTCTGTTTTCTTTTTCGAATTTCTTGCCTTCTTTTTTCTCCTTTTTCATTTACGTGTTTTTTTCTCTATTTTCTTTTTTCGTTATTCTCGATTTCTATTGTTTTTTTACATCAAGCTCTAAAATCGTTTTTGAAGTTTCATCGTCGTGTTTCTCCTCGTTCTTCTTTTGATTATGCAACATTATGTATTTTTTTCTTCTTTATTTGATTTTTTTCTCCCAAAAAGAATTATGAAAATATAAAATAAGAAAATGAAGAAGAAGAAGCAGCAGAAGATGAGGAGGAAAAAGAGAAAGAGTTCTAAATTATACATAAGGTGTACTTCAACGAATTTTGGGTGTATTTTTGTAATCCTTTGGGTGTATTTCTGTAATCTTTTGGGTGTATTTCTATAATCGTTTGAGTGAATTCCTATAACCGTTTGGGTATTGTTACGGTAGGTAACCGGAGATTAATAGAGTAGATGGCGTAGGTTGGCCCAAAGGTGTGGAGGAGGAGATTTCCGAATGAATGCGCAACTCGGGTGACTCCGTCCGACTTGTTTGTACGAGGAGAGGGGGTGGTACCTGCAAAGACACTCCGATGCCTAAGTTAGCAAGAGTGTGAGCAGGTCTAGAGAGTATTGGGCTTAGAGATATCTGAGGGGTGTCAGTGTATTTGTAGTGGTGAGCCAATAACCACCGTTGGAGTAGTGCCGTATCTTTTGGGTGTTAACCGTCCCTTTATCTTAGGGAGGTTAAGATATGGCTTGATGAAGCGGTTAGAGAGATTTTAGGGGCGGTTACTCATTCAAATGAGTGTTTATCCGCCAGCTAACCTCATGTCCGACTTCTTCGCTGTAAGTCGTAGTCGACACCGACTTCTTGTATGAAGGTCGGCGCTTAGCCAAGCTTAATTCTTCGGATTAGGCCTTTCTATTTGGACCTGGGCCATTATCATTGGGCCAGGGTATGAACAGTGCCCCTACTTGAGCCCAAGATCTCTTTAGGACTTGGGTTCAAGTATTTAACTCGGGTTCGTAGCCGACTTTCTTGGAGGAAACACGGGTTTTTAAACCGACGTGATTTTCGCGACCTTTTGTTTCTGACAGTTACGTCTATTCAAGCGTAGTGTCCGTTAGGGATGCACTTAGGGATTGATGGCTTTGGTAACGGTGCACTCTCATTAATGACTGCTCCGTTTTTACCATTATGCCCCCTAGCATGTTTATAAATACTTTCCCTCTCTTTCATTTTTCCGTTTCTGCAATCTTTCACACTTCTTTCTTTGCTCGTGTTGTATTTACTCGTGCTACATTCTCGTGCTCCGGAGACTTCTGCCTCTTCCTACCTTCATTTCCAGAAAGAGGTTAGTTTCTTTCTCCTTCTTCGCACTTTTCGTATGACTTTACTTTGTAGAAAAATAGGTTTGTAGACTTTTGCTTGGTTCCTTTTTCTCCTCCCTAGAGACCTTTGTTTTTGATTTTTCCTTTTCTTTTTTCCTTTGTAGGTTTCCTCATTTTTCTTAGAGAAAGAAAATGGCTTCCGTAGATTGGGTTGATGTTACTGTTCTGGGGGAGGAGCCGTTGGTTGATGCGGAGTTTATTACTCATCTTCGCACCCACCACCGGCTCTGTACTTCGGATGAGGATGAGCCTAAATATGAGTTGCTTGTTCCCGGTTTAGAGGACCGAGTTTGTCATGGGAGAGCCAACGAGACGGCTCCCCATTTCTTTTTTATGTATGAGTGCATGATCACCCGTCTGGGCGTCTTTCTGCCCTTTTCAGATTTTGAGATGTCTGTTTTGCAGCATTGTCGGGTTGCCCCTACCCAGCTTCATCCCAACTCTTGGGGTTTCTTGAAAATTTACCAATTTATTAGCCATGCTCTGGATTTCCCGACTTCTCTGAAAATCTTTTTTCATCTTTTTCATATGACCAAGCCTTTTAGTGGGCTAAACAATAAACAACAATGGGTTTCCTTCCGAGCCATACAAGGTCGGAGGATTTTTACCCTTTTTGATGAATCTTTTCATGACTTTAAAAATTTCTTTTTCAAAGTGCAAGCTGTAGAGGGTCATCACCCCTTTTTTCTGGATGATAATTCTTCTTCTCGCTTTCCTTTATACTGGCTGGAGGCCTCCCCTTGTGAGAAATATGGTCTGGATGACCTGGATGAAGTAGAGGCTGCCGTCATGGAGTTCCTCCGAGAAGTGTGGGGGAGGGCCCCATATTTGGATACTAAAAAGTTTCTCCAAGGGTCTCCGACCTTTATCCAATCACAGCTAGGTAGTTTTTCCTGGTCTGTTAGATTTCCGACTTGTTAATTGATCATTCCGACTTGTTTGATTCTTTAGCTATTGTTTTCTTTTTTAGAAATGGCAAAGACAAACGCTCAAGAATCTTTCCAGAGGGTCCAGGAGGCCAAAGCTAAGTCTCGCGCTCGGTCTGGTGGTGCCAGGGTTATCTCTCCTCCTCCTCCTCCTCGGAATGTTGGGACTCTTTCTAACCCCATGGTGATTTCTTCTTCAGCTCCCTCTCAGCCGCCCTCCATCGTCCGACCTTCTCCTGATCCCAAGAAGCGCAAGACCTTAGAGTCTGGCTCCTCTGGGGAGGTTAAAGCGGATGCTCTTGCATTCGTCCGAAAGAATATCTATCCTCATGCTCGTATAGGCATGGATGATATGTCTGTTCGGGGCCACCTTACCACTATGATCTAGGAGAGTCTCAAAGCGGCGGGGGGTCTGTGGCAAGCTCTTGGATATCTTTGAGAGGGCCCCTCTCAGCTCTTTAGAGACGACCTCGAGGGTCGAGGAGCTGGAAGGAAGGCTTCGCGCATATCAAGAGCATGAGGGAGAGTTGAAGAAGGAAATTGCCAAGCTGAGGGAGGAGAGAGATACCCTCCGGGAGAAAGGGAAGGCTTTGCAGGCCCAATGCAACATGGAGATGGATTTGAGGAAAACGGCGCAGGCTAGCTATCAAAGCTTATTCAAAGATCTTGTGTCTGTGAAGACTGACCTATTGAATTCTCGAAAAGCATATGAGGAGTTGGAGGACTCCATTGCCGGTGGTGCCGAGGAGTCTTGGAGGATCTTCCTGGAGCAGGTCAGAGTTATTGCTCCCGACTTGGATCTTTCTCCTTTACATCCTGACAAAGTTGTCATTGATGGTGCCATCGTAGATCCTCCTGCCCCCGTAATTGTTTCTGAATCAGAGTTGAAGACTCGGGGGCAGAGGATTATTGAGTCTCCTCCTCGCTCTAAAGATGCTCCGAGTACTTCAATGGTTCCTCCAATCTCTTCATCTCCCATGGATGCTTCTGGTGGCGCTCCTCCCGATTCTGGTGGTGGTGACCCGTCTGCTGTGAAAAAATGATCTTTGGCTATTTGGGGGTCCGGCCTGTGGGCCCCCCATTTTTAAACTCTTTATTTATTTATTCTTAGTTGTGCAGTTTGAACAATTTCTTCTGGCCTTCCCAGGCCGTAAACAAAATATTTAAAAAGTACCCTTTTTTGATGAGGGTTTTTAAGTTAACAAAATGGATACCCTTTTGGGATAAGGGTTTGGATTACCTTATGCGTGCATGCTTTTTGGTTTTTTGATGTTCCCTTGATCTTTTCTTGCAAACATTCCCTTTTGGCTTGTTTGTTTTTCTGAGCTTCTTGTTTAAGGACCTTTGGGACAGTCTTTAAACCTTTCCTAGGTTTTCCCATCTCTTTTTGTTATCCCCTATACTCGACTTTGTTTTAGCGAGTTCTTATGACTTAGGTTATTTTTGCGATGCGTTTCTCTTATACTCGGTTCTTCGCTCCGATTTACGGGTCGGAGCATTTCCGAGCTTTTCTACTCGGGTTCTCATTTCGACTTGTGAGTCGGATTGTCCCCGAGTTTTCACGTTCACTCATATAACCTCTTTACACCGACTTGTACCTCGTCGTTTTATCCTGACGACCATCTAGGTCGGTTCATGGGATTTTCACGTTTTGTCGAGCTTAAGTCGGTGCGTTTCGTAGAAAGACTTTATGAAAAATAAAAAGGATTTTATAAGAGATATTGTAGATGAAAAAGATCTTTATTTATTGGGGAGGTACCTTCTTGCTACTAAGGGTTTTTATAGCCTATCTTCCCTTAGCCTCTACTATGATGCCTCATTAAAAACCCTTCTTCAGAAAAAACCCTTTTGGGAAAAAATCATGAAGTTGGGAAAAGAGTACATCAGGGAGTAGAGTTCGCTTTTAACTGTAGTACCTTTTCATATTACAAGCATGCCACGACCTTGGTAATTCAGTGCCGTTCAGGTCGGTTACTTTATAATAACCTTTTCCTAAAACTTCATTGACTTTGTATGGTCCCTTCTAATTTGCGGCGAGCTTTCCTTCTCCTGATTTGTTGACTCCAATGTCGTTTCTGAGACCAAGTCATCAGGGGCGAATGTTCTTCGAATGACTTTTTTGTTGTACCTTGTAGTCATCCTTTGTTTCAAGGCTGCTTCTCTTATCCGGGCATCTTCTCGGACTTCGGGGAGCAAGTCGAGCTCTTCTTTGTGTCCTCGTACGTTTCTGACCTCGTCATGGAGAACTACCCTTGGGCTTTGCTCGTTGATTTCTATTGGTATCATGACTTCTACGCCAGAGACTAGTCGGAAAGGTGTTTCTCCCGTGGCGGATTGGGGAGTTGTCCTGTAAGCCCATAGCACCTGAGGGAGTTCTTCAGCCCAAACTCCTTTTGCTTCCTGTAGTCTCTTCTTTAGCCCTGCCAGTATGACTTTATTGGCTGCCTCGACTTGCCCATTGGCTTGTGGGTGCTCTACCGAGGTGAACTGATGTTTGATTTTCATACTGGCTACTAAGCTTCTAAAGGTGGCGTCGGTGAATTGGGTTCCATTGTCTGTAGTAATGGAATAAGGTATCCCATATCTTGTGATGATATTTTTGTAGAGGAACATGCGACTTCTTTGAGCGGTGATGGTGGCCAATGGTTCTGCTTCTATCCACTTTGTGAAGTAATCTATCCCCACGATCAGGTATTTGACTTGTCCTGGCGCTTGGGGAAAAGGACCTAACAAATCCATTCCCCATTTTGCGAAAGGCCATGGAGAAGTGATACTGATGAGCTCTTCTGGTGGAGCTACGTGGAAATTTGCATGCATCTGACATGGTTGACACTTTTTCACAAATTCTGTGGCGTCTTTCTGCAAGGTCGGCCAGTAGAATCCAGCTCGGATTACTTTCCTGGCTAGTGACCTTGCTCCGAGATGATTTCCGCAGATCCCACTATGTACTTCCTCCAATACTTCGGCGGTTCTTGAGGTCGGCACGCATTTTAACAATGGTGTCGATATCCCCCTTCTGTAGAGGATATTTCTCACCAAGGTATAGTGTTGTGCTTCCCTTCAGATCTTTTTAGCTTCTTTTTCCTCTTTAGGGAGGATGTCGAATTTCATGTATTCGACTAGGGGGTTCATCCATCCGAGGTCTAGACTGATTACCTCAAGTACCTCTTGCTTGTCTTCTGTTTTTTCTACCGAGGGCTCTTGGAGGGTTTCTTGGATCAGGCTTCTGTTGTTCCCTCCTGGTTTGGTACTTGCTAACTTGGATAGGGCATCCGCTCTGCTATTTAGATCCCGAGTTATGTGTTTGACCTCGGTTTCTGCAAAGCGCCCAAGGTATTCCAAAGTTTTTTCCAAGTACCTCTTCATGTTAGGGTCCTTTGCCTGATATTCTCCGCTTATTTGGGAGGTCACCACCTGCGAGTCGCTGTATATCATCACCTTTGTAGCACCGATTTCTTCTGCCAACTTTAGTCCAGCGATCAAGGCTTCATATTCTGCCTGATTATTTGAAGCCGGAAATTCGAATTTTAAGGAGACCTCTATCTGGGTTCCTCTTTCATCTACCAATATTATGCCTGCGCCGCTTCTCGTTTTGTTGGAGGATCCGTCTACATAGAGTTCTCATGTAGTCGGTTTTTCCTCTTGATCCCCTGCATATTCTGCCACGAAGTCGGCGAGGCACTGGGCTTTAATTGCTGTCCGAGTTTCATATCTCAAATCGAACTCGGAGAGCTCTATTGCCCATTGGACCATTCTCCCTGCAACATCCGTCTTTTGGAGGATTTGCTTCATGGGTTGGTTCATACGAACTCTTATTCTGTGAGTTTGAAAGTAAGGTCGTAGCCTTCGTGAGGCTATTACTAAGGAGTAGGCAAACTTTTCTAGTTTGTGGTACCTTAGTTCAGGGCCTTGTAGAACCTTACTGATCAAGTAGACTGGATGTTGTCCGACCTCGTCTTCTTTTATCAGGGCTGACAAGACAGCCCTGTTTGCTACGGATAAGTACAGAACGAGGTCTTTTCCCGGTACTGGTCGGGTTAGGATAGGAGGTTGGCTTAAAAACTTTTTGAACTCTTGGAACGCTTCCTCGCATTCCGGAGTCCATTCGAATTGGCATCCCTTTCTTAATAAAGAAAATAGTGGGAGGGATTTTAGTGCCGATCCTGCCAAAAATCTGGAGAGGGCTGCAAGTCGGCCATTGAGCTGCTGGACTTCTCTCAAACAAGTCGGACTTCTCATTTCTAGGATGGCTCTACACTTATCGGGATTGGCTTCAATCCCTCTTTGTGTTAGCATAAACCCTAGGAACTTTCCTGCCTCCACCGCGAAGGCGCATTTTGCGGGATTTAGTCTCATCCCATGCAGCCTTATGGTATCAAAGACTTGTGAGAGGTCGGACAAGAGGTCGACTTCTTTCTGGGTTTTTACCAGCATGTCGTCGACGTATACTTCCATTAGGGTCCCTAGGTGAGGGGAAAACACTTTATTCATCAACCTTTGATATGTGGCTCCTGCATTCTTCAATCCGAATGGCATGACCACGTAGCAGAAATTAGCTCTGGGTGTGATGAATGACGTTTTCTCCTGGTCTGGCTCATACATCGGGATTTGATTATATCCCGAGTAGGCGTCTATGAACGATAAGTATTGGTACCCCGAGCTGGAATCTACTAGGGTATCAATATTTGGCAAGGGATAAGGGTTCTTGGGACATGCCTTATTTAAGTCGGTATAGTCGACACACATTCTCCATTTGCCATTTTGTTTTTTGACTAGCACTACATTGGCTAGCCATGTTGGGTACTTGACTTCTCTGATAAAGCCGGCTTCCAAGAGCGCCTGTACTTGCTCTTCTACGATTAGGGCTCGTTCTGGACCGAGCTTGCGTCTTCTTTGTTGTACAGGTCGGGACCCTGGGTAGACCGAGAGCTTGTGGGACATGAGCTCGGGGTCAATCCCAGGCATGTCAGAGGCCTTCCAGGCGAAGAGGTCGGAATTATCTTTTAGGAGTTCAGCCAGCCCTTGTTTTAGGGTTTCTCCTAGGTTGGCTCCTATATAAGTGTTTTTTCCTTCCTCGTTACCGACCTGTATCTCCTCGGTTCTTCCTCCCGGTTGTGGTCGCAGCTTTTCTCTGGCCCTTGCGCCGCCGAGCTCTATTGTGTGAACTTCTTTGCCCTTTCCTCTCAGATTTAGGCTTTCATTGTAGCATTTTCTTGTCAATTTTTGGTCTCCCCTTACCGTTGCTATCCCCGCTGAGGTCGGGAATTTCATGCAAAGGTGGGGAGTGGATACCACAGCTCCGAGCCGATTAAGGGTAGCTCTGCCGATTAGGGCATTATATGCTGACCCCACGTCGATGACTATGAAGTCTATGCTCAGAGTCTTTGATTTTTCCCCTTTTCCAAAAGTGGTGTGAAGGGACAAAAATCCTAGTGGTTTTATTGGCATGTCCCATAATCCGTATAGGGTGTCGGGGTATGCTCTTAACTCTTTCTCCTCTAACCCTAGCTTGTCGAAAGCAGGCTTGAAAAGAATGTCCGCCGAGCTTCCTTGGTCTACTAGGGTTCTGTGGAGATGGGCATTTGCTAGGATCATAGTTATTACCACTGGATCATCATGTCCAGGGATTATTTCTTGCCCATCTTCTTTTGTGAATGAAATGGTAGGAAGGTCGGGTGACTCTTCCCCGACCTGATAGACTCTTTTGAGATGTCTTTTGCGAGAGGATTTGGTGAGTCCCCCTCCCGCAAATCCTCCTGAGATCATATGGATATGTCTCTCTGGGGTCTGCGGTGGTGGGTCTCTTCTATCCATATCATCTCGCTTTCTCTTTCCATGACTGTCCGACCTTTCTATGAGATATATATCAAGCCGACCTTCTCTAGCCAGCTTTTCTATCACATTCTTAAGGTCGTAGCAGTCGTTTATGGAGTAACCATATATTTTATGGTACTCGCAATAATCGCTGCGGCTCCCCCCTTTTTTATTCTTAATGGGTCTAGGGGGTGGCAATCTTTCAGTGTTGCAAATCTCTCTGTATACATCCACTATGGAAACTTTTAGGGGAGTATAAGAGTGATATTTCCTTGGCCTCTCGAGACCGAGTTCTTCCTTTTTCTTAGCTTTCCTTTCCCTCTCTTTAGTTGAGGGAGGGGGTCCAGGTCGCCAACTCAGGTCTCTCAATTTGGTATTCTCCTCCATATTGATGTACTTTTCAGCTCTTTCTTGTACATCACTTAGAGAAACGGGGTGTCTTTTAGATATGGACTGTGAGAAGGGACCTTCTCTGAGCCCATTGACTAACCCCATTATGACTGCCTCTATGGGCAGGTCTTGGATCTCCAAACAAGCTTTGTTGAACCTTTCCATATAGGCTCGTAAAGATTCTCCGACCTCCTGTTTTATTCCCAGGAGGCTCGGTGCATGTTTCACTTTGTCTTTCTGGATTGAGAACCTCATCAAAAACTTCCTTGAGAGGTCTTCAAAGCTAGTAACCGACCTCGGGGGGAGGCTGTCGAACCACTTCATCGCTGCTTTTGATAGAGTGGTCGGAAAAGCTTTGCATCGCGTAGCGTCGGAAGCGTCGGCTAGATACATCCGACTTTTGAAATTACTCAGGTGATGCTTTGGATCCGTGGTTCCATCGTAGAGGTCCATGTCAGGGCTTTTAAAGTTCTTCGGAACCTTTGCTCTCATTATGTCCTCGCTAAAAGGATCCTCCCCACCTAAAGGCAGTTCTTCTTGTTCATCACGGGAGTTACAACCTTTGAGGGAGGATTCTAACTTCAAGAGTTTTCTTTCCAACTCTTTTCGTCATTCCATCTCCTCTTTTAGGCTCTTTTCGGTTTCCTTTTGCCGCTCCCGCTCGTGTTCTAACTGTTCCAGGCGGCTGTGGATTAATCCCATGAGTTCAGTTACATGGATGGTCCTCCTTTTTCTGATTCGCGCCCTTCTGAGGAATTTACCTTCGGGTTCTTCACTCCGGAGGTGCCTTCTCTATGCTGATTGTCAACTTCCTAGTGGAGGGCGAGGTCCGCATTGTTATTGCCTGTGTCCAGATTCTCTTGTTCAGAATCTGTCTCCACATGGCCTTCTTCGTGGGATCTGTCTGCCATCGATGGATGATCTCTCGGGTCCCCGGCAACGGCGCCAATGTTACGGTAGGTAACCGGAGATTAATAGAGTAGATGGCGTAGGTTGGCTCAAAGGTGTGGAGGAGGAGATTTCCGAATGAATGCGCAACTCGGGTGACTCCGTCCGACTTGTTTGTACGAGGAGAGGGGGTGGTACCTGCAAAGACACTCCGATGCCTAAGTTAGCAAGAGTGTGAGCAGGTCTAGAGAGTATTGAGCTTAGAGATACCTGAGGGGTGTCAGTGTATTTGTAGTGGTGAGCCAATAACCACCGTTGGAGTAGTGCCGTATCTTTTGGGTGTTAACCGTCCCTTTATCTTAGGGAGGTTAAGATATGGCTTGATGAAGCGGTTAGAGAGATTTTAGGGGCGGTTACTCATTCAAATGAGTGTTTATCCGCCAGCTAACCTCATGTCCGACTTTTTCGCAGTAAGTCGTAGTCGACACCGACTTCTTGTATGAAGGTCGGCGCTTAGCCAGGCTTAATTCTTCGGATTAGGCCTTTCTATTTGGACCTGGGCCATTATCATTGGGTCAGGGTATGAACAGGTATATTTCTGTAATCCTTTGGGTGCATTTCTGTAATCGTTTGGGTGTGTTTCTGAAGTTCCATTATTTTCAAAACGATTTCAAAACTTGATTTCAGAAACCATGAAAATCGAAAAAAACGAAGCAAAAATACCAGTGATAAACGTAGGTAAAACAACGAATGAAAAGGCGAAGAGAGAACGCACGAAGGAGATCGAACAAATTTGGTAAGAAACTCGTTTTCATGGAGGAAGAAGAAAAAGAGTCGTTCATAATGCATGGTGAATAGCGCGCTTTGGAAACAGGAAGTGATTAAATAACGTGCGTATATTTACTCTTGAATGTGGGAGTAAGGCGCGTGTGTTTTGTTGGGTTTATACCAACTTGTAAGACTTGTATGTGTAGCATTTCTCAAAAGTATATTAGAATAGTAAAATAATTCAAAATTTTAAAAAGAAGAAAATATTTATATATAAACATTAGGTAAATGATATTAATATCATAACTATTTGTATTATTAAGTCGGTAATAATAGTTATTAATTTGATCAATTACATACTCAAAAATAAGATAAAATAAAATTGAATTATGATTTATAATATACAATAAAAATCAAGCTATAAGTTAACAGAACATGATCGAATTTCAATTTTATATAATATAGTAATATGTACGCTTGCTAAACTGATTTTATTTCCAATTTTATTGTAGTGTATTTCTAAACAGTTAAGTAAGAAACTTACCAGGAAAATAACTCTCATTTTATAGTTTTTAGAGAAAATTATCATAAAGAACCATTAGCACATATTAATTATTCAAAAGGACTAATTAAACTAAAATTCTTATACAACACCTAATAAAATTTATTTAAGAATAAGAAAATACAAAATTTATAAAATGACTCATAATATTTTTTAATATTATCATTCTTTTTTATTGTGATCAAGATTTCTTACTACGTTATGCTTAGCACCTCCAACCCAATTTTTAGAAAACTTCTCTTTTTAATTATCAAAAGAGTTGCAACAAGGAGATTATGGCCAAGAGTCTGTGTTCACATATATAGTTATAATTGATTTTGGATGAACTAATTTCATCAATCTAAAATATTATTAGTTGAGAAGCTAGTCTATGTACGTAGTTATCATTTGTCGATGACAAATGAATTTTTTAAATAAAAAACTTATAGAATGTTACTAACCTTTTATCGAGTTTAATTAGGAGTCAATTTTTTTAATCTTACTTTTTAAATTTTAAATTTTAACTTCTAAAATATAGATCTTAATTTTAAAAAATTTCAAATCTTTTAAAAAATTAGAATTAAAATAATAAATTTAATTATAAAAAATTATTAATGTTAGATAATAAAATGTTAATTTTTTAGATTTATTCATTATTTATGTATTTGTGAAAGACTTCTCCAAATAAATAAAACTCACAAAAATAACGGTGAGATTACAAATAAGTTGAAAGGTTCATCCAATCCATGATGATAGGATAAAATAAATCGGGTTCATGAATTACAAATATAATAAAAAGATTATAAAATAGTGAAACTATAAATTTAAGAACTTAATTTTAAAAAGGTGAAATATGATAGATGAGAAAAAAAATATTATATTAAAAAATAATATTGTCACTTAATAAAAAATAACATGATCTTTCTCTTTAAATAAAACTTATTATGGTCATTATTAATAATTTTAGTATATTTGATCTCTCTTTATAATTAATCTTTACTCATAGTCCTTACTATTAATTCTCCCTAGTTTTTAACATATATACAAAGGATGAGAAAGGAACCGTAAATACATATATATATATATATATATATATATATATATATATATATATATATATATATATATATATATATATATATATATCGAAATTTTAGGCCAATGTCTCCTTTCTAATAATTAAAGTGCATAATAAACAATTACTATGCATGGATTTGGTGTGCGTGGGTTCACATACATAATCATTGGGATGAAGAAGATTCATAGGAATGTCAGAGCACTATGGAAGATTGGCATAAGCCCCTCACCTTCCATCATTAAGCACTCTAACAAGTAGTAGGTGTTGTCTAAGCTAAGAAACTTGGAATAATCTCGCTTATTATTATTTTTTTTCCCTTCAAAGATATATATAATAATCTCGCTTATTAATTTACCAATTGTACAGATATACATAAAGGTTTGAATTGTCAACTTAATTATTGTTTTCTTTTCCGAAATATTCTTCTAAAGAAAATGAATTATTGGCCACTTTTTGGGCAATAACTTTTCCTTCACTGTTAAGATATAAATCGTTGGTACATCAGTACATGAATTGATATATATAACAACAAAGAAGCAAAAGGATGACGACACTAACACATCATAGCAAACATTAAATTCTTCTTCAACAATCAACTTGGTTGATCCAGTGATCAGTTTATTCGTCTACTTAATCAAGTGTTACAGGAATTTAAATTCTGCTTTGTACATACAATAAACTTAAATAAAATTCAGATCCAAGTAAATAATCTCAGCAATTTGTTTAGAAGATCAATGACACTTGACCGACTTGCTTTAGCAATTTGAGAAGAAACCAAGATGAAGGCGTCGAGGCTATCATCAGTCTCACAAACAATCAAAGGATAAGAACTTTGGATTAGTGCTTTTCCGTGCTTTGTTTAGAACTATTTAAAGTAATTAGACCAAGAAAAGCAAGAACTAAATGTAAATTAAAGACTAACTACGGTCTATATTGCACTAATATATTAAGAATAAATATTAGAAAAAGTCTAGGGACAGCAACTTTATTAAATTCTGACCAGTATATAATCAGTAAAAAAAATGAATAATCCCAATTTTCACACCATTTGATGAAATCACACACTATTAAAAATAGATGATTACTTAATGATTACAAATCATAAAAATTGTTGACCCTAGCACTTCTCTAAAAATGCTTTTGATCCAATTTCTTTTGTTCAAAGAAAGAGAGAGTTATATCAAGTTAACTTAGCAGTGGATTGAATGGACGATCTAAATTGTTCTCAGGATAAGTTTTATAAGCAAATTAAGTAAAACACCATATCATTACCATACATAGATTCTTATCTTTTTCTTTTGTTGTTAGGTTCAACAATACGTCATCAAGTATCCGGGATCTTCACATTGTTGATGATAGTAAGAGTGTATATGTGAACTTATTATATGAAAGAATCCAGAAATTAATTCCTTAAGAGATATATAACGCATCCAATGCAAAAATCATAGATGTATATTCCGAGGATAGAATTATCGGTGGTTAATATATATATATATATATATATATATATAGCAATCAGCTTAGAAGCATCAAATGAAATTCAAACCATCTAGATCAGATCTGTGTGACGATATGACCAAATAAGTCATCAATGCCCATTATTAATTTAATTACATTAATTACATGTGTTGTGTTTCATTGACGTGTGAAGCACCATAAGCTAAGTTACTTCAACTACTAAAGAATTTGAGTTGGTGGCCATCAATAGCTAACTTCATCATCCTACTCCTTCTTCAATTATCTCACTTGCATCACACTTTAAATTTTGACTAAGTTTGTTTTATTCCATAATAAGCAAAAGCAGGGATGCAATTATCTCTTCTTTTCCTTCTTTTTTTTTTTGGAACTTACAGTTATCTCATTTGATTGTTACTGCTTCAACAGAATCAAATCGAAAGAATTGAAGATGGCTAAATAGGCTCCAACACGAAAGAGAAACAAGTTACAGTCCAGTAAAGGCCTGGTAATGAAATGATTCATGAGAAGCGTAGTGGGTAAGAGTGATTTGTGGGCCTGTTCAAGGTTGAATGGGCTGAAGTTCGTAAAGCCTTATTTGTTTTTGGGGCAATACCTTCAAAACCATGTTAAATGATTGCTGATATCGTCATAGTGAGGTAGCTTCCACATGGCCAATAATGTTGGGGTGCGGTAGGTTCATATGCCAAAAACAATTTTTTTAAAAAAAAAATAAAGAAATAAAAAATGATGGGTGCGGTAGGTGAATGGGAGTTGACAGTTGACAATCTAAATTGGGAGAAATTGGGACTCCAATCCATTTTATGGTCATCCTAGCAAATCATGTTGTATGAGAAGAGAAAATGTGGTATCCTTTATTGATTCTTAAATTTGGTCGAAAAAAGAAATAAATGATGCTCGTTCAATTAAAAAGGCAGCACAGACCAAAATGAGGCATTAATTCAAGACTCGAGTGTAAGAGAAAACACTGATTTCATTAAAAATGAAAACAATTGTAGTAATAAAATAATAAGAAAAGATATGAAGAGGAGTGTAGGGCAAAGAGAAAAGGACTAATCTCACCAACCCCTCCGTTTACTTGCAACCAAACGGTAGGAATTATTTGTCGTTTCAATTTTATTTTGTTTTCCTTTCCCCCCTTAATCTCCATTTTATCCCTTCACCAACCCCCGCCCTTTAACCAATCCATCATCATCATTTTTAATTAATCACTGTCATGTTTGGTGCATCTTATTACAAATAAATACACTCATCACCCTCCCCATTCTGCTCAGCAGAGATCAGAACCGTTCCTATCTTTCTCTGCCTTTAATATTATGGCTATTGGCAAAGAAACGATGCAACAACAACACAAGAAGGAGGAGGAGGAATTCATCTTCAAGTCCAGCCTTCCAGACATCTACATCCCCAACCACCTTCCCCTCCATTCCTACATCTTCCAGAACCTTCCGGACTTCGCCACGCGTCCCTGCCTCATCAACGCCCCAACCGGACAAGTTTTCACCTACTCCGACGTCGACCTCAAGGCCAGAAGAGTCGCCTCAGGCCTCCACAAACACGGAATCCGCCAAGGTGACGTCATCATGATCCTGCTCCCAAACTGCCCTCAATTCGTCTTCTCCTTCCTAGGCGCATCGTTCCGCGGCGCCATCGCCACCGCCGCCAACCCGTTCTTCACGGCCGCCGAGATAGCCAAGCAGGCCAAGGCCTCCAACGCCAGGCTGCTGGTAACGCAGTCCAGTTACTACGACAAGGTGAAGGACCTCCACGGCCACCTCAGCCTGGTGTTCGTGGACACTCCCCCGGAGGGGCACCTGCATTTCTCGGAGCTGGAAGAGGCCGACGAGGAAGACATCCCGGAGGTGAAGATCAGCCCGGAGGACGTGGTGGCGCTGCCGTACTCGTCGGGAACAACGGGACTGCCGAAAGGTGTGATGCTGAGTCACAGGGGGTTGGTGACGAGCGTGGGGCAGCAAGTGGACGGAGAGAACCCAAACCTTTACTATCACAGCGAGGATGTGATCATGTGCGTGCTCCCCATGTTCCACATATACTCCCTCAACTCCGTCCTGCTCTGCGGCCTCAGGGCCAAGGCTGCCATCGTCTTGATGCCCAAATTCGAGATCACTGCCTTCCTCGCCTTGGTGCAGAAGCATCGGGTCACCATTTGCCCCGTCGTGCCTCCCATCATTCTCGCCATTGCAAAGTGCCCGGATCTCCACAACTACGACCTTTCTTCCATCCGAGTCCTTAAATCCGGCGGCGCTCCCCTCGCCAAGGACCTTGAAGACACCGTCCGCCTCAAATTCCCCAACGCCAAGCTTGGGCAGGTATTCTTTTTATTTTCATTAAAAATATATTTGTTTGTTATTATGGAGTTCTTAATCTCTATATATTATTATTCAGATCTGACCCTCATCAAATATATTTGGGAAGGGATATTCCTTTCATAACTCGTATTCATTTTTCTATTTTGCTGGACCCGGCTCCTCGACACACAAATCTTATGAAAACAAATATATAAAATAATTAATTCTTTTTAGTTCAAAACGAAAAAAAGTCATTAAATTTGCCATAAATAAATATGAATGGTACTAATTTATTTGTGGCTAGGAAAAATCAAACATATATTCTGTCTTCTTTCGGAAACAATGGTTCAGGTTGGGTGTTGTCTGTTTTACTTTCACTGCATCTCCATTTAGCTAAAATGTACGGTTGACATGTGGCACGTAATTTAAAGCATTAAAAAACATGTTTCTTACTTTGAATTTCAAATTTCAATTTCTTAGTACAAGAGCTTAAAGCGATACAAATGAATGCAACAGGGATATGGGATGACAGAGGCTGGTCCAGTGTTAACAATGTGCTTAACATTCGCCAAAGAAGCCATAGATGGAAAACCAGGTGCATGTGGCACCGTCGTCAGAAACGCTGAGTTGAAGATTGTTGATCCTGAAACCGAAAAATCTCTCCCGAGAAATCAACCGGGTGAAATTTGTATTAGGGGCCACCAGATCATGAAAGGTACTTGCTACCTAATTGATGCTTTTCTATATACCACACTTTTTTCGTGGTATCACTTGCCAATACATTTATACTGATTTGTTTTTTTTTGGAATAATAAAATATGCAATACGTGGTGGTTGGTGGGTTGACATTTGAGTGATTTGACAGTAATAATAGAGATGTGAATGGTGTATGTGTAGGTTATCTAAACGATCCAGAGGCAACAGAGAGAACAATTGACAAGGAAGGGTGGTTGCACACGGGTGACATCGGTTACATCGACGACGATGATGAGCTGTTCATCGTTGATAGGCTCAAAGAATTGATCAAATACAAAGGTTTCCAAGTTGCTCCTGCTGAACTGGAAGCCCTCCTTCTCTCCCATCCTAAAATTTCTGATGTTGCTGTTGTCCCGTAAGTACTCAGTCATGTTTGTATTTTTTCAACTTTGAATTTTCATTTTCAATAACATAATATATGTTGCGTGCATTGCAGGATGAAAGATGAAGCGGCCGGTGAGGTGCCAGTTGCATTTGTCGTGAGAGCAAATGGTCACAGTGACACAACTGAGGATGAGATTAAGCAATTCGTTTCCAAACAGGTCAATATCTATCAAGGTGAAAACACAGCTAAAGTCAACTTTATTTAAAGTTAATAACTAAGAGTCGTTAGATGATTTAATTTGACTGATTTAACTAAATTTTCATCTAACGGTTCTCAGTTATTAATTTTATAAGAAGTCGACTGCACCTAAGTTTTCACCATCTATCAGTCATTTTCATTTACATTTAGGACACATGGAAATTGTTAGAGCACCGACCCTTGACAAAATTAGATGTAAACCATATATTTATTCGTGTATCTAACAACTTCATTGGTGGCAGGTGGTGTTTTACAAGAGAATTAACCGAGTTTTCTTCGTTGATGCCATTCCCAAGTCACCCTCCGGCAAAATATTACGAAAGGATCTAAGGGCAAGGCTCGCACTACCTCTTCCAAATTGAATTCGTTAATATTACCATTTCCATAATACAATAAATATTACACAAATTTGTATTATATTCCATATTTACATACCATGGCTTGGCTCCCCGCTTAAGCTTCAATTATCTTCTAACTGAAGAAAACAGCAGACGCCAGGCTTCAGCCTTTAGACCAAGCATTAGGATACGTGTGGTATCATATCAGCCATGTATAACTAATTAATGTGAGGTGAGACGTGTTCTTTTTATGTCCAATACTTTTTAGAACAATCAAGCGCAATGTTTTATTCAATCAAAGGCTTTCTCTTCCCCCCTTAAAAAAAAAAATATAAACCTGGCTTTACATATTATATCTTAATGGTATCAACTATGATAGCTTTAAAAAAAAAACGAACACACGAAACAAAAAACAAAACTAAGAGTTGCTGAACATTTTGTTTCTACCGAGTACTGATGATATATCTTCAGAAAAATAACCCGTCAAGAACTTCGTTTAACAATTGCATACATTACGACCAAAAAACAGTTGTATCTAAAGCCTATCTTTAATTAAGCTGATTGCGAAAACTTCCTTCTATGTTCAATTGGATCTTGTCATTAGGGGAATCCAGTGGGCATTTGTTATTTGAAATTTTGTCAACGCTAATCACCTAAAACATTTCAACAGTGAGCCAACGAATCGTTGAAACCCACAAGGACAAAGGCCTACAAGCCTGTGTAAAATAAAAACAGAAGATCTGGAAAAGGGTCTTGACCAAAAACACTAAAATAAAGATGTATGCTGGAAAGTTGTTAAAAAAGAATATTAATACAAGACATTAAGAAACAGAGATACAAAATTTTATGTTTTGGTATTCTATTTGATAATAAATTACAATAAATTATGAAAATATAATTTATTTTTATTTTTTTATTCAAAAAAATTAAGAAAAAAATATAATTATAAAAAATTAACAAGAATAATAAAAGAAGAAATAAAAAATAAGTTGTATCCTTTGTTAGAATTTCAATGTCCTTCCTGAATTTATACAAAATACACTAATTTAATATCTCTGAACACAATGTCTGTGTCCATGTTTCATCTGTCAAATACGATTTTATATCTCTATATCTTTATAAACAAACGCATCCTAACCATCCAAAACTAAAAACAAAAAGCAATTCAAGTATTCAACACCAAGTGCCTCTAATAACCTAAATAGTAAATAAAAAAAATAGACTGCCTCTAATAACCTAAATAGTAAATAGTTTACTTTGTGTTGAGTAGCAAATAGACTGCCTCTAATAACCAGACTGTTGGAGCGTTTCTGGCAAATTTAGGTGCAGAAAGTTGGGTGTATGTCTATGGCATAAGTGTTGAGCGCATTTTAACTCATATACCTTCACACTTTTCTTTCAGCTTTGAGAAGTAAGGTGTGACGCTTAAGTCACCTTTTGCTATCTCAAAAAGGGCACATGTCTCTGGTAATTGATAGAATCAAGTATTTATGCTCTAAAGTCTATTTCATTTCATTACTCATTGAAAATTTGGTGTAACAAAGGGAAAGTACATTTGTGTTGGCAAATGTAGGATTCCCTCTTCTCTATTCTGGGAAAGGATCCATAAATGAATTGCAACTTATTCTTGGATTTAAGGAGAGCCACAATTCGATTGAGAGTTACACAAAATAAGTGTATCCATACAATAACTTTTGGTGAAAGCATATAACACTATTAACACTTCCCATTCATTATTACATTCAAACTCTATTAACAATTCACAATTTAGCAACTCAATAATTCGTTCTTTCGTTTAGGAGCTAAAATTCTTTAACAGCATTCATCAATTAATAAAGAGCTGAAAACAACATCTATTTAATGGGCAAATTTCTTGAACACCAGATCCTATTTATTAAGTAGCTCTTCCTAGCGACACCCTGCATAAATTTCTGCAACATTTTTTTTAGTAAATTTAGCTAGTTATATATCTTCCCATGCATGATACTGATACACCATCGTTATAGTTAATTGATGATTAGCGAAAAATCAAAACCATATACACGTAACAACATTTCTCAGCAATATTAGCTACTTACATGTAGAATATAGTTAACTGGCTGCCAAAATTGTCAAAGCACCTTATGCTCTCTATAGACTACAGGTACAAGATAAATGTAATTCTTTTGTACTAACTGAAGAGAATTTGAATTCTCAAAAGTTGTATTGTCCCTTTAAAGAAAAAAGTACACCATTAATCACCGTTGAATTAAGATAGTAGAACTTACGGATAATAAATATTACAAATTGAAAGGTGATTAAAATGTCACTTTATCACTTTACTAACCTTGTCACTTTATAGTTTATAGGATCTTTTTTCAACCGGGAAAAATGCTAATTTATTTTTTGCATCTATCTGGGTATATAGTTAACTGGTTGGCAAAATAGTAAAAGCACCTCATGCTGCCTACATGCCCTCATTAATAACCACAATATCTCAAATTTATGTCGCTGCAAAGTGACTTCTCCAGAGTCCTGATATTCTACTCACTGACCTAGTGTGATAATTTGAATGAGATTCGAATAATACTTTATGAGGCAACCAAGTGTAATTTCGGGGGTTGGGTGTTGTGGTGACTTACGAGGTTGACCGTAAAAAAGTTTGAATGATCCGCAGTTATCCCTTTGGTGGGTGAAGTTCTCACCTTGTTAACAAGACAGGTTTGACCGCTTTGGTACAATATGAAGCAGGGTGATGGTGGTATGATACGGGGCCATGAAAGTCACTTTGGTTCAAATGTGATATGAAAGAAAGATATAACGTTATATTTTTCCCCTTTTAATGGAAATGAAGCCCCTGCCTTCCACGGTTCCACCCACCCACTCCTCACCCGCAAACGGTTCCTCCATTTTGAGCAATTACCGGATATAGATAGTACTGTAATCGCCATCCTTCAGAATTAGAATACGCAAATGGAACCAATGCACTACACAAAGCGAGTCTCATACTCCTACAACTTAATATTCCAGTCCTTTTAACCCACTAATCATATATTCCTTTTTCAAAGGCAGTAATAATCCATGAGTAAATGAAATTTTGTTCCTTCTCTAGTTCGAAATCAAAATGGTGCATGTAAGAAAATGAAAGTCGAAAACGAGGGTGTATAGGTGAGTGAGCAAATCCATAATGAAATGCAAATAGTGTAGCTAAGCGTGCTAAGTGCTAACACACAATGGAAAGAAAAAGGCCGTCCAATATATGGATTCTTCGATTAATCCCATATTGTCATCCAAAAAATACAGAAAAGAAAAGTCATTGATTGATATGATATGACAGAAAGAGAAATACAAAAGAGAAAAGGGGAAGGGGATTAAGATTACTAGGAAGGGAGGGGTCTGGGGGGAGGAGGGAGCAGCTGATGGAGATTGTGAGAAATCTGAGTCTGCTGCGGGACGCCATGCGTAATGAACGGGTGTGAGAGCAGCCTCGAAGCAGTCCACCTTCTAGAAGGATCCCTTTGCAGGCACCGCGACACGAAATCCCTAAAATCAGGCGACGCCGTGTGCGGCGCCTCTGGTGGCTGAGACATACAAATCGCGCACATCAAGCTGGCCCAGTCGCCCTGCCTCCCAACCGCGAAGGGGAACCTCCCCATGTAGAACTCCAAAATGCTCACCCCCAGGCTCCATATGTCTCCGGCGTAGGCGTCGTACTGTCCGTCATTGATGTCCGTGTTGATCCTCTCCGGTGACATGTACGCGATCGTCCCCACCGACGAGTTGCAGGGATCCATCGTCTGGTTCAGGATCCTCCCAACGCCAAAGTCAGCGATCTTCACCTGCCTCCGTGAGTTGACCAGCAGGTTCGACGGCTTGATGTCGCGGTGCACGATGTGGCGGCGGTGCAGGTAGGCCAGCCCCCTCAGGATCTGGCGAGCCAGATCCGCCAGGTGATTCTCCTGAGGGATGTGTTTCCCTTCCAAGGAGCCTTCGTCCATGAACTCCAGAAGCACCTGGATCTCACCGTTGTGGTCGTACATGTCGTGGCACTTCACCACGTTCGGATCGTCCACATCCCGGAGGATCTGGATCTCGCGGTGGATCTGCCGACGCACCGAATCCTCGTGGTGACCGTAGATCACCTTCAGGGCATAAACGCGGTTCGTCGTGCGGTGGAGGACCTTGTAGACGGTGCCGCCGCTGCCGCTCCCGATGCGGTTCAGGCGCTCCAGCTCGGAGAAGGGGATGATCTGGTGGCCGCTAGGTCCGGAGCTGGGGGCGGAGGTAGGAGGGAGTGGGAGGGGCACGGCGAGGTTGGTGTCCCGCTGCGGAAGCGGCAGGGTGAGGTCCTTGCGGCGGCGGCGGTCCCTGCTGTTGTTGTTGTTGTTGATTTGGTGGTGGTGATGGTTGTTGATGGCGTTGGGCGGTGGAGATTGACTGGGCCTCATCTCAGATATCATATATGAATCAATTGATTTTTTTCCTTTTGTTCTGCGTATCTATCTCTTCGGGCTACCAACAAGATCACAAGTTATCATAGCGTCTTCATGTTGTTGTCAAATCCATCCCATGAACACAACAACTCGAAGACTATTATTAGAGGAGAAGCTTCTAGGAACTGGATGAACAAGGGGATTTGTTTTGCAATTGTTTGCTGGAAAGAAAGAAATAAAGTAAACTATTAAAATATAACAAAAATTAAAAGGGCGGAAGAAAAAAGGATTTTATTTTTTGTTTGTGTGGAAAATTATATAGACGACGACGAAGAGGAAAAAAAAAAAAGAAAAGGGAATGTGTATTGGGGTCGAGAGAAAGAGAAATGAGATTGATATGAAGGAGAGAAAAGGGGGAATAGGGTGAGGTTGGTATCGAAAGAGAGGAGAGAATCGAGGATTTAAAAGAGAATGGGGTCCACGCGCCACCAGGGCCCGTGTGTAACGTGGACCAATCAGCACTCAGCACCATTCTCGTGGGCCTCAATGCGCGTACAAATGGGAGAGAGAAATATAGAGTTATAGACACTACATTTAACCTGGCTGCTCTCAAGTCTCAACATTTCATTAAAAACTTCTCTCTTTCTTCATTTATTTATGTTTTTATTTTAAGATAAACTATCACATTCTTTCCAATTTTTAAAAATAAAAAATCACTTTTATTTTTAATAACTTCAAAATATTATAAAACACAATAAAAATAATTAAAAAAATTATAAGTAACAAATAATATATATTTAAAAAGGTACTTATACATTTAGTTAAAAATTTTATAAGAATATTTAATAAATATTTTAAAAATACATACAAAATATCAAATTAAAATTTAATTTTTACAATTTTTAATTATTTTTTAAATCTATTTTTATCTAGTGACAATAAAAAATTTTAAAAGAATCTACTTCGTATAAAATTATTAAAATTTAAAAATAAAATTATTTTATTTTCTAATTATACTTAAAAAGAATCCTAATAAATTTTATTTTTAAAATATATATTTAATATTAATACTTTTACTATATTTTAAAATATTTTGTAAATATTTTTGTCTTTAAAAAAAGTATAATATATTTTTGTGCGCGTATAAAATAATTCGGAGATAGTTTTGTTAATTTATCTATTATTTTATTTTATGTGCTTTGATAACCCCGAATATGTCATTTTCTCTTTTGTATTAAATTAATTATCACATCAAAATTCAAACCACCAAACACAAGTAGTTTAACGCCATTCTCTTCTCTCTCTACACCACCTCCAAGGCTAATCCTAGGGTTCATGATGTGTCTACTTCAACTGCATGCCTTCTTCCGCCCCAATCCATGTATATGCAACAATGACAAAATATATGTAGGTTATTATTTATATTTGCATCTAAGTGTCTAATCTAAATATATTACTATTTTTTAATGGATCTAAAACAATAAAAGTAATAAATATTAGAAAAAATAATACTTATATCATTTTTAGGGGGCCCATTTTTAGTATAACTTTCGGTATAAAACTATTTTAAGATAATATACATTCATTTTTTTTATTTTCATTGTATTTATTTATATTTAAAAATAAAAGGTGTATTAAAAAAAGCAGTATAAATAACATAACTCCAAACATTATACGATCACTTAAAAACAAAGTAGATGGTTGGCGTAAATATCAATAACGTGAGGACATAATAATACAGATTAATCTTTTCTTTGGTAATGGACAATGATTGAATGAAGACAGGCTCCCAAAAAAAAAAATGGAAAGAAGAAAATAATAGGCAAGTAATTAAGTGAGGTAACCTATGAATAAGTAATTTTTTATTAAGATAATAATTCATGAATTTAGATATCCTCTTAAAATTTTGTTACAATTTGAAATAATAGCAATTAATTAACTTCTCTTAAATGATATTAGATTTTGATAGTTATTATTTCATTCCCTTCATTTTCAAATAATCATTCATAATTTAAAAATCATGTATAAACAAAAAAACCAGTTATTCATATAAAATATATATTAAAAATTAAAATATAAAATTTATATTAAAAATATAAATAATATATGTATTTCTATATATAAATATATAATAAATCATTTTTTATGTGCACATATAAAATTCTTTTTAAGTTCAAATATGAACTTTGGTACTTGTTTAAAAGATCTTTAAAAAAATTGTTATTAAAATTTAAAATGATCGTCTGCATAAATGTAAAGAATCTATCAAAAACGTTATCATGAGTAATAATACATTCTCCTAATCTACTCTATTAATAATTCTCCTAATATTTGACAAAATACAATTGAATGAAAATGTCAATTCATTAAATCCGATATCTTGGAAAAATAAAATTCATTCACAATTTTCTATAGTGATTAAGACCAATATTAGAAAGATATGTATGGAGGATTTATATTATTTTATGTATTATTATTTCTAGTGGATGATGATTGTATAAGTCATTATATATATTTATATGTATTTAATTTTTTATACATTTTTAATATATTATATTCTAATATATAATTTATAAAGGTGATTAATATTTTTTTACATCTAACATAATTATTTTTTTAATGGTTAATAGATGATCCATTAACTTTAATAGAATTTGATACGTACTCTATATCTCGGTCAGGAAATTAAACAGTAATAAATTGTACAATTCAAAAGAATTAAAACAAACTCGATTACAAGACATAATTAGTCAAACATTATCATAAAAATGTTACTATAAAAAATCGTATTTACGACCCAACCTAAAATATAGAAACAAACTCCAACAATCACTAAGCCAATCATCTATAAAAAACGAGAGTCCAAATTCGGCAAACACAGACTCGACAAGCTTCATTCTTGATATTCTTTATCTTATTTAAAAGGCTTCCTCTTATTTGAGCGTCGGAGTATCTTTTGCATGTATTTTTTCTGTGGTGTTCAACCCAGGTCGACGTATAGCTCTCCTTCGCAAGTTGCACATTGCTCGGAGGGACCACTATAGCTCGGCGATTCTCAGACGGGCGAATCATTTGGTGCCCACCGTGGGGCTGAACATAGAAACCTTACTGAATTTAAATATCTTTTTTAGCTTCACACTTTGTGTTTTGTAGGTTTACTAATCCTCAGGTATGGTTGATAACGATATCCAACAGCCCACGCAAGCCGAACTCCTAACTCAGATTGTCAAACTTCAGGCGGAAGTTCGAAGGATAGCCAAACTATCATCTAAAAGCCAAAACGGAAAACATGGCGAGGGAGACCCCAAGTCCTCAAACACGGGCAATGCACAATCACAAGATGCCGAACCCCAAGAGACCATCCCGCTAAAAGAAAAGCTGACAATAGACAATCATTTTTCAGAGGATATTGTCAAATTTCAAATGCCGAAGAACTTTGTTCTACCAACCGCTCTCAAGCTGGCTATCGATAAAACAGTACAACCTATATCTCAAAAGAACTGAAACCTCGGAACATAAAAAATGCAAGCATCTCCTGAAGAGTAAAATAAACTACTCAATGCAGGATTCATCAAAGAAATCTGGTTCACCACATGGCTATCCAACATGGTAATGGTAAGAAAAAGTTAAGGTAAATGACGAATGTATGTCGAATTTATAAATCTTAATAAAGCCTGCCCTAAAGATGCTTACCCATTACCATGCATTGACAAATTACTAGATAATGCTTCTGGATTTAATAGCTTAAGCTTCGTGGATGCATATTCTGGTTATAACTAGATCCTCATGCACCCAGAAGATCAAAGCAAAACAACTTTTATAACAGAACATGGTAATTTTTGTTATAAGGTAATGTCATTTGGTCTAAAAAATGCAGGTGTCACATATCAAAGACTCATGGACAAAGTGTTCCAACACAAATAGGACGAAACATGAAAATTTATATAGACGATATGGCTGCAAAAACTTTAGCACAAAGCTCGCACTGTGACGACCTATTAGAAATCTTTGAGCAAATCCGAGCTTACAACATGAGGCTGAACCTAAAAAAATGTGCCTTCGGGGTATAAGGAGGTAAGTTTATCGGATTCATGCTGACTTCACGAGGGATTGAAGCAAATCCAGAAAAGCGTGACGCAATACTGAACGTGACAAGCCCAAAAACAATAAAAGAAGTTCAACAACTTGCAGGTAGAGTGGCAACACTGTCACGCTTTCTACTCGCAGTAGCAAACCGATCATATCATTTCTTTCAAACCATATCCAACAACAAACAGTTCACATGGAACGAAGACTGCGAAAAATCCTTCATTGAGCTGAAAAACCACTTGTCATCACCTCCAATAATCCAAAAACTAGACATTCGTAAATCATTACATTTATATTTATCAGTTTCTAACCATGCTATATGATCGGTGCTTGTTGTTGAACCAGGAAATGTCCAGAGACCGGTATACTTCGTCAACAGAGTCTTACAATCAGCAAAAACAAGGTATCCGAAGATAGAACAACTAGCATTGGCCTTGGTCACTACAGCAAGAAGATTAAGGCACTATTTTCAAAGCCACACAATAATAGTTAGAACAGATCAACCTTTGAGACAAATCTTGACCAGACCTGAATTAGCTAGACGATTGATCAAATGGTCCATCAAACTCTTCGAGTTTGATATTCAATATCAGTCAAGGCCGACCTTGAAATCACAAATACTGGCCGATTTCGTTTCTGAGCTTACTTCCGAAATACAACCTGTGAAGCCAAATTGGAAGCTACATGTGGATGGAGCATCGAACCGTGAAGGAAGCGGAGCAGGAGGATTACTAAAGGATGGAGACAAAGTGATAGCAGAACAATCCCTACAATTCTCCTTTACAACAAGTAATATCCAGGCAGAATACGAGGCTCTGCTGGCAGGGTAAAAGCTCGCCCAAAGCCTCCAAATCCCTCAGCTCACAGTCTACTATGACTCCTTACTGGTCGTACAACAAGTTAAAGAAGACTTCCAGGTAAGAAATCCTTTGCTAGAACAATATTGGCTCATAGCAAAGGATCTCATTTCAAAATTCGACAAATTTGAAATTATTCATGGGCATAAGGAGCAAAATATTAGAGCTGATGTGCTATTTAAACTAGCTACCACTAGGCTAGCAACGCACACACCAATACTGTCACAATTAACACTTGAGAAACAAATTTGAACTAACTTGCATATTGAGCATCACACATGTAAGAGACCAGAGAATGCCTTTTCTTGAGTATATTAATATAGGGACTATCTTGAAGGGAGAATCAAATCCCTAGCTCTTCTAACGAAGAGCAAGCTTTTACACAAGCATCGAAGACATATTATATTGGCGAGGCTTTTCGTAACCACCGCTAAGATGCCTCAGCAAAGATGAAGTCGACGTAGTAATGGCAGAAACGCATGAAGGTGTATGCGAAAACCATATCGGAGACCACGCTCTTGTAAAAATCCTCCGAACAGGATACTATTGGCCGACAATGAAAAGAGACTGCATCACTAAGGTAAAGACATGCGACAATTGTTAGAAGCACGCCACTATCACAGCAACACCATTCGAGAAATTACATACTATCGAGGTAAGCTGACCATTCCACAGATGGGAACTAGATATCCTAGGACCCTTCCCGAAAGCGCCAAGACATGTAAAATTTCTTTTGGTCTCAATTGGCTATTTTTCAAAATAGATAGAAGCACAATCATTGGCACGTATAACAGCCGAAAAGGTGAAATCTTTCTTATGGAAAAACATCATATGTAGGTATGGTATACCAAAAAAATAATATCCGATAATGGTAGATTATTCATTGATTATAAACTTGCCTTATTTTTAGAAAATTTTAATATTAAACGTCATTTCAATTCGGTTGAACACCCACAAATAAATGGGCAAGTAAAAGCGGCTAACCGAGTTATACTGCAGGCTATAAAAAAAAGAAGCTCAATGATGTAAAAGCGGAACGGGCCAACCTTATCCCAGAAATCCTATGGAGCTATAGAACAACAATGCAATCAGCTACAGGTGAAACCCCTTTCAAGCTGGTCTGTGGAGCAGAGGCGCTGATACCTGTTGAAATCGGCATCCAAACTTTACAAGCCGAATTATATGATCACAATCATAACACAAGCGCGAGGACAGCCGACATGGACCTCATAGAAGAGGAAAGATAACCAGCAGCAATGAGACAGCGTACAATAAAACAACTCATAGAGAGAAAGTACAACAAAAGAGTCATTCCCCGAACTTTCCAAGAAGCGGACCTCGTCCTCCGATGAACAGAAGAAGCACGAAGACCACCAGCCCATGAAAAGTTCGCAGCAAACTGGGAAGGACCACTCCGAGTTACAAGAGTCCTCGACTTGGGGGCTTACCAATTAGAAACACTTAAGGGGACCCAGTCCCAGGAACTTGGAATGTATCTTCTTTAAAGAAATATCAGTCATGAGATGTAATAATAAGAGTGGATGAAGGTACTTTTTCCCACTTTTGAGATTTTTTCCAACACTTGAATTTTACTCAGAGAGGATTTTAACGAGGCCGGACGCCACAATTCATTTTACAAGTATCAATATCAAGTAGTTTATTCTATGATTATTCATAACTCTATCTTCAATATTTTCATGTCTACCAGATATAGCATGCAAACAACCAAACATACAAATCATATCAAACACTTCAAAAGATAAACTGAGCTTCATACTCGCTAACTGTCTAACAAAACACAGCTGATATTCTCGGCAACAATCCCAAATGATAAAGTATCAAGCTGCAAACAGTAGAACTAAAAACTAAATGGACAATCATTCTACTTTGTCACCCATACTTGACCTCTCGCTCTCCTTCTCCGCCATATCTGTCCTCTTTTCCATTTTCGAGCTGGATTCACCTCGGATTGCACAGCAGCACCACCACCATCCTTATCAACATTAGCAATTGATCCTTCCTTCTCATTTTTTTTCTTTGACTATAGAACGATTTCAACCCAGCAGTCATTATCGTAGGAACCTTCTCAGCTACAAAAACAACAAACCGAACCATTATAAGCAAACAAATGGGTATACGGAAAGCACATAACAAAGCCAAGTTACCTATGTAATCCAACACAGCTTCTTTATCTGACTCCCACTTCAATAATTCTGCAACAGATAATGATTCTTTTGACTCCAACGTTTCTAATAAAAACCCCATGACAACGTTATCGTTAGGAAAGCTACCATTGATATCCGAAACCTGAACAGGTTCAAAGGACCAGGAAAGAGGAAACCTCTCCTCTAGAAATTCATTCACGTAGAACGGAAACTCCTCATCTACACTTATAACCTTATAGTTTGTAAATCCTTAAAGGGCAAATTGTACAGGAAAAATATGGATCGACCTGGGTGACTACTTAAGTTCACCCACAAACCACGCCTAAACCCCTTGGCCTGAAAGAGAGAAAAGAAAAGCCTGAATGATGGAGGATGCTCTAATATCTCCATTAGGATTTCAAACGTTCGAACGAACCCCCAGGAGTTAGGATGCAAGTGAGAAGGAGCACTATTCAACCAATACAATACCCCACGCTCAAAATCTGTGAAAGAGAGCCTAACACCTAATTCTGTAAACAAACAGCTATACAAATAAAAATACGACCAGTCGTTTATCCTCTTACACACATGATCGTCTTCCACGCAAAGCAACACTTCTATTCCCACCTGACTACCATGCCTAACCCATACATTTGATCCCAAAACCTTAACCGACTCGACATCATTAAACCGAGACACACATCTTTTCACTTTTTCATTAACCCAACTACAAGGGTCATCCTCCTGAAATAGCAACTTTAGTTTTTTCCATTTCTCAAAATAAAGAAACAAAACAGAAGCAGAAGACACTAGAAGAATTTTTTTAACACCAACCTTTGCTACTCATCCTCTGAAAAAAGAAGAAGCAATGTACTCTTTCTATTCAACAGCCAAGGTAATAAAGTATGCAGAAACAAAACTGTTTTTTCTTTTGATAACCGTTTCCAGATCTCAACCATTCAATCAACCACCCTCCAATCCAATGGTCAGGGACACACCAAAACTTGCGCCATGTTTCCCATCATATTCATACACCTGGCACGTGAAACTAAGCGTGCATTATTTACAGAACCATTTCTATTATGGGAGAAACCAAGGCAAATTTGGGGGTTACATGCACACGACATAATATCCACAGTTGAGGTATACGAGTAATCTAAAAGTTCGCCTTTGTTTTACCCAAAATACATGGCAAGCTTAGGGCTATGAGACGTACCCTATACCTCGGTCCGAAAATCAAATAGTAACAAATCGTACAATTCAGAAGAATAAAAACAAACTTGGTTACAAGACACAGCTAGTCAAACATTATCATCAAAACGTTACCATAAAAAACGACATTTACGATCCAACCTAAAATATCGAAACAAACTCCAACAATCAATAAGCCAATCATCTATAAAAAAATGAAAGTCCAAATTCGGCGAAGACAAGTTCCACAAGCTTCACTTTTGATATTCTTTATCTTACTTAAAAGACTTCCTCTTACTTGAGTGTCGAAATATCTTTTGCAGGTATTTCCGCCGCGGTGTTCGAACCAGGTCGACGTATAACTCTCCTTCGCAAGTTGCACATTGCTCGGCGATTCTCAGATGGATGAATCAATGTTTGGCTCTTTAATTGAAATAAATTTTTAAATTAGGTTAGACTTCTAAAAAGGTTATTAGGCAAGTTTATATAATATAAAAACCTATACAAAAAAAAGTCAAAATTAAGGTTCTCGAAAGATAAAAATAAAAAAAATTATAATAAAAAATTAATTGATATTAATTACTTAAAAGTTGGTCCTATATTTTCTTTTAAAAATGCCATCATTCAATTATTTTACTAACTTATTTATATTTATATTAATTGGCTTCTGATATAGTAGTCCTCCTATTTCTTGATAGTAACGGTTACTTTCACTCGTAGGTACATTAAAAAAAAATAGTAATTGTATCTTGACATATTTATAGTTGTTTTTGTAAAGAATATACTAATTATTATTGTTAAGACAAAAGGTAGCGGGGTTGACTAATAACATACAGTCAACTTAATTACATATATAATAGCATAGTCGGATTGTGGTGCTGAAATCCGAAGCAATATTAGTTTTGTTGTAAACGCTTTTCATATAACACCATCGTATAATCATAATTGTCATCAGTTTCTCATTATATATAAAACAATACTAAAATTTATTGTTTAGTATGAGCTCGTGTGTTTTTTCCTCTTTAATTTTTGGTTGAAAACTTGAAATTAATAATAATATAAATGCACATTCTTAACGAGTGTAACTTAAGTAATCCATTTTACTATTTCCTCTCATTTTATCAAATCCACAAAATAAAAAAGTTGTGACGTTGAAATTTAGAGATAGAGTTGGGTGTTGTTTTATGAAGTCAACGGAAGCAATAAGGTTTGAAGCAGCATGTGTTTGTCTTTCGTGGCACAAAACGAACCTTTAATTAATTTCTTGTTATGCCTATCATATTCATGTGAAGTAGTAGCTTAGTATAAATGGTGTGTTTGCTGGCACCTTCCGCATATACCAATAAGACACATGAATGGATCATCAAACATTGCCCCGTCTTAGAAGCAAGCCTTGCTGAATGCTCAGAGTTAACTTCCTTTTTGGACATATATATGCATCAATTAAAATTCTTCTTGCTGCCTATCTTGTTACCCAGAATACCGTGAACAAGGGAAAATAAGTGGATGACTCCAATTAATAGTGAAATATTTAGGAGGACCCGATCACCCTTATGAATGAGTTATTTACACTTGAAAAGGTCATTGACCTCTTCCGGTCACCCAAAAGAGAAAATAATTAGTCAAAACTTGAATATTTCAACGGCAACCAAGGTCCAAGGGTAATAACTAGACACTAAAATAACCATTTCGGAAACACTTTCCGTAGTGTCTGAATGATCTAGATGAGTAGCTGAAGATAATTTTGTTGAACTATAGACATATGAGAGATTATAAATATATTATCAAATTTGAGAATTTTTGGAGGTTAAACTAGTCATGTTTTTAAGGCCTGTGAGAGTGCAATTTAACCAAAATTCATAACTAGTGATTTGGTGGCACAAAGACAAAGGAAGATTCCTTCAAGAAACCAATTCAATCTAGCCTGGAAGTCTGGAATATGTTTCATGTGAAGAAGAAGTCTCCTTGCAATTGAGTTGCCTTTTTCCATGGAAAAAAACATTCTAGACCTACATACGGAAAAGTCTACTTGTGAGTTGTGACCCAAAACTGAGTTCATAACCCTTGTTTTAACTATTGGGTCGAAACAATTCAATTCACGTAAAAGCCCAACAGGTCCAACCCATGCAGTAGAATGAATATGAGAAGATACGGTGCGTTTTATAAGTGCTTAGTTGGCGCGTTAAGGCGGGAAAAAAAGAGATAGACTTAGTTGGCGTTTTGTGTCACTCGCTCACTCGCTTCTCTACTCCAAGAAGCTAAGCAAGAACGTCTCTGAGAAAATGAGGGAAACCATCTTCGTCATCTTCATGTTATGCTTCGTTGCCATCGTTTCTGCTGCTACTCAACAACAAGATCTTTCATCGTCATCTCACTCTCATCATGACCACCAACAACAAGGTACTACGCATCTCATCAAATTCATGCACTCTTTCCTTCACATTTTCATTCATTTCTCATCTTCTTTCTTCATTATTAAATTATTCAGAACCAACTTACACCAAGTTCGTCGTAAACGCCACCGACCTTCCCTTGGAAGACTACTATGACTACATCATCGTCGGAGGAGGCACCGCCGGCTGCCCCCTCGCAGCCACAATTTCACACTCCGCCCGCGTCCTCCTCCTCGAGCGGGGCGGCCTCCCCCACCGCCACCCCAACCTCATGTCCCAAGAAGGCTTCTTGGCCACTATCCTCGCCGCCAATGCGCACGACCCCTACTCACCAGCACAGTCCTTCACCTCCGACGACGGCGTCCCCAACGCCCGCGGCCGCGTCCTCGGCGGCAGCAGCGCCATCAATGCCGGATTCTACAGCCGCGCCGACCCAGACTTCTTCACCCGCTCCGGCCTCCAATGGGACCTCAACCTCGTCAACGAGTCCTACGAGTGGGTGGAACGCGAAATCGTCTTCCGGCCACACCTCCGCACCTGGCAATCCGCTGTTCGCGACGGTTTGCTGGAGGCCGGAGTCGCACCGTACAACGGTTTCACTCTGGAGCACGCTAAGGGAACCAAGATTGGAGGATCCACCTTCGACGAGCGCGGCACGAGGCACAGCTCCGCCGATCTGCTCCGGTACGCAAGAACGTCGAACATAAAGGTGGGGATCTACGCGAGCGTGGAGCGCGTGCTGCTGGCATCTTCTTCGCCAAAGTCATCATCAAGGGTTTCCGCCATTGGCGTTCTGTACCGTGACCTGACAGGAAGGTACCACCACGCGATGGTACACAAGGAGGGAGAGGTTATCCTGTCAGCGGGAGCAATCGGAAGCCCTCAGCTGCTTCTACTGAGTGGAATGGGTCCTCGACCGTATCTTTCTTCGTGGGGGATTCCGGTGGCGCATCACCTTCCCTATGTAGGGCATTTCTTGTATGATAACCCTCGCAATGGGATCACCATTGTTCCGTCAGTTCCTCTGGAGCATTCCCTCATACAGGTGGTGGGCATCACCGACTCTGGTGCTTACGTGGAGGCTGCCTCCAATGTGATCCCATTCGCGTCTCCTCCTTACAGCGTCTTCATTCGTACTCCTTCTTCCCCTCTGTACCTCACAGTGGCCACCCTCATCGCCAAGATCTCTGGTCCCCTCTCCAGCGGCTTCCTCAGGCTAGGCTCAACGGACGTGCGGTTCAACCCAGTGGTTCGCTTCAACTACTTCAACAACCCCGTCGATGTCGAGAGGTGCGTGAATGGCAGCAGGAAGATAGGAGCTGTTCTTAAGAGCAGGGCGCTGAATGATTTCAAGTTCAGGAACTGGCTTGGAGCCCAAGACTTCAGGTTTGTGGGCCCTGCCCTGCCTCCTGACCAGGACGACTTCCTCCAGATGGCTGACTTCTGCCGCCGCACTGTCAGCACCATATGGCACTACCATGGCGGCTGCGTCGTCGGCCGGGTTGTGGACCCCGATCTCAAGGTCATCGGTGTAGACTCCCTCCGCATTGTGGATGGCTCTGTGTTCAGTGTCTCCCCTGGGACCAACCCTCAGGCCACCCTCATGATGCTTGGACGGTAACTTATCTTTGCTTTCAACTCCTCTTCTCTTCATTATTATACTTACACTTGCTCTCATTATTATTCATATTCATTTATGTCTGCCTACAGGTATATTGGACTCAAGATAATTAGAGATAGGGAGAAAAACAAATAAGATTTTGTGTCACTATTGACTGTGTATTCATTGATTCTTTATGTTCATATGTTAGGACTTGCAACTGTATTATAGTCATTAGTTACATTCTTTTTGGTGAATAAATAATGTTTGAATTGTTGAATTGTTGTATTGAAGCAGTGATAGTGCACTTGAGCGCAAACTTGTTGATATCATTGCACACTACTATTTAGAGGTTAAGCATGAAATTATTACTATGTATAAACAGCTGGGGTAGGAATTTACCATAAAAGAGGCCTAAACCCTATTAGTATTAACATACAATATAATGCTAATAGCCTAATACCATGCCGTTAGTATTAACACATCAATTGGGCCTAAACCCTATTACCAAATAATAGAGGCCGTGAAAGATATTTACAAATAACTTGCAGCCCATCAAAAACTAAACAAACAAGAAACCCCTGCCCCAACCAAACGGGAAAAAAAAAAACAGAATACTAGCAAAGTAGCAATATCAAGGAATTTTTTGGTCATTTTCATATTAAAATTAAACTCATAATAATAAAATGAAGCAAACTTTTTCGTCCCATAATTCTTGAATTTTCTTTATCTGATTTCTCCATTCTATTAAAATATGGAATTCCAATAAATAATTAAATAACCATATTATTTTAAGTTTTAGTATTGGCTTTATTTTTATATATCTGGAATATCCTAACAAGTAAGACTCCATGAAAGATGAGTTTCCAGGTACACTAATAGTTTAATATACAGTATTAGTTTGTCCAAACGAATTTTCAATTAAGATGGGAGATAGTAATAAAATTTGAATTCCCCAGATGTCCCTCAACACTAAACAGCTGAATGACATATATGATTCACTTGAAGCCAAGTTCTAAGTTTCTATCTGCTTTCACCTACCACCACCACCAATATCATTATGGATGGAAAGTCCAATTAGGAGGCTTGTCAATTTTGTGATTTCTGTCCCACCATTTTTGGATCCTTTCTATTCACTCTCAAATAACTTTCCTTGAATTAGCAACTCTCTATTCTCTCTCTCTCTCTCTCTCTCTCATAGTCTCTAATAGTAAATACAAAATCGGAATTTTGCTCCCTCTTGGTTAACACTGTTGGTTTGTTACCATCGTTCTCATTCAAAGTTCACTGTATCTAATATCAATGGTCAGATGTCACTCCTGACTTTAATGTGAGAGTTTAATATAATGTAGCACTCGTATGCCTCTTCCTCGTGCTTTCCTTTGTAACATACTTGGGACCATTCATTCTCTCTCTAACCCAAAATCCCTTCTACATACATTTTCAGACATAACAACAACAACTTAAACTCTTTCTAAAATTAAAAGGAAAAGTATGATACATCATTAAAATACTAAATAATGTGAACAATAGATATAGTTATTATGTGGGTAATTTGGGAAAATTGATTCTCTCGATTTTTTTTTAACAATTGAGGGAATAAAATGTGATATTCTACCATTAATTTTATAAGTGGAATAAAAAATAAATATGAAAGAGAGAGCAATTAAAGATTAAAGATCACACTTTACACTTTTAATTTTTTTTTAACAATTAAAAGGACCCGTAATTTAGGGTGTAGTGTGTTTTTAATTTATTGGACCAATTTTAAAGTCTATTATTCAAATTGTTCACAAAAGTCATTATGAAAATATACGGTATAAATACTAATTATTAATTGAAAGTATTTGATTCTTTCTTCATTTAATTTGTACAATTTATATAGGAAAATTCTACGGCCAGTAACTTTATCAAATTCTGACCAACATGTAACCAATAAAAAAGAATGAGTCATCGAATGAAATTTCACACTAATTTCACACCATATTCCTCATTTATATATTAAGGGATTTCTATCTGGAAAACCATCTTTATTAGTTTAATAGAGTCTTGCAAAATTCACTGAAAGTATTTGACTTATGGCATTAACATTGATTATACGAAGAGAAAAGAGTTATTATGTTGCCCTTTTTAACTTATACATTCCGTCTAATGAGTCTTTTTGCACTCACCAAAAGTACAAACGACATGACATGACTATTTGAAGAATCATGTATTTCATATGAATTTAATTTTAATAAAGCCTATGGTAACATGGGCTTTACTCCAAACATACAGCACTAGTCTTCTTTTGATTAATTATTTATAGCTGCTTGCATTGGGACCTCTGTGGTTTAGCGCAGCCGCCAGCCTGATATGTGATATCTATGATCGACAAAGAGGTAGACAAAGACAAACATGAATCATGATGTAGTTAATTAGTATAAATATAAAACAAGATGGAGTATCAATGTATCATGCAATAAGAGCAACAATGCACGCACTCACTCACCATTTCATGTGGTGGAGCTGGACCCTCTCGCCAACCTCGTCCTTTTTTAATTATTAAAATTAATTAAAGGACACCTTCTTAATTATTTGTAGCTACTAGTGCTAAGATTCGTATATGCTGTTACTTTTCACTCTAGTCCAACATCAGTTTACAACTTGTCAAAAAATTAATCAGACTATCAAACTATTTTTTGTATATAGTTGGATACATTTAACATCATTGATTTTAGTCATTTTATTATATCATCATTATAATCTCGCCAAAGTATTGTGACAATTGCATCAAGAAAATGACCCAAAGCGCACATGTGCGAAACTATAAATAATCAATTACGACCCTACCAAACAAAGAATGTAAGAAAACCAATCAAGAATTCAAGATATTTTGATAAGTTCATGGCCCCCGTGAAAAGATAAAAAATATTCGCATAGTTATTTTTTTTTTCCATGTGCTTTTCTTTGTGCTCACTGATTACCGGCTTTATCAATAATTAATTTATTATTCTCACCAAAACAATCAATAATTTAGCAATAAACAAATAAAAAAAAGGTATCCGATCCAATAACCATGCATAATAGTAGTGATTAGATTAGATAATTATATACTTCTGGTTCATGCTTAATGACTTAAAGAAGGTTCGATTTTGAAATCAATTCAATAGTTAGGAATGGCAACAAATCTTCATAAGATGGTTCTTCATTTTTATTTAGTAAAATATTTTTGGTTTTTGTTTCCGTTTTATTTTTGTCATGGACCTTAGTTTATTATTCTCACTTAGTGAAAGAAGCGGTAGATACCCAATAATATATATCGATCTTAAGTTTTAACAAATTAAAAAAAATCACAACCATAATAAAATTTAATATAATTCATCCAAATGTATCAAATTAAACACAAATTCAAAATAATAACATATACAAAAAATTTCTATTTTATAAATTAAAATAGAATAAACTAAAATTACTTACATAACTTTTATATATATATATATATATATATATATATATATATATATATATATATATATATATATATATATATATATATATAAGAGCATTTAAGTAATTTTTTTTGCGATAATTTTGCAGGTCTTGCAAGACAAATACCTTGATCTCCATTTATTCGTGGGAGAGGATCTTCATTTCTATTAGAATTTTGCAAATTTCTGTTAGTCTTCTCGTTACGAGTGAACTTTATAGATATCTGTGGATGCATATATTTTTTTTGTCATCCTTAGCAATAACAAAAAATAAAATGAGTTAGTTTTTAGTCTTGGGGCTAAGGAAATTGGTTAATGGAATGTTTTAGTGTTCTATATAACTATTTATGTATAACGAGTGCTAGAAATTAGTATTTTTGTTAAATTTTGGTCAATATTTAATTATAAAAAAAATTAAATAATTTTATACCATTAAAAATATCATTGATGATTAATTGATAACTAAAAATTACAAAATTTATTAGCTCTCTTTATCTATTTTTAAAATAATATTAAAATTTTATAAATTAAAAGTTAACTTTCATTATAGAATTTAATTTTTAAATAAATTATTCTTCATGTATTAATAAGGTGACGAGAAATGCTAAGTGACATATTACTATTAATAAATTACTAAAAAATTACGAGTTATTATTTTTATACAAAATTAATAGTTAAAATTTATTAAATAATTTAATATATTTAATTAAATTATTATTTAATAAATTTTAATTATTAATTTCATATAAAAACGACAGCACATTAATCTTGACTTAATAAATTTCATATTTTTTTATTTTTTTTATAGATAAACTTTAACAACTAATAAAAAATAAATTACTTTTGTACGATGATAAGATAATTGATCTAAACATTGCCTCAAAGTTTAATTAACTTTCATGTGTAAAGGCGGCCTACAATTTAAAAGTAGAAAATCTTATTTTATTAAATTAAATAAATTGACGATATTGGCGTTTCATCCCCCACCAACCCCAATTGTTTTCTACATAAAGAAATTTATATTGATTTATAACAGATATTTTCCCAGAATATAACCTTCCAAAAGCACAGTTGAAGAAAACGAAAATGTTTGGGAAATACAAATTTTCAGCTTAAAACTATTCCAATTTTTTTTTTTTACTTTATTTATATGATTTCAGTTCATTACAAACATGTTAACAAGAAGTAATGAAGGTGTTTTATACTATGTATAGCGAGTCAATACATATCTTGTTATCATTATTATACGTGATGCAAATTCTCATTGGTTATGTTAACTAAATTTAATTATTTAAGTTAAATTATTAATATAAAATATATATTAAAAATAAATTAAATTATATATACATAAATATATTAATAATTAATTTTAATAATTAATGATAGTGTACAAATAATATTTTTGAAGCAGATGCCACCAACCACCGTTATAAAATATGTATTCTTGTGCCCTGTAAATTGCAGAGTTACATGCACAATTAAATCCACAAAAAGAAAGTTGCAGTTAATTTAAATTAAGACTTGGAACAAGCAAGCAGACACACACACACACACAACTGAGTGCCATGGCATCTTCTTCTGCTTCATCTGCATGTACCAAACACATTTTCTCCTCCACCCTCACTTCCTCTTCCTCCTCCTCCACCACCTCTCTTCTCTCATTCCGCGACACCACCATCTCCATACCCAAGCTACTTTCCCACTCCAAGCACCACCAACGCTTCTACTTTGCGGTCAACAACGCCGTCAAAACCACCGTTGACACCACACTACCCTCCTCTGTGTCCACCACCACCAACCCCAATGACTCTGTCGTGGCCGCAAAACCCACCATCCTGGTGTCCGAGAAGCTGGGAAGCGCGGGAATCGAGGTGCTCCGCGCATTCGGACACGTGGAATGCGCATACGACCTCTCTCCGGAGGATCTGTGCAAGAAGATCTCAAGCTGCGACGCTCTCATCGTGAGGAGCGGCACCAAGGTGACGCGGCAAGTGTTGGAGGCCGCAAAGGGAAGGTTGAAGGTTGTTGGAAGAGCCGGCGTGGGCATTGACAACGTGGATCTGCAAGCTGCCACCGAGTTCGGTTGCCTGGTTGTGAATGCTCCGACTGCCAACACGATCGCCGCCGCCGAGCATGGCATCGCTCTCCTGGCCGGCATGGCGAGAAACGTTGCTCAGGCGGATGCCTCCATGAAAGCCGGGAAATGGGAAAGAAGCAAGTATGTGGGAGTGTCACTGGTGGGGAAGACATTGGCGGTGATGGGATTCGGAAAAGTTGGATCTGAGGTGGCAAGGCGGGCAAAGGGGTTGGGAATGAACGTCATTGCACACGACCCCTACGCTCCTGCAGACAGAGCCCGTGCTGTTGGTGTCGAACTTGTGTCCTTCGATCAGGCAGTTTCCACCGCTGATTTCATCTCCCTTCACATGCCCCTCACTCCCGCCACCAACAAGATCTTCAACGACCACACCTTCTCTCGGATGAAGAAGGGCGTCCGCATCGTCAACGTCGCCAGAGGAGGTGTTATTGACGAGGACGCACTCGTTAAGGCCCTTGATGACGGAATTGTGGCTCAGGCAGCCCTTGATGTGTTCAGCGAGGAGCCCCCGGCAAAAGACAGCAAGCTCATTCAACACCGCAACGTGACTGTGACCCCTCATCTTGGAGCTAGCACTAAAGAGGCTCAGGAGGGTGTTGCTATTGAGATTGCGGAGGCTGTGGTTGGTGCCTTGAAGGGCGAGCTGTCGTCAACCGCTGTGAATGCTCCCATGGTACCCCCGGAGGTAGTCTCAGAACTGGCTCCCTATGTGGTGCTAGCGGAGAAGCTGGGGAGACTAGCCGTACAATTGGTTTCGGGGGGGAAAGGAATCCAGTCCGTGAAGGTGGTGTACACAACAGGCAGGGACCCTGATGACCTGGACACCAGGCTCCTCCGAGCCATGATCACCAAGGGAATCATCGAGCCAATCTCAGATGCCATTGTAAACCTTGTGAATGCCGATTTCACGGCCAAGCAGAAAGGCCTTCGCATCAGCGAGGAGAGAGTGGTGGTGGACTCATCCCCTGATCTGCCCGTTCACTCCATCCAGGTGCAGGTGTCCAACGTGGAGTCCAAATTCGCCAGCGCTGTGCTGGATGGTGGCCAGATCAGCATCGAAGGGAAGGTGAAGTACGGTGTGCCGCACCTCACCAGCGTTGGATCCTTTGCGGTCGATGTCAGCCTTGAAGGGAACCTCATCTTGTGCAGGCAGGTGGACCAGCCCGGGATGATCGGCCGCGTCGGCAACATATTGGGGGACGAGAATGTGAATGTCAGCTTCATGAGTGTGGGAAGGACTTCCAGGAGAAGGAAGGCCATCATGGCCATTGGTGTCGATGAGGAGCCTAACAAGGACACTCTTCACAAGATTGGTGCTGTCCCTGCTATTGAAGAGTTTGTCTTCCTCAACCTCTAGCAATGCAATTTCCTCAACTATTTTTCTTCATTCACAAAATTATATTCATCAATATGTATTGGATATGATTGAGAATAAAACTAGCACATACAGCTAGCTAGTAGCTTGCAATTCTATCATGCTCTGCCTCTCTCCACAAGTGTTTTCTAGCTTTACATTTATGTCTTATGTTGATTATGGAGGCAGCAGCTTCTTGATGTTCCAAGCATTGCTATAAATCTGACACAAGTTTATGGTTCAAGCATAAATGTTAGGTGAGATTCATAAATTATTATATATATTCATACATGTCAGATTATGTTTAAATTTATGTTTGTGTGAAAAATTTTTCCATTATAAAATGGTTCATATTTTGATTTCTTGTGCTAATAATGTGCTTCCTTTGTCCATTCTCAAGTGTCATTTTTAGGGTTTAAGAGGTAATACTGTCTAGCAAGAAATGTTTGTATCTACGATAACGTCCAAATAAATAAAGTAAAGTATGAGAAGCCAATGGAATACTTGTACAATGTGAACAATAGAAGTAATACTATCTAGCAAGGAATGTTTGTATCTACAATAAGGTCCAAATAAATAATGCCGAAACAGATTACACATACAATGTTTATACGCGGCGATGGGTTGTGACTTGTGATTGTGAAGTCCCTTCTCAGTTACTAATCCTATCCTATGCAGAAAATTGAAAGCTATTATAAGTTATAACATAACAATCCAAGAAACATAATAGTACCAAGGTTCAGTCCTATCAATTCCTAATTACAAATTTCGCGCAATAACGATTCTCGAAAATTTTCTATATATAACTGCATTCGAGCCAGTAGCAGACAAACTCTATAGATACTCACGTAAAGCATAATCAGTACACAAATATGTTGGATTTTGGGGTATGCGAATCGATGCAATGTTGCACATTTTCAACTTATCCCAAGTTAGTTATGTTCCATGTGTAAACAAAGCAGAAATATTCAATCAGCTGAGGAAATTGCTCAGTCACTATGGACGGACCTAATTTCAAGATTAGGAAGAAGCACATGATTCTACTCCATTTTTAATTTGAGTAGTGCACCAAAAGAGGTTCTCGTAAAAAAATACTAAAAAATACATAGCATTTTACAATAGAAAGTGTAACTTCCTTTCGAATTTGATGCTAGTTATGAACTTATGATGATGTTGATAAAGCAACGTTGCACATTGTTGTTATTTGGTTGGATAAAAAATTCAACGTCAGCTTTTAAGTAAGAGAATGGATAATCGCCAGTTTTAGACTTTTCTTTTTCATATACTAAAAATGCATAATATCCCTCCTCCCTTTTATTTCTCTCGTGTTTCTCTTTAATATTGCAAAATATATACAAACTAAATTTGTTTTTTTTTTTTGGTGACAAACTAAATTTGTTTGAGTTCTGAGAATATTTAAATATATATAAAAATATTTCATGAAAAATACATTTTATTTGCTTTAAAAAAACTTAGTCGGGAAAAGGGAAGTGCATAGAGTAGAAATTAAAGAGAGAGGCAAGGTGGTTTACTTCGTTTCTTGGTTTCTTTTTTCTTTGCTTAGAATTTGGTAGAATACATAATAACTAGATTAGATTAGGTTAGGGTTTCTCTCTCTCCTCTCTCTCTCTCTCTCTCTCTCTGAATCTCATCGTAGCCATGGCTGGCACCGGCATCCACCCCTATCACCAGCAATGGCCCCCCGCGGCTGCCGCTCCTCCCCCTCCGCCACCTCCTGCCGCCGCACCTGCTCCCCCTGCTCCTCCCCACCCCGCCGAAGAGGTAGCTCTCCTTTTCACCTTCTTACAACTTTCTTGCTTGAAAAATGGGAAAGTGATTTGTGTGTTGGGTTAGGTTCGAACGATATTCATCACAGGGCTTCCGGAGGACGTGAAGGAGAGGGAGCTACTGAATCTGATGCGGTGGCTTCCCGGATTCGAAGCGTCTCAGCTGAATTTCAAGGCCGAAAAGCCCATGGGCTTCGCACTCTTCTCCACCGCCCACCAAGCAATTGCCGCCAAGGACATCCTTCAGGACATGCTCTTCGATCCCGACACCAAGTCCGTCCTCCACACCGAGATGGCCAAGAAGAACCTCTTCGTCAAGAGAGGTCCTCTCTTTTTCTTTCACTTTCTAGCTGCATTTATGAAATGTGTTATCTTAACTGAAACTGATTGCTGCTACAAGCAAGAATCCTGAAATTTTAACTGTTTGATGTGTTGTTCTTACTATGGTATGTGATGAAAATGAGTGGTGTGTGGAAATTTTTACCTACTAGTGCTTGCTATGCTGCTACTGTTATTCTCTTTTTTCAGCCTACTTATCTTGATTTCTTTGTAAGGAATAGGGGCTGATGCGGGTGCGTTTGACCAGAGTAAGCGATTGCGGACAGCTGGGGATTATACGCACACTGGTTATACAAGTCCTTCCCCTTTCCATCCTCCACCACCACCCGTTTGGGGACCACATGGGTAAACACTATGTTTTTCCAAAAACGTTTCTTATTTTTCTGGAGAAGTCCAGAGTCAAAGCTGTAATAAGAAGATAGGGATTTTCTTTTGCATGCCGCTTCCTATAACTCACTAAATCCAGTACGGTTGGTCTTAGTTTGCAAGTTGTGACAGTTTATCTGTATTTCCTGATTAGGTACATGGCTCCACCGCCGCCTCCTCCATATGATCCATATGGAGGCTACCCCGTTGCGCCAGTGCCAATGCCTACTCCTGCTCCAATAGCAGCGCCTAGCAGTTATGTTCCAGTTCAGGTAATAAATTGTGTGTTGCTTTCACCTGATTTCACCATATATGATTATGTCCTTACTCCTTATCTTGTGATACTAACAACATAAGGGAAGATATTTGAAATATTCTGCAAACCTGCTCTTTAAATGCGTTCACATGAAATTTCTTTACCTTGCTTTATTATTTGGTCCATAGATTTAAGATAGTGTCACAGAGGTTATTGTTTTGATTAGAACAATGCTGCGTTATACTACATGGATCAGATAGCACTGCATTGTTCTATTGTAAACAATGCTTACAGACAAACCAGTATAATTTAATTCTTATAAGCTCGCTAACGAAAACATGTTTTGTTCATATTCATCTTTTTAAAATGAAATTCTCATTTTTCAAAGGCTCACACATAAAGCCTTTGATGGTAAGCTATTCTATTTTGAACACAAGATAAATCTTGTCGTGATCTTGTTTTATTGTATGCTTGCCAATAGACACGGTGTTTTTGGTGTTTATTTCGTCAGTTGCGTTGATCTTTCCCCTCAGTAATTAAGTTTCTTAATATCTCCTTTAATGTTGTCTATAGATGATTAATAAATGTATTGTGTCGGACTTTTGTTCTTCTGTACAGAACACAAAAGATAACCCTCCTTGCAACACCCTGTTTATTGGGAACTTGGGAGAGAACATTAATGAGGAAGAAGTGAGGGGACTTTTCAGTGCGTAAGTAGATCTTATCTGTTGATACTGGCTAGTTTAAATGCTGCTTTCTATGCTCTCTCAAATACAGAAATGGTGTTTCAACATGAATTTGTGATGCAGACAACCTGGTTTTAAGCAAATGAAGATTTTAAGACAGGAGAGGCATACTGTTTGCTTCATTGAGTTTGAAGTCAGTAACCTCTTGATCTTCTTTGTAGCTTCTATTGTTGAATAAATATAAACTTATAATTGTTAGTTCCCTATCTGTGTTATTTTCATTGAAATGATTTATCCTCGGCTTATATCCAATAACCGAAATGTTGCAGGATGTGAATAGTGCTACCAATGTACACCATAATTTGCAGGGAGCTGTTATCCCAAGTTCTGGTTCAGTTGGCATGCGAATACAATATCCTTTTTTATGTTCTCAAGGGGCTGAATTTTTTTTAATCTGTTAAGATATTTATTTCGAGCATGTTGAACTCTTCAAAATTGATCAAACATTTGGGGTTGGGAATTTCGGTATTGCTATAAAAATTGGTTAAAGTTGCTGCAATTTTTTCAATGTACCAGGCATGGCTTTATTGGTCTGAAACCATGCATCAACGATGGTCCTCAACTATGGGTTCCTTTAATTTTTTTGTTCTCATGGAAGTTTCCTGTAATTATCTCTTAACATTAGAAAAATATGTCAGCATTTGCATCCGATTTGGTATAAATTACTTGGACCTTTTCATTCTGTGCTTTAGATGTGGAGTTCTTTGTAGATTCCTTGACTTCTTAGAAGATATTCAAAGAATCCATTTGGAAAGAGAAAAGATGGCAATGTACCACTTGCCGTTCCTGGTGCCAACGGAACTCCACCAACAAATATGACTTATCAATAGCTTGAAGGGGATGTACTCTGTTCTTTATGATCCAAGACATGTTTCTACATGATAGGATGCATCTTGCAGCTGTTACATGCATCCATTGATTATCAAGTCATCACCATTAGCATCCCTGCTCATGTGAATGAATGCACTGTGGCATCATATACATACATTTGGCTGTTATACTCATCAGACATGCATCTCTTTACAGCATGTGTTGGTTCCATATTAATTTTCTAGTTGTTTAGATGACATTGTCATTTGTAGAACTGATGCATGTGTCTTAATTTTGTTTGAACTGTGTGCTTTGCTGTCATATATATTCTATGTTCATTGATGCTAGGAATGCTTATCCAAAAAGCATGAAGCTAACAACTTTCCAACTATAGGATCATTTGTTGCTTATTTGACATCATATCTTACACTGATGCTTTAATTTCATGGCACAAATTCTCTAGGATACGGAGAAATAAGGTCACACCAATAGTCATGCTTCCCCCCCTTAAGCTATCACATTGTCATTACACCACATTTTTAGCCTCTTTAGTTTCATCTGAAACTGAATCCATCATGGCTAATCATGCTTCCTCTTCTGCCATCATTACTATTGTCATCAAACCTCATTCATGGCCTTTTTTAGCAACTGAATACGTCATCACTCCATTTGATCAGAGCATTGATATTGATGCTTTGAAATTCAAGCTATTGAGAGCTATTCAAGAAATTTGGGGAGTTATATGTTGTCTGATTTATACAGGACTTCAATAGGACAAGCTTTTATTTGATAATGGGAGGTTCGGTACTGCTGCTGCCATATTGTTGCAGGTAATTTTTTGTTTTCTTGGGAAGACTACCATCTAGCTTCGAAATTCTTTTGATTATCAAGTGAAGCAGCCATTGAATTATAGGGAACCCAAGTTTCTCATTAAGCAATTGAATATATTGTCAAAATATAGTATGGTTCCAGATTTAAATTCCTGAGAACTAATAGGTTTAAATCTAGATGATAATTTACTGGTTGTTCTGACCCTACTATGAACGAGCTTCAAGTTTTTGCATGGAAATGGAAAATTTCAAATCCATTTTAACGAGGGATCATACCAGAAGTGCTGATTAAGTTTTACCATTTATTTCTTACTCAGTGAGACACAGTTTACTTAACGGGTATCTTCATGATTCAACTAACAATTTAGGTTATTGGACATTTGCCACTGACAACGTTTCCAGTGCTTTTCAGAACAGAATGGACCTACCTGGTTTATATTTTCTGCAGTCATACTACAATATATTTGATGAGGTTGCTTAGAAAGTTGGTTTATAAATGACCTAATTCATATTTCATTTATTTCCACGTAATCTATCAACCTAATTTTGAATGGGGATGAGGTATTCTCCACTAGGGATGTGATACATCACCTGCTGAAAATGATAGGAGTTACGATGTAAATTTGGAGTACTTTCCCCTATTGTAGCACATTTAACTATTTATAATTGTGGTGAAATCCACATTATTTTACATCTTAGACTAGGTATATCACTTAGCCATTTTTATGGGTTGCCCGATTGTTGAATTATGTGAGTATCTTTTAATAATTGATTAAATTAACATGAAATGATGAAACATTACCATCGTCTTTGTTACTTAACCTATTTGGAATGGATTAGTTGGGCAAGAAATTTTTTAATGGCGTTTTTATTCTCTTTGATAAACTAACTGTTTATGGTTACTGCGGTATATGTATGCACCTATATGCCTAGTGTTGCATTAATTCAATATGATATTAATGTAGCTATGACCTAATGTCAATAATAAATAAAATTACCCATAGAAATGAAGCAGCAATAAAAGCTTCATTCAATCCGAAAAGAAAAATGAACTTCCTTGTAAGAGATTTTATAATTTCTATCTTAGTAAGAAGAAAGAGAAATTGAGTGCTCGTGATTATATTTTTCGAAGAAAACAAATGAAATAGTCAATGTAGGTCTACATACTATGTCATCCAAGCAAATGGAACTTAGAAATTTGGAGAAAGCTTGCTTGAAAAGAATAATATGTGAGAATAAGAAACAAATAATCAAATCAACATTTACAAATCAAGGGACAACCTGAATTTTTTAGGAATACCTGACTATAAAAAACTTAAATCTACAGAAATGCAGGGTTACATCCCCATCTCCCACGAAATTAAGACATGAACGACGGGAAAACTTACTAAAAGAAAAAGGGAAAGCATCAGAAGAGCAAAGAGAAAAATCTTATGGGAGTACAGAAATATGGCAGAAATTCCTTAATGAAAAATGGAGTGTGTGTCGTAATATACAAGGGACAAGGATGAATGAAACTATTCATTACGAGCTACTATGGGATCTGACAGATGAAATGGATTGAGCCGAGACTGACGCGGTTGGACTGTTAAGATCTCTCTCACCATTTATTTCTTTTGGTTTTCCACTTAGCCTCTCCATAGCATCTTGACATATTTCGTTAAACCATTCGTCTTCAGGCAATTCGCTGCCAACAAAGGAGATATGTATGAATCGAAAATAAGAGCCAGAGCCAATGCCTTAAACGGCACAACTATCAATGGGAGGGAAAATAGAAAGCAAAACATTCAAATGACCCGTAGGAGTAGCCTACCTATATGGATCCATCCCTGTTGCCGAAAATGCTGCCATTGCTTTGGTTATAATCTCATTGACAGTTCGTTGCAGATTCCTTGACAAATACCGACCTTGGGAGGCAAAACATACCACAAACTTCATATCCAAATAGAACTGCACAAAGCACCCAAAATGTAATATTATTCGATGTCAATAAACCATTACATCATATTGCAAGCATACACTTCCAAGGATTCTAAGAACAACAATGTCAGAAAATAAATGCACAGCTCAATGTACATTCTTTACGACAACAAAATAGCCTTGAAACAGAAGCAGCATATAATAAGCAGTAATGAACCCTTCTCATTCTGTTGCAGCTAATTTTCAGCCATTGAATTTGGTTAGTTTCCATATATTCCATAGTTGCTATTGGCTACTGTAGTTTAGTTCAATGAAAGAATATGGTAGTCAAAAATTTTTTTCTCATGATAGCAATGGTTTAGAACAGAAGGCAAGAACTTTATCATTAGGTGATACAACTATACAAGAATTGCCATAAAAAACTCAACCGACCATATTTTTATATAAAGCATCTATTCCTGTCCAGTTTGCAATATGTATTTTTAATGATTAGTTAATCACTTCATCAATGAATATTCATCCACAAAATAAGCAAACAATCCTGATTCCATACCTGTTGGAGACCAAGAGGACCCAAAGGCCTTGGCCCTTCTTCAATATCATCCCAAAAGCTTTGGTCTTCTGAAAGCCACAAAATAACAGTTTCTGTAAGTCTCATCAAGAGCAATGTCGCAAATCTTTCCCTCCCTACAAACATATCTGCTGCGAAATTGGACATTCTGTTCAGTTTTATGAAAAGTTCCTGGACAATAACAAAAGAGCCTGATCAGATCTTCAATCATATATGCAGAAATTAAAAAGTTTGTAAAGAATATCATTCATAGAAAAAGATAAAAGAAATCTAGTAACAAATAAATGTCATAACAGTTTCAAAGAATAATAGCTCTTTCAAATCCAATGTCCAACTCATAGTTATAGAAGATGGCTGTCTTTGAGATTTGAAAGTAAAAACTAGTGAGTAATCAGTTTGAAAATCAAAATAAAAATCAAGTTGAGGTTAGCAATTTAGCATCTATGGAAATGAATTGGGAAGACTATCAAAGTACATGAGCCATTCAGATAAAAAAATGATCATAACCACCTAAGAAAACGGAAGAAGCTTAGATACTAAACAATTTCAAGCAGGATATAGCCATGAGGCCACTGAATCAGAATCTAAGACATTACAAATACATCTCATGCAGAACAAAGCCAACAAAGAAAAGCAACATTCCACACTCTAAGAACCATATGAGGCAGAAAACTTTTCAAAATATAATCTCATGAAGGTAGTATCAGATTCAAATATTGTATTTTCAAAATACCTGAAAAATCAAAGATGGAAGCCATTCAATTTCATCTGCATTTCCATCCATATTTATATACATGTTGGCTGTGAGATGACTATCACCATCCTCTGCAAAAATGAGGTCCAAAGCATGTTGACGACAGAATGTATCTTTTAATCTGTCAACAGAACTAACAAGTCGTCTCCTCCATTCTCTTTGTTCAGGATGACGATTTTGCCTGTCAGAGATTCTTCTCCTATTATCATCCTTGTAAGCAGACTGATTTATGGGAGATAGTTTCATGGCTGCACGCGGAAGTAGTTCATCTGCTAGTAATGAAGCATTAGCAAGCAATGCAATCTGCTGGGCTTCAGTCTCAGCAATTCGAACAAGTTTGTTTCCAGATTCTTCAAAGCTTAGTTCTTCCTCCATTGATATAGGTAATGCTTTTATGAGCATGCTGATATAAGAGTTAAACACCTGAAACAACCCTTCCAAAGCTTGGCCTCCCAACTGCATACTAAGCAGTGGTCCTACATCCTCAAAGAAGTCCTGTATAAGCATAAACATCCAGCATGAAGTGATTGATACACAAGAAAACATGCAGGGAGTTCTTTCAAAAAAGGAAAAGAAAGAGAAACAAGAAGTGAAGAGAACATAAAGAGAGTTAAAATGAATTAAAATATGCCGGGATGTGTGTATTCCAGTAAAAAGACAATTATTTACTCGATCTCGTCAAAGAGAAGGTTCAGCATGCTGTTGAGACAAAACTGAGAGAATCATGAAAAGATTCAATTTTAAGGAAAAGATTCAGATTGAGAATCATATAAACAAATATCTGCGTTTAGCTTAGAACATCAATTTACACAGTTCCAACCAATGCTACATCCTTATTTTGAATTAACATTCATTCCATGTAAAAAACATTACCTAGTCAATGCTAGATTCTCACCTGGACCATCAAATTGAAGCGATGAGCACTACTTGTAAGTTTATGTTGAAATGTTGTTGTATTATTCATTGATATGCTTGAAGGTCTTCCAGTCTGACGATTAGATGGAGGGTTTGTGAGTACCCAATCATCAGCGGCTGCCAAAGCAGCAGTGCTCTCCTGAATTCGTTTCAGATTAGCATCTAATGCTTGTTCCACACTAGGCCTAAAAAGTTTCAAAAGCACAGGACAAAGAGCCAGGCCACGTGCCTCCAACAATGAGCAATGACCCAATGCTATTTGAACACACTCCGCAGCAGCTCTTAAACCACCAGCAGCTGCTGACGAAGCTAATGCATGCCTTTTCACCAGAAGAGCAAATGCCTCTGTTTGCTTCGTAGCCCACATCACAAGTTCAGAAGTATAAGCCGGCTCCTCACCAAAAATGGCCAATGAATCACTTGCAGCTTGTGCTATTGCAGAAAATACCAGTTGTGCAAGAGCTGCAGTATATGCTCCTCCATATGAGGTGCTTGATGGGCGAAGACTTTGCATGTTATACTGATATCGTTGCAGATGGGCATTAAGCAACAAGCTGTGAGCATTGGGACCATCTCCAAGCCTTTTAAGGGCTGAAATTGATGCACGAAGTTCAGCCCCACGAGTGGAAGGCTGACAAGCAGCTTCAGCAAGCTGATCAGCTAATTTCTGCCTACGTTTGTTAATGGAATTCTGTAGAGACAAAAGTAAAGATGGACTGAGAGATTTCATCTTTTTTGCCTCAGAATATATACGATCTCCTTCATCAAGGGCGGCCAAAGCTTCATCAACACGCTTTTCAGCCAATAGAACATCCAAAAGATCAGGAAACTCAACTAGCCATTTGTCCAGGTCTGATGTCTCCCTATCTTCAGAATTTGATAATGCATTTTCAGAAAAACCATTCGAATTGGAGATAGACAATGAGTCAATGTGAACTCCCTCAGCCAAACCATGTATCAAGGCAGCTTGTGTAGACAGCAGGTTTCTGATAGATGAAAGCTCCCCTTCTAAATCTGATATCTCCTTAGATGTTCTGTAATGTATTACACATTGCAAAAATTTAAACAAGACCGGTGATAAATCAGTTAAATAACATGAAAATGTTTTCTTCCTTCCTTTTTAATATCACGATCTAATTTTATTATATAAAAAAATGATTTTATTACAGCTCTTTTAATTGTTTTTAATATTTGTGTATTTGGTTGAATGTTTATGAATTATAACTAACCGTATGAAGGCAGCATAGTTAGCATAGACACTTCGACGCATCTCCTCGGCAGAAGCTTTTTTCAAATCCACTAGATATGTGCATAATTGTTTTATTTCCTGAATAACAAAGATGACATTATCATAATTGATTAGGAAAATTAAATGAAAGAACATACAAACCTTCTCTAAGATGTTGGAAACAAGTTACAGCCAATAAGGCAACAAATGGTTACACTGCAATATCACTAAATGGAAGCAAAAAAGAGCCCAACAAACTGAGTGATCATCACTGTGGGCACTACTTCTGTTCTTCGACAAATTTAATATGCTATGATCCAACAAAACTATTTTGCAACTACAAGAGACCTATACAGACACTCAATAGTGTAAAGAAGACACATCTCTGATTGAATAAACCATAATAAAGGTAGGAAATAAACTGATATAAAGTCTCCCTTTTCATTCATTATAAGGACATAATAACCAATAGAAAACAATTGACACTTTTGTGTTTGGTCTAGACAACCACTATCTAGAGTTTATTCGACTATAACTAATTTGACTTTATCCGTGTTGATTTATGTTAAAATTCACGAATTTAAACTCAATATCTTACATTCTTGCTTAAGAGAAAGTGAGGAACAAGTGTCAAACAAGATTGGCTACCTGTGAGTCCCATATCAGTTGGTGCCTAACTGCCTAGGTGTAATTAGTGCCACCTTGTCTTAGGCTCATAGCTGCCTAACTTTCAGGATAAGCACTCATATAGATTTAAAAAACCGCAATCTAAAAATGTGGTTGCCAAAATCGTGGGGAAAAAAATTAGAAAAATGAGATGCTAGACTTGGTGTCTAACCGGTTGAAATTTTGCTACAAGTATTATCACATAATGCGATAGTAGTGACATGAGACCAACACCTCTAGCCAGGAAAGATGAATTATTTGCAAAGTTTCCATTGTACTTCATACTATTTGTTTTAAACTTTTTCCAAAAGTATATAAGAAATAGGGTAATTGAATATATTTATTTATAACATGAATTAGTGTAAGGAGAAGTTGGCGGAAAGTTTATTCCCTTGTCCAAGAAACCGAATGAAACCGAGGCAAAGGATTTCAGGAAAAATAAAAATAAAACATTCATTAGCATTATGGAAGAAATCAACTGTCCCTCCATTTGGGGAGAAAATGGAGAGTTGGCTACAAGCATGCTAACATTATTGTTTGTCACCTTTATCCTAACAAATACTGAAGCCTATATAAGAACACGTGTGCTGCTTCTATTAACACTATCAATAAATCTAGTTTTCTTCCATTTCTTCAAATGTTTTTGGCATTCAAACGATGAAAGAATCATATTGTCCTAGTTTGATAAATTCCGATCACGGCTCGGAAAATTGAATTACATCTTCCCACATTTACTCCTACACCATCATCCCAGCAATTCGTCCCCAGTACCAAAAATCGCAAAGGCGTTCTAACAAATGGTCAAAATTACAGCTATAATCGGTCAACCACAGGTACAACTAGAATCTGAGTGCCGAATTGGCAAAACACAATCCCAACTAAGATAAAATCTACTACAGCTTCCAAAGCCAAGACTAAATAGCATCGAAACGAATCATAGAAATTCTAATTTCCGATTTACCGATAACAAAAAATGTTAAAAAAGCGAAGAAAATTGAAGCACGATAATGAAAGTTTACCTTGTCGCTGAGGGAACACTTAGACTGGACATAGCCCTCTGCATCGAACTTGTCAGACTTGAAAGGATGCAAACCTTCCTCGAGCTTAGGTCCGTTCTCCTTGACAGTGGCGGTGATGCTTCTTGACCGTGACGTCTTGCCCGTCGCCATAAGCAGCGAGCTCGGAGACACGAGATCAGCAAAATTAGGGTTCAGAAATTGGCAGAACAAAAAAACTGTTAGATCCACGCGCAAATCTTAGAAACAGTGATTGTTACGGAGGAAGAATGCAGCATGCAAGCTCAAGTGTGAGCGCGTGAGTGCGTGAAGAACAGTAGAGATAGAAAAGAAGAAGAAGAAGAAAAGATCCCAAGGAAAGCGGTGTTGCTGGAGAGAGAAAGTGAATGCAGAGCCAGCCAGCAACGCCAACAATACTACGCCTCGTCCTTCTCTCTCTCTCTCTCCAATTTAACTGTTTTTTTTTTACTTCTACTACTTTTCTTTTCTTTTTTTAATAAAAATTTATATTATTTTTCCTCCTAATTCAACTATGACTTGCTTTAGGAGCAGTTTTCACTTTTTCTCATATTTGGTTTTACCTGTAAATGATGCATCCTTTGCAACGAGAGTTGGTGGGAAACAAATGTTTTGGTAAATGAGATATTGGATAACAAATCATGCAAAATTTATACGTGGTGGTAAATAATATGGTCTATATTGTATAGTGGCTGGTTTCTTGCCTAAAATGTAGAGATGGATATTTAGAAATGTCAAAATAATTGACATGAGATTTTCATTCATGTCTTATAGATTTACCATTGATCTGAGATATCTTAAAGTTTAATATGAAGAAAAAAGAACAATGGATTTGCACTTTTT